>NC_042304.1:8949212-9319212 GCF_901000725.2 Takifugu rubripes | reverse complement strand
AAGGAAATAATCTTGTCGCTCCTGTCTGTCTTATGGCAGCCTGCCGCCACCTTCTCCTCTTCATCATCAACACACCACGACCTTCATCACCAAACATTTGCACGCCGTCAGCTCAGCCATAACTGGCTGCGAGCAGGCCAAGGCGTTGCCTTTGCTGGATTTTAAACATGTATTGTCAAATTCGTTTGGATGTCAGCTTGGTGATTTTCTTTGGTTTAATGTTTGCAAGTGCACTTTGTTGCTCCACCTTCCATAGTGGTTGACCTACGGGGGTACGACTGTATGTCCTATGTTGTTTGTGGCTCTAATTTAAGAAGGAACATGAAATTTTTCGTAATTACTGCTAATAGAGAGGAAAGAATATGAATAACAGTGTGTTTTACTATAAATGTTCCAATAACCAAAGCACATAATGATTAGATTAAGTTCTATAACATGATTTTATACCAGTGCTTATTGATATTTTGTCATAAAGAGGGTTTTAATTGACCCTGAACGTTGACCTACTCATTGTCCAAAAAGAAATAACCAAACTGAGGCGCAGGAGAACCGATTCTGCGTCGCTACAGACTCAACTACGCGTCACCTTTGGTCTTGGGCAGGAGACCCTTGCTGTTGCTCCACTGCAGCTCGAAGATGTAGAAGCAGGCGAGATACTCCAGGTCCATCAGAACAACCACCAGAGAGTTCAGCTGATCCGCCAGCCAGAAGTCTGCAAACTCCACCCGGTGGAACGGCGCCGTGAAGACGCGGAACTGCAGGTGAGACGGGGCAGAAGATCAGAGGCATTTATATTGAAACAAACTGCCTGGTGCATTTCAGGAAAGACTGAGACTGACCTTGGAAATATTAAAGGAAAACCTTTCACACAAGACCCGCCAATTAACATTTGAGTGTAAAGCTGGAGACAAAAGCTCTGAAAAACCTGTTACACACACACACACTTTATCAGCGCGCTGCAGGACGCGCTAATAAGTCACACTTCCTGTATGCGTGCACGCATCCCGTGTGTTTGTTTGTGTGTCGGGGCTCACGGGGATTCAGCACTAATCCCCGAGCCAACCTTGGGGCATCTTGCGGCGTGCCTCGGCGTCTACGGTGTTGTTCTTTGGGATGCGACGTTTGGCAGGAGCTCAGTTATTGACCACGCTTTGTAAAACGATACAACCCCGCACGGCTCGCTCCATCCACCCCCCCAGGCCACTTCTGACATTCAGCCTCCCTCAATGTGTGCATTCAGACAAACACACAACTCGCTCCCCTTGAAAATGTCAAAGAGTATTGATCATTTTTGTCTCTCTTATTTTTACATATACCTCATCAGTATGTATTTCTGTTATGCTGTCATTCACCGGTCGTATCGATCGGACAACCGCTTCTCTTGCGTCCTCTCACAAAGCCGACAGCAGAGGCGCGGTTATGATTAATTTCCTGAGCAAACACCAGTAATTCAGTCAGAGATAAAAAAAAAAAAAAGAAATTAGTCTGTCTGGGCTGTGCTGCCATAACAAAGAAGCACAACAGAATGCTTAATAGCATCGCGAGCAAGTGGAGGCGACTTATTCTTTCAATAATATTTCGATTTCCCCTCAAACATCTTTAGCAGCTGATTGCTTATTACCAGAAATCAGCTGAAATCAGCTCTGATTGCTGGGGACCAATCAGGGCTGCAGCATATTACTGTCAGAGGGGCAATGAGGGAGTGTTGCCGAGGACTGTGGGGAGCTATGAAGGGAAGGACAAGAACACCGGGAGGGGGTCTGCTGCTGCCGCTGGAGGAGGTGGCAGATGAAGACGAGGAGGAGGGACGGAGGAGCTCAGGGCATCAGCATACTGATAGATCTGTGCCTGTAATGATTGCACAGTCACAACCTCCACCTCCCCTGGGACGAGGCTGCATTCTATTATCGCTGAACTCTCTTCTGTCTTGATGCACCCCATTACTCTCTCTCTCTCTCCCTTCCACTCTCTCTCCCTGTCTCTCACTCTCTCTCCCTGTCTCTCACTCTCTCTCCCTGTCTCTCACTCTCTCTCCCTCTCTCTGGCCTGTAAGTCAGCGTAGACAAAGAACAGCCTGAACACAGGAGGGTTTTGTAAACATGGGAGTTGAGCGATATCTGAATAATACATTCCTTGTGAGATGGAGATGCAGGAGCGTGCACGAATTCACACACGCAACGTATTTAAATAAGTGCCCGCCGCACCGTACAGTAGCCGCTGGAAAAAGACACAGACGGTGTTGTTTTTATGTACATATTTATGTTAAATTCAACCCCCAGCTGACTCGGCGCTGCCGTCAGTCACAGTCAGGCTCCACGTAAGCGAGGCGGTACTGGAGTAATTGGACTGACCAGCAGCTTGAGGAGCCAGAAACGAGATTTGTAGTAGCAGGTTTTGAAGGGGTTGATGAGGAAGAGCATCATGAAGCCGTAGAGGATCAGGGGGTTGATCTGCATGGGGACGTAGATGTACTCGGAGTACAGGCAGGAGAGGATGCTGAGACACCACAGCACGCCCAGGAACCCTGCGATCTGCCAGAAACAGAGGAGGGCGGCGCCAAAACAAGGAGTGAATATTCTGCTCTCCAGAAAAAGGTAGCCGTCGGGGTTTCCGCAATCTGACCTCAAACAGGTGCTGGTGCGAGAGGTTGTTTCGAGGGTTGATCTCGAAGATGAGGACATGGTTGACTCCGGCTTGTCTCCACCCATACGTGTTGATCCCCAGGAGGAAGATAAACTGGATCAACAGGAAACCGCCCCGGTAGATGCGCACCATCGGCCACACGTTCTCGAAGCGCATGAACACAACACCTGATAAACCAGAGCGGATGTGCCGATAAGAATCCGGCAGCAAGTTAAAAAAGACAATGACGCTCCGAGTGACGGAAAACAGGCCGCGCCAGGTTCAGCAGGATATGAAACATTTATGAATGCGGTGATCCACTTGACTTACCGGTGAGGATGAAGGAGATGGCGAGAATAATAAAGAAGCCGCAGTAGAGACCGACGCGGAAGGTTGTCCAGGCCAAAGCGGGCTGAAAGAGGCAGAGAAAACAAAGCCCCCACCATAAATAACACTGCATTTTAGCTCCTGTGAAAACCATCCAGACTCCTCTGACTCTTTGTATATGATCAGATATATATTCCTGCTGATGTGACTGTTTTGAATTGGACAGATCGATAGTCAGGCAGCATAAATCAAGTTGGACATGACAGTAATTAAAGCGGTCCTAACAGTGGATGTAACAGTGGGATGTAAAGAGCCACTATAGTCTGGACAGTTTCTGAAGGAGATTCCACATGTTCCACAGTAGAAAGGCACTTATAAAAATCAATACTGGATGCTCTTACGGGTTTTATCTTCTAACCTGCCTCCATTTCTCCTATAACTCTCCTCTCTCTTCTCAGCTTTTTTAAAATGTGTTTTGTTTTATTTCTACTCTGTTTTAAACGCCAGCAAGGCATTTAAAGCAATAAATTACAGTAAATTCAAGGAATAAAGACCACAAATTTAAACCTAGCTTAATTCAAAATTGTATTCTTTTGTTCCGTCGTCCTTGTGAAGTTTCAACACGTATATTTAGCAGAGGTTACAGGTTATAAACAGCCGTACTGACCTGAGCTGCCCCCAGCGGAGGAACTCGTAACCTCTTCATGGCCCTCTGACGATCTCCTCCCTCCAGCTCGGTGGTGACGAGCGTCTGCGCCCCAACGCACACAGACACAGTGGTTTAAAGCCAGTGTTGTGTAGTTCGTACCGTATGTGCAGGTGCGAGCAGGCACCTCCGTCTCCGAGATGAGCTGCGTGATCTTCTTGCAGGTGTAAAACGGCGCCACCTCCACGTGCGCCACGCGCCAGTCGGCCCCGCGAGGGGTGTCCAGGATTTTGTCATGCTTCTTCAGGATCTTACGGAACCCGGTGAAGTTTAGGTTCTGCGGAGAGCAACAAGAGGAGAACCGTGATGGCGTTTCCGTGGCAGAGAGCGAAGGAAGCCTGGTGGTTACGGGATCAGAAACCTGGTAGTTCTGCAGCAGGATGAGGCTGAGATAGAACTCGCTGAAGGCGAGCTTCAGGTCCTTGATATTGTGGTGCTTGCAGCGCTCCTCCTGGGACAGGTGGAACACCGTCTTGCGTTTCCGCAGGCCCGGCGGGGCGTTGCTCTCGCGCTGTGCATCCAGGGACGACTGCAGCTCATTCTGCAGAGTGGCGAAGCGTCTCTGGGCCTCAGCGAGTTTCTCTACACATAAGAGAGCAGTCAATAGCATGAAGTTTGGGCTGGAATGCACCAATCTGTCTGAACAAGTATTTATTTTTTTTAAATCATTATTATTTCGGATGACTGATGAGAGGCAAATGCTTTTGGACATCCTTGAGCTTGGTAGGAGTCGGATAAGATGATAAGCATCGTCTCCCCTTGTTCTGCTGCGCAAGCACAGAGGCTGTTAGGCTGAAATGACATGTAAATGCAGCAGAGGGAAGGACATTAACTGGGTCAGGGATGGGCTAATAAACCAAACAAATGAGAGGGAGGCCAGAGGAGCCAATCACACACTCCACGAGCACGGACCTACATTTCATTAGGCCCGTGCCTCGTTTTGTCTACCTACTTAATAAAAATGATTAGTGTCAACTAATCTACTGTTTTTGTTCTTCAATTTGAAGTCTCCAATTTAATTTAAGTCTCAAAGATCTACTGGCCTGCTTTTTGTTAGGCTACTGGAGGCAGCAGCAAAGCTCACACATGCAGATTTCACGTTATTTTCTTGCTGATGGCGAGTTTGTGCCCGAGACTCAGTAGTGATTAGTCTGATATCATGCACGTGAGATCATCTACGTATTGACAGAATGTCCCACTGCGTCCTTTATTTTCTTCGATAGTCACTTTTGCTGGATTATATTTCACCTTATAGTCACAAAAGCTAATGCAAATGACTGAACTTGGTATAAGCTGATGCAGAAATCAATAAAGAGCAGGAAGTCAAGACAAACCCCAAGAATGGTACAATAAATCTGGCGAAGGAATTTTTTTGGTCTGAATGCGGCATTTCATTTTTTTTAAAAAGTCATCACCCTATAAAGATAAAAGAGTGTTGCAAGCTCAGAGCAGCAAATTGGATTTGAGAGGTCGAGGACCCCTTTCAGAGGGAGATACAGGGTGAAAGAGGATGTTGAGGAAGGAATCATCTGTAAAAGCACAAACTGCTTCCTTACAAATCATCTAAACTACTAAAATACTGCCACGCACCTTTGATTTACTGAGGTTTTAATAAAAGAAACCCCACAGAAGACAAGATCCAATCCAACTCCAGTTTAGACAAGATGAAGACTACATTTAGTCACTTGAAGTACTTTCAAAGTAATAACAATCAAACAGCTCAATAACAGCTCATAAAGGATCTTGAGGTGGACGACAGCACAGTAAAATGATGCTAAAGCTATAAATGTGGATCGCTAATAGATTTATACTAACAACAGGAGAAACTGGCAACACTGCATCTGTGTGCAAAAGGCAGGAATGTGGATATCCGCAGTTGTTGAAAAATCAAACTGAAGAGGTTCGAGGTCGATCGTCTCCCTCCTGACATTCTCCACCATCAGATCTATCGTGTTCATGAGCTGCTCTGATTCATGCGTCCTCCACTTACATCCTTATCAAGATGAACTGGAATAATCTCGCCATTCAACCTTGGCCCTCGGCTGACCTGCCCTTCCACAAACAGCCGGTAGAGGAAGCACTATTCATCTTGAGACATCATCCACCTGAGCCTAAGTTCGAATCAGGAGGCAACCATGTGGCACCACAACGTCAGAATATATGATGACTTCTGTCTCGTGTTTCACGGCGCGCACACATTCTTCCTGCCACTCCCTAAAATACACGTAGGACGGCCTGCTGACATAAATACAGTACACAGTGGCTGTGTCAATCAAGCAGTGATAGGCAGAGAAAATAAGATCATGTCTGAATTTTAAAACTTGAAATTAGTGTCATTATTTCCTCATAGTGTTGCTGATAGTTCCTTACTGCAGTCCTACACTCAGAATCAAAGTACATCTCTGCTTAAAGTTTATAAATACCTGAATAGAACGTGTTGATTTTCAGGAGCTCCTTCTCACAGGTCTGGAAAAACCGTTCCTCAAACTTGGCAAAGTATCTCTTCACCGTGTCTTCATCTGCAACTGGAGGAAGAAGAAGATGCAGGTGTGAACTACTGAAAGGACACAAGTGTGCAGTCTCAACGCAGAGATGATCTTCGGGAGAACAGTAAAAGGAAACACACCAACATGAGTTGGAATGACAACAATGAAAAGAAGAAGAAGCCGTGACTGTACTTAGACACCTTGAATACAGGAAAATACAGGAAATGTGTCTCTGATTTCTCTTTCTGTGAATGCTTCTGATGGAAAAGGTGGAAAAAATTAACAGTTCCATAAAGAAAACAAATAAAGATGTAGCGCCTTATCCAATCATGCGATCTAGAAGTGCATTACTGTAGGTGTGTTCTTGTAAGTTCATCTGCACTCAGCCAAACAGACATCCGTTCAGGGTGGGAATTAGATCAGCCGCTTCCTTCCGCTTCCCTTCGGTCTGAAAAACTCGGCCCGTCTTTTTTCAGGGAAAAGTAAATTCAATCAGCATCGATGCTCTGACTCACATGATCCTGGGGCTCATTCATGGCAGGGTACCTGTCTAAGGCCAGGCCAGGCCAGCAGCCATGATCTACACTCACTTTACACCAAACCGCCTCGGCATTCACCTTCTGGCACCACCAGAATCATCAAACTAGAATCAAGAAGTCTGAGCAGTACGGTCGGGTCAGGCAGTGACAACACAGACATTAGCAGTTATATAAAAGGAGGCTCAGCTGCCGGTAGATGGAAAAACCTTGTCTTCCACACAGTAATAGAAAGCGAGGCCCCCAGGCGGAGGCCCGTCAATAGCACCTCACGCTCACGCGTACCCACACATGCAGCTGGGAGGAAAAGGTTGGTAGAAAAACATTCGATTGCGCTTTTATAGTTCAGCAGCTTTACAAGGAAAATAAATGAGAAACTGCCTCCACGCATGAATAAATAAACAATTTTTGAGCTTAATAAAGGCCATTATAAAAAGAGTTGTAGTCAGACTGTGGAAAATAAAGAGAAGACACAGAGACCCACGCAAAAGTGCTCATTAAACATCCGGAACGAAGCTGTGGCGACCGATGGCCATCGAATTATAGGGCCAATTTATAATAGTTAACAAACTTGATCAAAGTTTGGACAAAGGAGGAACAGAGCTTAAAAAGAACAGAGGGGAAGGATGGATGGAGGAATGCTGACCGATCAGCTGACTCGCAGGGCTGCTGAAGGACCGAGAACTCGGCTCCTCGTCGCGGTGAAACAGAATGAATGATGAGCTGCTGCGCTCCTTTGTTTAGACCCGCAGGCGCACAGGAATCGGGCCTGCGCTGTAATTCAGAGTAAAATGTTTGACAGCTAATGACCACTTTATGTGAGTGAGGCCCGAAGGACAGAGACGCAGAGGCAGGAGGAGGGGAAGAACAGAAGTGACGCAGCTCCCGTCATTTAACAGTTTCTAGTGACGCACATTTAATCTGGCTTTAAAAATGCACCCAAACTGAAGATGCTTGCTTAAATTGGATTGTGGGTTTTCCCCACCCTCACCCTCGGTGGATCCCATCATATTCATGCAGCAGGTGTGAGAACATGAAATGGTTTATATAAAATGACCTCCTGCTCCCGTTTCTTTGTTTGCTACCGACCTTGTGCCCACAGCGGAGGTGAGTGTGTGTGTGTGTTTCACGCATCTTTGTGTTCACGCGTATCTGTGTGTGAGGGCTGTGATGTCGTAGAACAAAGGGCCCCGTCAGAGCCAGTTCATCCTTGCAGCTGTTTCCCTGAAGCTGCGGCTGTAGATGCAGCTTTGGTTCCACAAATTTATTGTTATATATCTGTGTTCACAGATTTAGGACATCCCAGGACACTGATATACTGAACATTATTGAGAGGACACAGAAGCGAATCACAACAATGTGCATGAAAATTAATGTAGACAGCGTTTACACTGAAGCGCCACCGGACTGTTTTTTTCCATCATTTTTTCATTCTTATTGAGACAAAAACATTCACTAGTAGCAAAAAAAAAAAAACCCCAGGATTCCCAGGGTGGTTTCCAGAAGACAGCCCCCACTGTCTCTCAACTAACCCCATCTTCTGTAGATTGTATAAATAAATGATGAGACAGCCTCCCCACAACCCTCTAACCCCCAAAACCCTTCATACACACACGCGCACGCACGCACACAGACCCCAACCCCCACCTCTTTATTCCGCCACGCAGGGACTCACTGACAAGTCCCTGTAAAACCAGCACATAAATCCTTCATGGACACGCTCCTACCTGCTGACAGTGAGCGGGAACGGCATCGACGTGGCTAAAAACGTCTTCTAGAGCTGCGACACGCTAAAACCAACAGCTGTTAAATTCTCACAGATTGAATGTGTAAAACGAGGATGGGGATCGGTGGTTTCCTCCCGGTTCTCTGATATCATCAGCAGACCCAGAGAGATGGAGGTCACAGCATCGCCACTGTTCTCTAAGATAACACACAGGTAAGTTAAACATCCCTGAAGTCAGTTTATCTCATTTAATGACACCACACTGCAAGATTTGCTCTAACTATATTCCTATTATATCCCTGTCATGGGAGCTAAACAGGGCCATCATATTATAACTGTTATTAGCTCTCTGGTATCTCCCCAAACACACAAGCATAACTCACGAATGAGAAGGACAAACTCAGCAATAAAAGAAAATAGGACTGCGTTAACTCTGGACTAATATTATGATATAAAAAGACAAAGAGAGTGGGCGCAGGAATCCAGGCTCTTAAGACAGAAACGCAACGCTAAATTCAGAAAAACAACCCCCCCTTCCCGTCTCCTTCCCCATCTCTCTCCATTCTATTCCCATTCGGCCCTGCAGCCACAATTAATTCTACCAATCATCTCCCTCATCGAGGCCAGGGGAGCATTAAGAATGCACACTCGCTGGGCCACACCACCGGCCATGGAAGACCCGAGGCGGGACGGGGAGCTACTCCCGGACCGCCCTGCATGTTTATGCTGCCAGACTACGAGCCGAGGGGCGCCAAAGAAACACACTACCCTGGCAAAGAGCAGCGAGACGAGAGAGAATCACACATTCGACACACCCTGAGATGTGTTAATATCTGTGTGTGTGTGTGTGTGTGTGTGTGTGTGTGTGTGTGTGTGTGTGCGTGTGTGTGTGTGTGTGTGTGTGTGCTTGAGCGGGAGAGATAAAGGAAGATGGTGCGAGTGTGATTCACACGTGATGGGTGTATTACCAGCAGCCAAGTCAATGCAGGGGGCCAGATGGGGTGTGAGATGTTCCTGGGATCCAGACAAAACAAAAGAGACCAGAGAAGTGGATGGAGAGAGGTGGAAACTCAGCAAAAGTGGCTACGATGAGACAAAAATAGATGCTGCCGAAGGGCAACGACAGACATAAAGATAGATGAGACATCCTGAGAACTGGGCTGCAAAGAAATTGGACTTGAGTCTGTCTGAATTCTATTTAGCTTCTTCAGAGCGACAGCAATAGTGCGCCATAAACACGTTCCTGCTAAACTGCTGCAGCAATTTGTCATTGCAATGATAGATCTGGACTATTTAAGGTCAACTTGATCAGCCCCACGAGTGTAGCGTAAAATGATTGTCTAAATAGCCCAGTTGTCCTTTAAGCTGCTCACAATAGGGCGTTTTTATATATTCAAAACTTGTTTTTTTCCTGAAACAAAGTTGCCAGGGCCTTCAAAGTAGGTCAGGTTTGTAACAGACAGCACAAAAAACACTGTGATGATTCAAAATGTTCACTGGGGAGATAAATGAGGATGATCGAACGCAAACAGGAGATTAAAGGGGAATAAGGGAAATGAGGTGGAACAGAGCAAAGGCAAATAAGTAGGCCACGAATTCTTCCAATCACGCAAACAGGAAGTTCAGAGTATTATTGACTGTGGGAAGATGGAGAGTCAACAATTCACTGTCTTTATTCCCCTTCTCTCCCCTTTATGCTGATGTGGGGCGTTATCTCTGACAGTCAGAGCGAGAGACATTTTAGGAAGAATATTTCTCTAAACAGGACCTTGAAGATCAGAGACTGGATGTCTCTTGACAGGTAGATGGAATCGGATGGAAAAGCCAAACTGATAACAGCTGGAATTCAGCACTGTTTTTACCTGAGTCATCAGGTAAAAATGTTGGCTGAGACTTTTTAGAACTCTGCCAGACATCCGACACCCTCGTAGGACCAGAATATTTAGACGTAATAGAACGAAAATATTAATCTCATAGCAAGAACTGCAGGGGATTTTTCTGATTTATAATGAACCGTGGAGCATTTGGGCAGCTTATATTTCTCAGGCCTGCATTTTTCAGAGGGGTTTTTCATCTGATTATTCCCAGTATCACATTCCTTTAGCACAGTCTTTCACTTATGAAGGATGTGGATGAGTATCAGTGTCTTAGTATGCAAACACACGCACAACCCAGATCCATTATTAAACACAATCCCAGCAAATCTAATCAAAAAGATTAGATTTCATGGAGCTTCTGTCTAACATAAAAGGAGAAATAAATGGATTTCTTTTAACATTGTCATTTTAGCTGTTAAAACGCCATCAGCTATGCAAAAACTCTTCAGGAAGGCTCCAACAATGGATATTTTCTGTGTGGTTTATCATACTGGCTTGCTGTGAGGGGAGCAGGACAACAGGGCTGCGCAGTTCGCTGACGGTTGAAAAAAGTTTGCAGCGTGCAAAAAACTTCTGAGGAAATTAGATCAGGTGTGCAACAGGAAGGAAAAGAAACAAAGAAGGCTCCCGCAGCAAAGACACCAGGCCTGGCCTGAGGAGTGTGTCTGTATAATCATGTGTGTTCTTGCTTCGTACGTTTTCTGGGGTAAGAATAACTTTCCTGTAAAGTCTCAATGTCAGCTAGTTCTTTTAGGGGAATCTAATTCACTGCAGGATAAGAATCGCGCAAAAAAATGGGCAGAAATAAGAAATAATAATTTCCTTATTTTTATTTCTTTCCCCCACAGCTGAAAAAACCCTCAGCTGATATCATCCCACCCTCTGATCTGTTCTCGGGATCAGCAACAGGCAGTTTAACCCCATTAGTCGGGCCTGTTCAACACGGTCACGCCTCATTAAAATCACAATAAGGTTTATGTTCCCCCCTCAGTCTTACACAAACATGACTGATATTAATCTTCGTCCTGTCAGTGACGATAAAGAGACCATCTGAAACGCTGCTGATGTCTCATTTCACCCCTGTGCTGCCTCACGCTGCAGCCTTTCTGCCTCTGTCCACACAATATTGCCCCTGTGGCTCACTGAAGATAGATAGATAGATAGATAGATAGATAGATAGATAGATAGATAGATAGATAGATAGATAGATAGATAGATAGATAGATAGATAGATAGATAGATAGATAGATAGATAGATAGATAGATGGATGGATGGATGGATGGATGGATGGATGGATGGATGGATGGATGGATGGATGGATGGATGGATGGATGGATGGATGGATGGATGGATGGATGGATGGATGGATGGATGGATGGATGGATGGATGGGTGGATGGATGGATGGATGGATGATGATGATGGATAGATAGATAGATAGATAGATAGATAGATAGATAGATAGATAGATAGATAGATAGATAGATAGATAGATAGATAGGTAGGTAGGTAGGTAGATGGACGGACAGACATAGATAGATAGATAGATAGATAGATAGATAGATAGATAGATAGATAGATAGATAGATAGATAGATAGATAGATAGATAGATAGATAGATAGATAGATAGATAGATAGATAGGTAGGTAGGTAGGTAGGTAGGTAGGTAGATTAGCTCTGTATCTCCCGTCTGATGGTAGCAGCTTGAACAGAGGGTGTCCACCATGAGCTGAGTCCTTCACTAGGTTTCTGACTATTGTGAGGCAGCAGGAAACGTGCGCTCGGGCAGCTGATGATCTTCTGAGTGGTGGCGATGACTCTCTGGAGCACTTTTCTGTCTGTGGCTGATGAACCAAATACAGACACAATAGAGCAGAAAGCTCTCCACAGGGCAACGGCAGAAGGTTGCCACCAGCTTCACAGACAGTTGTTGCTTCCTGGGGAGTCTCTGCTGGGCCGTCTTCACAAGCGCTGCGGCGTGGGGGCCGCAGGTAAGGTGCTCCTCGATGGTGAAGCCCAGGAGCTTGAAGCCAACCACCCTCTCCACACCGTCCCCACTGATGACAGGGGCTGATGTCTGCTTTCGTCCTCATGTAGTCCACTGTGGTAGTTTGGTCTCAGCAGTGTTGAGGAACAAGTTGTCGCCTTTGCACCTCATGACAGCTGGTAGACACGCAACCAGGCGGAAACCACAAACAGGCCCCCACTAACATGCATGTAGCAGTCTGCGTCCTCAGAAGACGTCATCGGGGTCTGCAGGTACGTTTTGTAATCTACCGTCAGAGTAACAAACACAAACATGCATAAATACACACAAATACACACTAAAGGGTCTTTGTACAGCAGGACCTTTCGGGTGCTTTCATGAGCACAACCCTAATGAGACGATCTGATGCTGGCATGTAAGACTGGTGCCCCTGTGAACAACGCAGCCAGAGGAGCTGTCCTGTTGGCTTTGCATGGCCTTGCATCATCTGCATCGGCTCTATTCTGATCTCAATCTGCTCCAGCGCAGCGAGGTTACACTGCACACACTCAGTGTGTTGTAAGAGTGCTTCAGACAGCAAAAAAAACGTTGAGACTGAAGGTGGGAATAAGGCCAAATTTGTTCTAAAGACGACTGCAAAGTGCAGAGATCTGCTTTCGGCTGCACCGTTTGTCGATCTGATCGGAAAGACTTGAAATGAACTGCGCTGGGCCGAAAGTAGCGAGGGAGGACCAGGCCTGGCGTGATGAAATAAGATAAACAATAAAAGGGGTGAGGAATGAACAGAACATGAAAGAAAAGCCCTTTTAAGGCCACTGTAGAATAATGTATTATGTTGAAAAGACAATTATTTTCTTTAAAATAAGACCTGGAGACTGTTGGATCGCAATACCTCCTGTATGTAGCTGCCGATCCGCGTGTTCGTTGAATGAAGACTTCGAGAAGTAAAGTACCAATTTCAAAATGTATTTAACAATAGAATCAATTCCAGACACAAATATTACAGAGCTCCGGGCCAGTTCATAACCCTAGCAACAACAGAGTCAATTGTCAGGGCATGAAGTCTGACAAGCTAACTATCCCTTGGCCCAGTCCTTTATAGTCACACACATGCAAATTCACAATGTCCATGCAATCCCCCGCTGAGATGTCCCCGTCCTCTTCCTCCAGTCCCTTTGGTGTTGGTAGAGTTCTTCTCTTCCATTGTTTTCCCAGGCCAGATCCCATTCTTCATGCAAATGTGATCATCATCAACCCCCCTGATGTCCTGTTTACAATGAGTGTTTGACACCCCCTGCCTGACTGGCTCCTGAGATAACAGTAGATCAAACAACAATCCTGCAAATGTCTCTGTTCTTAATTACATTTAGTCTACCTTGCCTAACTTCTAAGGGAAGACAGGAACATATGGTGAAACACATAACAACAAGATAAAGACAATTCTCAACAATCCCCCTTTTGGCCTAGCCTAAGCTAGGCCAATACAACAATTCATTGACAACTCCTCTTGATGTAATGAAGAATAATAGACGTTTAATCATGGTGCCATCGTCTTTAGATGTTCCTCGATCCGTCCAAGCGTTCTCTGTGAATTATCTGCTGGGGTACATTGATTCCAGTAATACCAGTGTTAGGGTTAATGTGTTAGGGTGTTAGTATGTTAGGGTTAGGGTTAACATGTAATGTTCGCTCTGCAACTTCAAAGTGGCCCGTCCACCTGTGCTCTGACCACTCTGCTTGATGACTCTCAGAAGAACCCACTCAGCTGTGTGTGAAATTCCTGGATCCTTACTGACTGGTTACAGAGGTTGCCTGTTGGGAGAGAACTTAGAGATTCGTTTTTAGTTGAACAAAATAAAATCTACATTTCATAAAAGTACCGGGCTGGCCTATGGTTTGTAAATCTCTATTCTTAAAATGAGTTCCATTGTCAAATCTAATTTATTTGGGGAAACCATGTGTCAGATTAATCAAAAATTTAATAACACTTTTTGGCTCTTCTATTTTCACGGGAACCGCCTCTGGCCAGCCAGTGTATGCATCCACTGCGACCAAGAGGTATCGGAACCCATTGACCCTATCTAACATATCAGTGTAATCTATAATTTTCTTGCCCTGCCATGGGGCCACTGGAAACTTCGAATTGTGGTCGAATTGTTAATTTTACCTTAAAGTGTGTACATATTGAGCATTCTCTGCATCATTCGTGGTTCCCGCAGTGTGTCAGGCCGTGGGCCTCTTCCAGAGCGGCATCTAACAGACCGGGCGGGAGAACAGGTCTGCCGTCTGGGACCCGCCAAATTCCTTCAACTTTCACAGCCCCCCTTTTCCTTCCAAACTGTTTTTTTTCATGTGGAGGAGCTTCTTCTTGATCACAACCAAGTCTTTCCCTGTCGTATCTTGTAAGCATTTCATAAACCGTTTTCTCTACCAACAACAAACTGTCACTTGGTTTATAACCTGCTGCCTTCGTTGCTGCCTGATCTGCCGCCTCATTACTTTTTCCCTCTAAAAAGTTCTCCTTGCTGTGACCTTTGCATTTTACAACTGCGACCTCCGCTGGTTCCACGAGTGCCTGTGTCAGTTGCCTCATCTCTACTTCATGTTTTATAGGTGAGCCTGATGCTGTGTTAAACCCTGCCATATTTATCCCTTCATGTGTGTGTGTGTTATGTGTGGTGCAGTTAAAATCTTGTCCATCCTGGTCTGTCTAAGTGAGGTCATGGTGAATGCTGCTGAACTGACCAGTGATACCACACTATGTGTTGTAAGAACTGTCAGAGCATGACCCATCACTAAATGTGCTGTCTTCTGTAAGAGTTTTGCTACCCCTGCCACATGCCTTACACATGGTGGCTGCCTGTTTTCAATGGGGTCCAGTATTATACTTGCATCCATTTATACTTTCCTGTCACCCCCTTTTTTCTGAAAGAGAACACCATTTGCTGTATGTTCTCCTTCAGAAACATCCAAAAAGAAAGTATCTTTATAATCTGGAACTGCCAAATGTGCAGCTGTGCTGAATGCCTGTTTAAGTACAATGAATGCTTTCTCTCCCTCAGTTGTCCATGTTAACCGGGCAGTCAAATTACGCATTCCCTGTTCATTCACCATTGTACGTAGGGGCGTAGACTTTTCTGAAAATGCAGGAATAAAATGTCTATTATAGCTTGCGAGACCCAGAAATGACAACATTTCCTTTACAGTCTCTTATACCAATCATTCTGTTCAGCAAAGTCGACCTGCGCAGCCACACCTTCAGGCCCAACACACAAACACGGTGATGTAATCATCCAGAAATTTCCCTGTAACTTTTCTCGAAACGCATCCTGATAGACCTCATTATTCCCACGGTCGTAAAATAGGGTGACATGATAGGGATCAACTGGCGGGGCAAAAGGACTTAGCATCGACAACCAGGACCTCCAGCTCTGAAACAATGCCACAACACCGACACCAGGTGAGGTCTCAGGCTCAGTTTCTCCCCAATAAATATCTGCCCACACCCCCTGTTCTGGCGAGGGTGTCGGACTCATCAGCATTTGTCCCTTCACACCTTGGTGTGAAATACAGCAGTTCAGTTTCATTCCATTAGGAAATTGCACCAAAATACCTTTATCTCCACACAGAATAGCTGCTCCTGTCCTCACCAGGAGATCTCGTCCCAACAGGTTGATATGGCAATGTGGTGAAATCAAAAAAGGGTGCAACACAGTCTGTCTGGCAACACGAGTCACTAATGACACCGAAAACGGCAGTCTCTCCGGTCTCCCTGAGAGCCCCACAAGCTTGACGGTGTCAGATGAGATCGGCTCCGTTGATAAATTCCATGAGATGGTGGAACACTGCCTGGTACCTCCGCGTAGTTGTGATATGGACAGTCCCTTTGCCAATGACCATACCCTTTGCAGGCGTGACACTGATCTCGGCCTAAGTACCCGCCTATCAAGCCGTATCCCTGCCCGCCGTGTCTCCCACACATGCCTCCCCTTGGACTGACCCAATAAGGGTTTATTGGAGCAAAATCTTCTGGCGGACCTAACTGATCTGGCTGCACCTGCCGAGAAAACTGCTGAACCATCTGTTTCTCTTCCTTTTGTTTATCATTAAGCTTTTTCAGTGCTTCATCTAACTGTATTTTTAGGAGCTGTTCCTGCGCTGTCATCACCTCCTCTTTCTTTCCCTGTTGTTTAGCTTTAAATGTGTTGATGTGGTGTGAAAGATGTCTCTCCCAGACATCCGCCGTAGTGCCTGGAAGGTCAGGATTTCCTTCCATGGCTTCTTTCACTAATTGTGGAAGTCCTAAAATTATTGCCTGACGGAATAAAGTAATGTGTAGATTATCTGAGCCAGGATGGCACCTTGTGGCACACATCCATTCCTCTTTAATCTCCTAATGCCAGCTGCCTGCTCTGTGTTAAACTAAAAAGGCTAAACATCCACTTGCCGCCTCCCTCTGCGGGTGGGGGCATCTTATCCACTAAACAATTGATATCTGTAATAGCAAATGGAACATATACTGGTTCCTGTCCTCCTCTTTTCTATATCAGAGGGGGCTGGAACTGTGGCATTCCTGAAACGGGCCCCTTACTCCGCGTGTGTATTTGTATTTGACCCGCCTCCTCATTATTTATGGCCCCTGTCAACGGTTCACCTCTATACTCACACTCACTCTCTTCCCATGATTCTAATTCACAATTTCCCGTACTTGAACCCTGATCCTTTTCATATAATTCTGTCTGAGGATGAACAAGCTCCTGATGCTCCAATTCCCCAATAAATGTAACCGGAATTTTGTATGTATCTGTCTTATTCTCACTCTCCTCTTTATCACTGCCATAAATCAATCTTGCCTTCTCCTCCCTGTGCTCAGCCCTGGCAAATCCTCCTGAGGGATCAACTTTTTTTATTTGATTGCTAGGTGTTTTAAAAATATCTAATGTAGATTTCTGACTATCCTGTTTTTTAAATGTAGTTTGTTGGGAGATTTTAGGGCGAACCACCTGAGCTTCCTCTCTAAATTCATTTTTTCCTACGTTATCTTCAATCTCTTCCTGTCCCTGTTTCATTCTGCTGACCTGTCTCCAAAGTTCACACACTGTCTCACGTAACTCCTGCAGTTCTTTATCTCTGTCCACATCTAACTGACCACTGTTAACAGTCAAAACTGGCAATTGATATGGGGGTGGGGAAGAGGTAGTAGGTAATGATGGGTAAAGAGTGGTGTTAAGTGTCAGTGTCTGATTTAAATCTTCTAATGGAGGCTTCTCTACATTGGGCACTCGTGTGACCCCTTTAGATCTGCAATTGTGCACCGCTGCACATGCCACAGCCACAACATGTATCCTTCTGCGCTTATCTTCTAACTCCTTACCCTGTTTCTGCCATGCTTTCCCTGCTATAAACCCTAATTTTGGATTATCCAAATGATCTTGTAATCTAGTGTGAATTTCTGACTCCCACTTACACAATGCTTCAGTTAAGTTAACCTTCACCTCTGGAGAAGGAAGAATCTTTTGCTTCTGAGCATCCTTCCACAACTTTTTTATTGCATCCAATTCTCTTTCCCTGACTTCTTTCATGTCACTCACCACCTGATCAAGAGTCCACTTCCACTGTTCTTCCACAGACCGAGGATAGGGAGAACATTCTCCCTGATCCCTACACGCTTTTCCACACTCCAGTTCCATCTTTAACTATGCTCCCAAGTGAGATTGAATGTGAATGACTCCAGCGGTCAACTCAATGCCTCAGTGAAACAAGCTTCTAGATCAAACGTCTTTGATCCGGTTCCACTCTGGGGGTTAATTCCCAAGGACAAAGAGCCTTTTAATTCACGTTCACTCTGGCACTTTTCCACCCCACACAAAAACACAAATCTCGGGCGTCGGGAGTGTCCGTCCCGTCAACTGCGCTCCGAGTCCCAACCCAAATCTTTATGATATACAGTGCACTGCATACAGCAATACAGCACTGTACTAGTTCCGGTTTACTCTAACCGTTACAGCACTGTACTAGTTACGGTTTACTCTAACCGTCTATTCCCTGTTTTTCAACAGTACTTCCCTGTGTATTTCAACAGTACTTCCCTGTATATTTCAACAGTACTTCCCTGTATATTTCAACAGTACTTCCCTGTATATTTCAACAGTACTTCCCTGTATATTTCAACAGTACTTCCTGCAGTCAATATTTTTATATTTGTATCTGGAATTTATAACTAGGACACTTCAATTGACAGTGACGACAAATTTTTGGAAATAGCCAATCTGCAGAGCTTGATTAAACAGGTGTCTGCTTACCTTTTTATTAGGGATCCCTTGTCGTCAGTTGTCCTCCGAAGTGACCGTTGTTGAATTCCTTGCCTCAGATGACTTCTCTCTTCATCACGTCGGGGTCACCAAATTGTTGGATCGCAATACCTCCTGTATGTAGCTGCCGATCCGCGTGTTCGTTGAATGAAGACTTCGAGAAGTAAAGTACCAATTTCAAAATGTATTTAACAATAGAATCAATTCCAGACACAAATATTACAGAGCTCCGGGCCAGTTCATAACCCTAGCAACAACAGAGTCAATTGTCAGGGCATGAAGTCTGACAAGCTAACTATCCCTTGGCCCAGTCCTTTATAGTCACACACATGCAAATTCACAATGTCCATGCAATCCCCCGCTGAGATGTCCCCGTCCTCTTCCTCCAGTCCCTTTGGTGTTGGTAGAGTTCTTCTCTTCCATTGTTTTCCCAGGCCAGATCCCATTCTTCATGCAAATGTGATCATCATCAACCCCCCTGATGTCCTGTTTACAATGAGTGTTTGACACCCCCTGCCTGACTGGCTCCTGAGATAACAGTAGATCAAACAACAATCCTGCAAATGTCTCTGTTCTTAATTACATTTAGTCTACCTTGCCTAACTTCTAAGGGAAGACAGGAACATATGGTGAAACACATAACAACAAGATAAAGACAATTCTCAACAAGACATTTTTGACAGCTATAATAACACAAAAGCACCTGGTTTGAGGAAAATTACTGTTCCATTTTCATCCGTCTGTGTGCGCGCGCGTGCGTGTGTGTGTGTGCATGCTGCTGATGCACTTGCTTTTCAGTGTCTTGTACCATTTTTGAAAGCTGGTTGGCTGGGCGTGACACTGTCATTACATCTCCCCTGGATCCTGTAGCCATTAGCAACCAATTCCGGGAGGTGGCCCCTCCGCTGCTGCGGCCAATTGCTGCAATATCCCCGTGCGCCTGTGCGCATGCATGCGAATGAGCAGGTGTTCTCTCTCATTTGGGTGTGAGTTCAACCCTTGATGTCTTGATAAAGCTCAGCGATAGGAAAACGGCGGTGGGCGTACGTGTTGATTGTTCCATGAAATGCCGCCTCACCATCACTCATTTACCCTCAATTTTATTTAACCGGGTCAGGAGAAATGTTCCAGGTCGGGATTTTATCTCCACGCCAACAAAGGAGATCCGCATTGCAGGTTGAACACAAAACTGCACAGCAGAAGGAAGCAGTCAGCCCAACATAATCAATAGGTGTTGATTAGGCCCACTCAGTACTTTTGTACTGCATGGCAAACAGCAGCCCCCTTTTTTCTGTGTGGCTGGAAATCAATACTCAGATCTGTGATTAGGCCAGGCTACACATCTGACTGAGCAGAGGAAAAGAGCAATACGCACCAACTGACTGTGAAATGAGGCTGGCAAAAGGCAACAGCCAGTGAGAGCTGGCTAAATAAACCATATTGTTGGTCCAGTTTCCCAGAACATTCATGCATGTAGCTCCAAGGCATCAGAGCATTTTATCAGCAGGCCACAACGTTTATGTGCGTTTCAAAGGCAGCAGAGAAGATCCAACGAATACAGAGCAGACGTTTGTGCAGATCCTACTTAACATCACCAGAAGAGCAGCAGGGTGCGGGCGAGGCTCCGTGTTTAGGGTTAGGGTTAGTAGTATGCAGTTTTCATTTGTGTGTCAGGATCTGTCAGTTTATCACCTTGATTTTCAGACCGACCGAGCATGTGTGTGTGTGCGTGTGTGTTTACATTAAAAACACTCCTGACACTCGTAAGAGTGAAATGAAAACCTTTTATAGTGAAAGTCCCACTGGGAGCAATGGTGTTTGTGGGTCTCTAACACTTTTAACACTCAACGAAATACAGATGTAAGGAGATAAAATTGTTAGCTGCATAAGCTTGTTGAATATGAACCTTATGAACAAAATTGTGTGTGTATGTGTAAATTACGTTAAATGGTAAATATCACATCAGATCAGTGTAGCCCCAAAATAAACTGTCCAATTATTAGGAATGACAGTTGTGTAGTTATGTCAGTTCTATTACTATGGAGGCTTGTCATGTGACCCCCAGAATGGGTGTGACCATACAAATGCCAGAGTGTGTCTAAGAGAAAAGAGAGAGAGAGAGAGAGAGAGAAAGAGAGAAGGAGTGCGTGTGTGTGTCTGTGTATTGACTTAGGAAAATTCAACTGAAGCCTAGAAATCTCTTCGACCTGGATAACTGGGAACATTCATCGACATACATAATAGCTACCTTACTGGATGGTGGGTGAGTTTAATCAGGCCAGTAATAAAAGCAGGAATGATGGGGGAGTTGGGAGGAGTGGGCGTGCATGCATGTGTGTGTGTGTGTGTGTGTGTCTTTAAGGGGGGTCCGTTGGGAGTTGCAGCTCTTTGTGTCTCTCAAATCCCTGAGGACCAGGACAACCTCTCCCTCTCACCTCCATCATGTCCCCACCTTCTCCTGACAATTCCTTTCCCTTCTTTCTTTCTTTCTTTCTTTCTTTCTTTCTTTCTTTCTTTCTTTCTTTCTTTCTTTCTTTCTTTCTTTCTTTCTTTAAGAATTAAGAATTTAACAAAAAAACCCAGATTATCCCTGTTGTATTGAAACACAAACACACACCCACACACACACACACACACACACACACACACACACACACACACACACGCACACACCTGTAAGACACTGCTGTGGGTGAGCAGACCTTTGCGTTGTGCTGATTGCCCCCTCCCAGCAGATGATAGATGTGACAGGGAAGGTGCTGGCGGCAGCTGGGAGCCCCAGCCCGGCTGATGGCTTATTCATTACACCAAGCTTCAACTGTCCTTTAAGGGCCTTAAAATGCTGCCGTGTAGAGCCGCGCTCAACACAAACACCTTTATTGTGATGGATGTGGCAGCAGAGGCCCCGCAGAATCTACAGGTACCAACCCTGCTGCTGGATCTGCAGCTGCTGGCCTTGGGAACGAGATCCTACACGTAAAATATGTCATTTGGTAAATAGGTATCTTAATATTTTTAACGGTATCTTAAGAAACCTGAAACATCGAAGAATTTTAGGAATATTACAGAATATTTACAATATTTAGAATCTTCTTGGACCTACTTCTTCCTTGTGTAATTATAAATCATCTTATTTTGCCTTTGAAGTCACAGCTAAATTTGAGGTTCCTCTTCCATGTTATTAATCTCCCGGCCAGTCCTCCATGACATTTTCATGCCTTCTGTTTTTGCACCACTGTGTGAAGCCCAAACATCTGCACTGGTTCCTTTAACAGCAGAAGCAGAGATGGTGCAAAGGTCCTGCGTGGGCTGGCAGTGATTACGGCGAGGTGAACCTTGGCCTCGGGGCCAGCAGGAGATGGAAGGAATCCAAAAACTAGTATGAATGACAAACACGGCATCTGCTGAGACACCGAGAATGATGGGAATGATATTCCGGTCTATTCATTAACAACTACGAGAGGTGCAAGTAGGGAGATGAATGCGTAATCAGCCTTTTTAAAAACATCTGAACAAAGCAACGTTCTTCTGTTGTGGCCAATAAATGTATTTCTTAAATGTACCATCAGAGCGAATTAATGGTGCTTTCTTTCTGACACGCTGTCGGTCCGTCTCCGCCCACGTTTCATCACGTCTCCGTGACTTACAGAACACGAAAGAGGAGCATGTGTGTGTGTGCGTGTGTCTGTATATTAACTCCTCTTATTATCCAAGGTAACGATGATGGTCGATGATGGAATTCCTACTTTGGAAAAAGAAAAAAAGAGTTCTCTTCGCTCTGGTTTCCTGTCTAATTACGCGTGTCTACATGGTGAGGGAGCCTGTTCAGTCATTCCTTTCTAGAAGGTCATGAATATTCAGCCTTGGGAATAAACACCCAATATAGCGACGATAATTGCAACAATAAATGGTCATAGCACTTATATGAATGAGCAAACAAATGGATGGTTTTCCTTTCAGCACTGAGATGGTCCCACTTCATCCTTTAGTTTGAATGAGCGTTTGTTAGGTTAATGAGGACAATGAGGATGTGACACAGCTGAAGCTCTGTGTCCGGTCTGTGGTGACCTTTAACAGCTGGCCCCTCTGTGACCAACCCTGCAATTATTATTATTCTAATGTCATTCTAATGCCAGTCAAAGAGACACACAAGGGGCACGTTTGATCACGGTGTGCATGTGTGCATATTTGTGTGGTGTGTGTGTGTGTGTGTTCCATCTATGGACAACAGCGTCAGGCATCTTCAGCACCAGGACTGTTAATGTGAACATTCTTGGAGGTCGCGCAGTCACACACACGGTGGAGAGGCTGTAATTGCTGAACACACACAGACATGCACAATTTCAATAGAGAGGGGATGAAAGGCCAGCAGCTCCAAGTTAAGGGATGGGAGGATGGGTGAAGAATCATGGACTGGCTGACAGACAACAAAAGACCCTAAAGTCCAAATCAGCCATTTACACAAGAATCTACCAATGGGGACACGGTTGCCCCGCAACACTGTTTACACACAGAATCTTGGCTTGTGTCATCCTAGAGCTATTTTGATTATTGTCATGTTGAATATTTTCAGAATTATTTTAGAATGAGGAAAGGATTATAAAAGTTGGGCGGTGGTAGCTGAGTCTCGGTTCAAGCCCCAGTTCAGACAAAACATGGAAGGAGATCTGGTAGTAGGGGAAGGTGCCACAACAACTACAGACCACTGCCGAGGTACCCTTGAGCAAGATACGGAACCCACAAATGGTCACATAGGGCCCTGTGATGAACTGGCGACCTGCCTTCGCCTACATGTGCACCCTCACTTGTGACCTTGAAAGGGATAAAGTGGTCAAGGAGAAGAAGACGAGAATATAAAGTTGGATTACAAAAGGAGCGTTATGATTATGACAGGTCTGCAGAACTAAATCACATTATCACATGCATGCATGTAAATAAATAGGTGCACCGTTGCTGAAGCCCGCATGCCTGGGTGTGCTATTTCCTGTTCACGTGGGAAAGCTTCTGAGTCAGCAGAGAGAAATCGCAGCACTCAACTTTTTCAAAACACCACTAAGTAACCCAGCTCCGCAGGTGGCCTCGGCTCTGCGGTCTTAGCTGCAGCATCGCTCCCTGTGGAGAACACTTACGTCTAATGTACCCAGTCCATTTCATCTCCACTACATCTGCTAAGTAGTCGACTCCCATCTAAACACAAACTTTCCTTCTCGCTTTAACTTGACAATTAACGTAGCTCATAAAGAGGGTACATTTCTAATATGGCCCCCATCAATTATAACTGCTACATAGCAGCTTGTATCAAACCTTTTTTAATCCTTAAGACCAGATAACACTACACACACAGTTCAGTTTGGACCGGATCGCTCCAGTGAGATCCTCTAAGCCTCGTAACAGGAGTAGAGCTTTTGCCAAAGCCAAAGGCAGCCCCTGGGACTCACTCTTTAAGGATAATGCACATATGCATAGACAGGCATACACATAATGGAGCAATATGATAAAAGCAATGTGTGAAGATGTGCACACGTAGTTTAGAAGGACTTATCATCCAAGATCTCAGAGCTGAAAGGATCCGTCAGAAGGCCGTTCAGTTAGCTATGTTTCATCTAGAAAAACACTCTGGTTGGACAGAATTTACATAATTGTAGCACTTATCGCGCTGTCGCTGGCAAAGCGAGCTGTACCCTGCCCAGTGAGAGAGCGTTGTCAAGGCAACGACGGCGAAGGGTTCAACGGGAGCATGTCACCGGCCTTGAACAATAATCGCTGAAGGAGGGGCCGAAGTAGCTGAGGTGTTGTTAACGGCAGCAGCTGATGGGAAATCACTTAGCATCACCTTTAAAGAGTGCAGAGCAGCATGGGTTGGTGGGGTCAGTCAGTAAAGATTCGATATCTGAATGTCCCACTCCCAAGAAGTGATAAACCAGGTCGGACGCCACCGTAATGGTCATGTTTAATTACAGCCTGTTTAAGGCCCGCTGGTCACTCAACTGACCACTGAGCACATAACATTTAACAACCTGATCTACTTTCACAGACAGCAGCCACAGACACAGTAAATGACAGGGGAGCTCTGGGTAGAATCTCTATTTTCTTATTTTAAAATTCCAAATGTTATAAAGTCTCTCTTTTGATGTCTTCATCGCACTCTCGCAGTGCGGCGGATGCACTTTCCTCTCTATGGTGGGGCTACGAGGTTAGGTTAGGATCTTTTTGGCGTGTGTAACAGTGCCCAGTGGTATAGTGTGTGCACAACTAAGTGCATGGGGAAAACACAGAGAAAGGTGCTGTGCATGACAACAATCTGCAGCCAAGCTCCTAGAGAGAGACGGAAAAGAGCTGCGTAAGGCCGCCAAGGTAACGTGCACGCGGGAACGTAGAAAACATCGCCAACAGTAGAATGTCATCACATTTGAAGAACAAAAGAATGACAACTACAACGGGGACACCTAAACCTATCCATTAAACTGATGAAAATAAGAAAGACAAAGAGATTTTCAGAGTAATCAAAGCTTTGACACATTCCTCTGCACACTACTTATGTTGTCCGTCACTCTGCCAAGGCCACTAACACACTAAGGGATGCTGTATCCAGGCAACTGGGACGGCTAGAATCAGCAGGCTGTATCTAACAGCAACCAATCACAGCCGTCAATTCCCATCTTAGCCAATCATGACTGATGTCCAGCAGCTGCTGTTCAATGGAGCTTTTATCCCAGTCAACCCAATGAGCAAGCACTCCACAGTCTGGGTGCCATCTGTGGTTCAAAGGGGTCAAATCCCCCTCTCATCATCTCCTGCCTACTAGGTAGTACCTGAGCTACAGATTGAGACCACAATTGTGGCACATTTGTCTCTTTATTGTGTCATTTGCACGACAAGACACATGCATGGAATGCCAAAGACATGTATGTATCGGGACAAAATGTTATTTGCACCAATGTAAGTCTAAATTTTATTATTTTCAAGTAGCATGGAGAGATATATTTGGATCAATACCTGCTAATAACTGTTTAAATGATCATTAAAAACTGTATCTCTGAAAACACAAGAAGGCTGTGCTGCGTAAAAGAGCATGAACATAATCAGTTTTCAAAAATCATAACTAGATATTAGATTAAGCCCACTTGAGCACTGGGTGGACTTGCCAGCACGCATCGTGAGCTATGTGGATCTGAGGGATTCAAATACAGTTGCATTAGTAGATACCCTTACCACTAACACATGAGCTCATGAGCTACACAGTGTGTGTGTGTGTGTGTCTGTGTGTGTGTGTGTGTGTGCACTCATAACACTTGTGTCCTCTCCATACACACACACACACACACACACACACACTTTGACAAACATAAGTTTGGGCAAGGCAATCTGTTAGCCTAACTGTGACTGACGACTCCTGTGATGTTTGGTTCACTCTTTGTGTTTGATCCTGAGGAAGAGAGGAAGAAACGCCGACAGGGACCTCCCATCCGCTCCTTCTTCTCATCCCTCTCTCTCTCTATTCTGCAGCAAAGATGAAGAATAACTGTACAAGCATTTGCCATACAATGCACCTCTGATACCACCTCCAACAAGCTGGCATCTTTCTCTGTTGCCTTTTCCTTTTAATCTGATATTTAACCCCATGATAGTTTTAGGTGACACGTTCCACAAGCACCCAACACGGTGATATATGTCTCCAGGGCCACAACTTCCAATGTTATCATTCATGTATTTGAAAACAAATCATTAAAAGCTATAAAAAGGAGTTATTGATTTATGCCCATGTTTTGATCCAGAGGCTGATACTTTGAGCCTCAATCCAACACTTGTAAAATGTTTAATTTTGCTTGTAGTTGTGTTGTTGAATGAGAGTATTTAACTAAAGAGGCTAATATGCTATTATGTAATATTTGAGGTGTATGAAGGCCTCGTGAAGCTGCTCGGGCCATAAACAGCAATGAAGTGCTGTGTCAATAGACCGAACTGGGGGCCGTTATTCTCTGCACTGCTACTGTAACCATGTCAGGCTGGGCGGGGCCTCGCTGTGGAGGTGGGAGAAATTGACTGTCCATTAACAGAGCGGGGGCAGAGAGGTACAGTTACAACATCACACCAACAGCAGGGATGTTACCATAGCTTCAAATACACCATTACCTACTCCACTGAGTATGTATATAAGTATGTATATCATATATCACACTTAGTCTCATGCAATATGGCCGTTAGTGTGGTTGTTGAATGCAGTATGTAGCACAGTTACAGTCACTGCTCTAACATTTTGATGACATAAGCAGAATTGATTTTCATAATAAATGCAGGAAACTCCTCAAATAATAACAGACATGCAACAGAATATGTTCTACACGGCTTCCTTTCTGCACAATTAACAAGGTGGTAATGTAATAATGTTCTCAGGATAATCCTTCAGCATTGTGTGTGTTTGTGTGTGTGTTTGTGTGTGAGAGAGAGGCAGGTTTTCCAGGTTACCTTGGTTCTTACAACAGCAGCTGCAGTCACTTGATAAGACTTGCACTAAACAGCTTCACTCAGGGGACAAAATGAGCAGAAATGTAAGAAACACACACACACAAACAAACATGCAAAATCACACACACACACACACACACACACACACAAACAGAAATATAGCAGATCTTTAGAAAGCTGAAGATTAGCAGGGATGAAACAAGAAATTCCCTAGCATGGGACAGTAAATATTGCACAATGTGTGGACACTCTGCAGCGAGACAGGGCTGAAAGCATCCCATAAACAGCACAGTACAATATCATGTCACATCAGAGTGCTATTTTTACTGTTAGAAGGTCCTGGCTTGGATTCCTGATTAAATTTCCCTCCCTGGTGTGTGTCTCTCTGTCTGTCTGGGTTTGTTTCCTCCATTTTGACAAAAACACACACATTAGGCTGATTTTTAAAACAAACAAACAAACACAAAAACCTGTGTGTTTGTTTACTCTTATACATTTTGCTGGTCCTGCGTAACTTCAGAGGGTTAAGGCTTGGTTTTAAGGTTAAGAACTGGATTAAGGTCAAAGTTAGGGCAAAGGTTAAGGTTAGGTCCCCACAGAGACAGAAATAATAAAATCCCTTATCCAGGGTTTAAATCATCCCCCCTGAAACTTTCACCAGGACTTAGATGAGAGATAGATTATTACAGAACTATGAATGACCTTGAAATCCCATGCTTTTTTATATATTTATAAATTATATAATATTATAAATATATTTTATTGAGGCTAAGAGGATAAGACAGTGAATAAAGAACAAAATTGAGAAGGTAGCTGATGGAAAGGCGCGTGGAGAGGAGATGACATAAATGTGTTTTAGTAGTCGTAGAAAAATGGGCAGCATTCATAGGCTCTGTGTGAAGATTGGACTGCACAAAGACAGTCAGAGGTCAGACAGGGTCAAGTGCATCAGAGGGTCAGTGGATATTTTAAAGGACGCTAAAAATGGAGCTGCAAGCCAAGAGGAGACCACAGAGGAGATTTATGGTTGCTGGTGTGAAATAAGGCATGGAGGACACCTAGAGATGGAAACAGATAATCTGCTGCAGCAACTTCATGAAAAAAGAGCTTAAGGTAGAAAGACAGGTGCTATTAGACTGAATCTTTATGCTGTGTGATAAAGATAGACAGAGCTCGTTTACTGGTGAAAGTATTTTTGTCCCACGGACCACACAGAGCTATGGATAAACACATTAGTGGGCTTGCTGGCCTCCTTAGTGCTCCTCTGAAAGGGTGAGACACAATTAAACACCAGCTAACTGTCAGCTAAGATTAAACAACATAGTCAGCAGTAATTCTGGTAAAGCTCAACTACGTGGAGCATGTTTCCATTCTCTCATTGGAATCCTGTAACTTTATGAATGAGCCGTCGCTCTGCTCAGCCCACCTCTGCCATCAAGGCACAGAGGAAGAAATCCGACACAGGGCATTATCGAATTAGAACCAATTTCCTGACACGATTAGATCAGTTGTGGGGCTTGAATGTCGTATCATTAACATGATTTACATGTGCGGGAAGTACCCGGTTTTTACATTACGATACTACAGAATGGTATATGTCCAAAAGTGACAAGGCTGAAACTACACAATGAATCCTGGATGAAATTAAGAGGAAAAAATGAGTGAAAGTATAGTGATGGCGGATACAGTTCTTCGGGTTTTACAGTAATCTATAGGCTTTAGTGCATGTGGTAGCAGTCAATGCTGTCCTCCTTTATTTAGTAATATATATACTGTTTGTTACAGGAGCTCAAACTGACTTTTTTTTTTTTTTACTTTGCTGACACAAACAGATAAATAAATAAACACTTTGGGACCCTCGAGGATTGGATGTGGGTCTTTTCTCCAGCATGAATTATGAAAAACATTTTCTGAATATTGTAAGGTCATTTTTTTCTCCAATGTTTTTGCAGTTTCTTTGTTCTTCCATAAAGAGGATGTAATTTAGTTCTTGGCAAAAATAATTCTATTGTGATGAATATTGATACCAAACAATATGGGAAACTACATTTGCAGGTAGGCAGAACTGTGAAACATTTCCAGACTTGTGGTCCGTTAAAATTCCTCCTGTCCTCTCAGCCATTAGTTCTATTTTTTACACACTTAATGTGTTTGGGTCCTGGACAAAAACAGGCTCAAATTATTCTGGTCTGTTTTCTTGGTGCCATGGTTACCATGACAGACAGAATCCGGTGTGGAGAGGTGCAGGAAACAAGGTGGAAATGCTCAAACCAATTTGGCAAAACTGGAAATTGGATGCAATATTAATTTCACGCCAATAACAGTAAATCCTGCTGCCTGTCTACATTATAAACAATAGCTTTCTAGAATAACAATGAGACAATTTAAGTTATTACACATATAATTTATTCTGATAAAAAGCCCAACAAGACATTTACAATAATCCTCTCATAAATGGCTACTGCTGATGGCAGGGAAACAAAAAAAAGCCCCTCTCTGCTCAATTGAGCTGCATACTAATGGGCTGATTATGACTCCTAATTATCAGATGGCACTTGTCAAGAAGAAGCCGCGCAGTTTGCCCCGAGGAGGAAATGCAAAGCAGCGACAACAGCTACTGTGTCTGATAATCCACTGAAGAGCTTCACTGTTTTATAGCTTATCTGGTTAGAAGTCAAGAAGCCACTTCTTCAAATTATGGATGGAATACCATGGAAATAAATAAATACATAAATAAAATAGCATCCTGGGCCTCAGACATTTAAAAAATTGATGAAAAGAACATCTGATTTCCGTCTTTTTTGTTATTGGATTTAAAAACAAACCCCCGCTGACGACCTTTAACTGAATGATTCTGAAATTCGATGAAGACAAATCCTGGATCGGGTGTTTAGATCTACAGTTTTTCCTCGGTGTAAACTCTCATTTTGACTTTGGAAAACCATCTTGTCAAAAGTGTCTGAGTGGCAGGGCCATTTCCAGATGGAGATTCACCACATTTCTTATCTCAAACACTGTTAATAATTCAGCATTTAATATAGAAACAGACTGGCGTCCGTGAGGGAACAATCGGAGTGAATTATTGATACCTCTCTCCTCTGGTGTCGAGATTAGAAGAAGGCAATATGGTGTAAATAAGCAAAGAAAGTCAAGCCAGACCAATAATTGTCTGGCCCCTAAAGGGCACTCGCTCCATCTCCAATGTATAAAACATAAATCACGGCTAGTTATTGCTGCCATTTTGTATAGCTGTTTAAATGGATTGAATTGTTTTCCCTCTAATTTCACCTGTCATATCAGGGCTTCAGCCTCCTGTTGACTTTTCCTTTTCCAGTTATTCTCTAAATCCACAAACTCAGGCAAATTCCCCATGTGGCCAGACTCAATTTAAAGTCAAAGAGGAATTTCCATCCAGTATCAGCTCTGATAGAGATCCCACTGCTGCCAGATTGTGCTGACAATCAGCTGAAAATCAATACAGCAATATAGAGACAGAAGAGGCAGCCATATGTGAAGCGCGAGGAACGAGAGGGATTTGTGTGTTTGCGCCAGGTTCTCATGCCTGTCAGCCAATTTTAGGCCGGTTCCGGCTTTTTCTCCAGAGTAACGGTGCAGCAAACCAGTGTGGTGAAGGACACCGTGTCTCCTGCTCAGCCATGACTATCGTGTCTGACCCCACCCCCACACCACCACCATGGAACAGCCAGGTACCTGCTTTAAGCTTTAGAATGAATTGATGAGAAAGCGAACATGCAGTGGCATTATGGGTTGTCGTGTAAATCACCAGAAATAAAGCAGACATATGGCCCTGCTGTTATCACCTATAGCTCATGATCACACCCACACAGCCTGCACCTCCTCATGTGTCCGTGTGTGCGTGTGTGTGTGTGTGTGTGTGTGTGTGTGTGTGTGTAAGTCAAGCAGAGAGCTGCTTTGTGAGAAGATAAAACCATCAAAACAGAGACAAGGTCATGCATTTCTGCTCTTGTCTCTATCCATCAGGGCTGATTTGAACTGCTGTTATTCAGACTGTTGAGATTCGACAACTAGTGCACAGTTCAGGCAAATCTTTAAGTGGCAATGAAGGTCCTGGCTTTTATTAATTTCAGAATGAGGAGCCTCATATGCTGGCTGATAGAACAGAGCTCATAACAGAGGTTAAACTATGAGGCTAAACTTATTAATGCTAAACAAATACACCAACCCACCCCCCTTGGATTTCTGCAAATGTATCATTTTAATCAAAACAGACAGCTGATTCTCATAATTCTCATGCTCAAGAATTGCTGAGGTCATTGGTGACGCTCACCTGGCAACCAGCCAAATCACGCGCTCTAAGATTTCAGCTCCTTTAACCTTTACGGAATGCCTCGTGTACAGATTGATTTGAGTTTATCTCAAGAATGAGCGTTAAGCCTCCGTCTATCTTTGAAGATGAAGATATCCAGAGTTGTTTACACTGAACATGCCAGAATTCTCATGTGCTGTGGAGATCAGGGGGATATCTGTCAAGGCCAGAACAGACATACACACACACACACATACATATATATATGTTCACAGTTACTGCAGGGAGAATATATATATGTGTGTGTGTGTGTGTACGTCTGTTCTGGCCTTGACAGATATATACACACACACACACACACATATGTGTGTGTGTGTGTGTGTGTGTGTGTGTGTGTGTGTAAATATACAGTTAGGTATTATTAGTTTTAGGAGTTTTTAGAATAACTTTTTTCCTCTTTAACTCTACCAACAACATTTTGACAATATTAGAGTTCATCCTCGATCCCATAAATTACCCAAAGTCTCTGCCTCGGCCAAATACTCATCTGAATGAACTCCTCACCCTTTCCCAAAGCCACAACAGTTGCTATCCACAATACCCTTCCTCCAAAATCCTTATAACACACACACACGCACATGCATGCACAACCTTTCCCTTTAATTCATTCAAGCGAGATCTAATTCACCAATGAATAATGGATGGATGGATGGATGGGAAGACGGGTGGAAGACTTTCATCTATCAAGGTTTTATTTCTCTCCGTGTCTTGCAGGATGGCTCTAGTGCTAATGCAGGGCAGCGCGCATTGGAGATGAGCCCAGGGGCCTCCCACTCAGTTGTTCTTTCCGTCTGCTGCCTGTAAGATCTCACTCTCCATCTCTTTTTGCTCCAGACTGGTCACTGGCGATCACATTCAGACTGTTTAGTGCTGTTATCAGTCTCCATCCCTGCTCCATCCTCATTTCAAACATGAAGCCGCATATGATGCCGTAGTCATCCACTTCCATCATCATCCTGTCACCAATCATCTGCTTCACTGATCATTAGCTCACTTCGATTAGTCCCTGACCTTGAAATAAAGATGCTCGGTTCTTATTGACCCTGAACACCTCCCCCCATCCTCCCTCCCCTCTAATACCCTTAGAAGCCACATCAAACGAACCACCGCCACAAACCTCCATTACTTCTCTGTGGAGTGGAATGTTGGTCTGAATCCACTCTGAAGGATGAATTTGTGCAAAACAAATCCCGTCAGCTTGATTAGAGGTAACTGATATGCAGCCATGTCAAAGAATCTAGTCTTTAATACTTTAAATAGACCTACCTGGCAGCTGTTGTCTTTTATGCTAACACCTGGCATTTCCATGAAGCTTTAGTGGCTTTAGCCTAGGGTCTTACACAGATCACACCTAGATACAGGATCAAATAAACACACCCCCACCTTCTTCAAATGCAGCAATTAGCAGACGAGGGTGGGAGGTTGTCAGAGTCCATCAATAATGCAAGCTGGTGGGAGACCATGACTGCCCCACGACTGTCCCACTGAACCCTCCTGCCTGTCTACCTGTCTGTCTGCCTGTCCATCTGTCTGTGCCTTCCTGATTTCATTCCATCCTGTCAGCATTTATCTGCCTTTCTATTCCACACACACACACACACACACACACACACACACACACACACACACACACACACACACACACACACACACACACACACACACACACAGCTGCTGTGACTGGGAGGGCTCCTGTGTATGGTTTCACTAATCTAATACAGAGATGCAGTCAGTCCTGTATAGTAAACACTATGGAGGCGTAGTATCTGCATGGCAAAACAAAAGGATTTCCCTGCAGTAACTGTGTTTTTTATGCTGCCCTAAAGAAAGAACTTTGAAGTCAACTGTCCAAAGAAAGAAAAAGAGAGGAACGTCAAAACCGGAGTGACGAGATTGAATGCAGAGATGCCGAGAGGAACCAGCAACAGTCCCAACAGCCGCTGCTCCTCCACATACACCAGCAGAATAATAATCAAGGCTGTAATACGCAGGCCAGCAGAATCCAACTAACCTTTCTTTGTGTTTGTCACAATGTGAACAAGCAAGCGACACAGACAACGATAGAAAACAGCCATTTAGAGCCGGTTGAAAGTTGTGTCTGTATTAGGAGGGCGATTCTCTTGTTATCAAATGCAGCCCATTTACAGCATTAGACGTCGATATAACAAAAGCTTCGCAGACCAAACCAAAAAAAAAAATCTATCTTCATCATGTTCTGATCAAAATGAATCCAAATCCAGTCCTGGAGGGCTGAATACAAGACAGGTTTTGCATCCTACCAGGCAAATAAATGCGACTTCACCTCATCTGTGGTCTGACCTCAAATCCTGAGGCCTTCAGCAGAACTTATAAAGAATATTCATATGGACAGGGAGAAATTTGACACACACATACGCACACACCCCCTCGTGTGCTGTGTTTGAACAGCTCATAGATAATGAACAACTTGGGCCCTTGCTGTTAAGAATGTGGATAAACTTTGTGATCACGTGCTCACTCTCATACAAATGACCTGAGGTGAAATATTGTTCTTCTCTATAGATTAAATTAAAAAAGCTATATTTGCCTTACATCAGATAGAACCATTGGTGATCACCATTCATGTGAGTAGCATTGATGAGGATGTTTTTTAAAATCAATCTTATACTGTTACTTATATTTTCAAGTATGTATTTTAAGTTTTCATTGGAGTTCCTGTCCACGTGTTGCTACAAAGGCAACATCCCAGCTCTGAGATAACGTCGGGGTGCCTGTATTACCGCAGCACTCTTAAAATAAAAGCAGACACCTTATCTTTGCTCAGTAGCAGCCAGGGCAAAATTTCAACATGGTTCACAAAGCAAACGTGTGCAAAACTAAAACGCGCATGCAGGAGAGGCAACCTGACTTTCTAGTCTGCTCAAAACCTTAATTGAATAATTCTCCCCATAAACACACACATCGTCTCCTATACAATTTATTGATTTGGCGAGTTTATACTCCCTGTACAAGTGTGACCGTCCCATCACTACCATCCTCCCACAGCTCCCACTTCCTGTCCAGCAGAGATCCCGCAGCAGACTGAGGGCTATTTTCAGAGTAGTGTAACAGGGACGGACTGATGCAGCAGAGGAACAGGTTGCACTGTGAAACCTTTCTCTCTGCAGGTTTAATAAACATGTTTAGGAAATGTTATTGGTGCATGTGTGTGAGTTGCACGTACATTCTTCAACGCTGTACCTTCTTTTATCTTAAGCCATTGCTCTGAGACCTCAGGAATAACCTCCACACTGAGTGAATCAGAATGAGACATAACTCATTGTTGTGGTTGGAATGAGGGGGGTTGACAGCCAACCAGCTGTCCTACAGCACAGACACAGGCATGTTTTAATTACAGTTACACGAGGGCCAGTGGAAAAATGGAGGGAGAACAAAGGAACTCAAAGGCAGGTGAAAGGTCATAGGACCTGTCTGAATGTGCAACAAGCTCTCTTAATTGCTGGTGTTCAAAGGGATTTAAGGAAAATGCTGCTGAAGAGCTGCTTTTGTCTGGGTATATCATTATTGGGTGTATCATGATTGTTTTAAAAAAAAAAAAAAACTCACATATCTCACATGTGATAATTGTGGTTATCAAATAATAATAGTGCTGCCTGCTCAGGACTGGGGTGTATACAGTATTGACTACACCGCTCCGTCTGGGAGAACACTGTTGCTGAGCAAATAGCGGTTATAACCCAGGAAACTGTCTGCCTCAGGCAAAGGAAACATCCTCTGAATACCAAAATGGTGCTTCTTTAAAAAACAGCAGAGTAGACAGAAGAAATGATGTAAAGCCAGGATGGAGCACACCTTCTAATCAAACATTTACTTTTCAATTAACCAGCAAAATGCTGATGTTTTAAAATCAACAGATCGTGGCATAAACACCCCATTCATTTTTTTCTGCCCGAACCCTGAAGTAGAATTATTACAACAAATTTAAGGTCAGACAACAACAGAAACAAAGCAGACTGAATGGTTGATGTAGAAAAAAATAAAGCTGATATTCACATCGTGAACTGCAGCACGGGTTTGCCTCAGAGCCCAAACGTCCTGTGTGTTTTGCATGCAGGAATGTGCAAAAGCTTTGTCCACCCTCACAAAATAAAGAGCTAATCCCCCCCCCCAATATCTTCCTGCCCCAGTTGAAACTCAATCAGATGTGATGGCTCAGGTCTGGTGGATGTGGAGGGAAAAGCGCTGCAGTCGTCAACACAGAATTCATAACACACTGATCTCGTTTCTCTTATGAAATGCCGCCAAATCTCCGACCAGGGGAGAGAAGCCGGGTCAGGACTCAATACCATTGTTTGTGTGCTTCTGTTTTCATTAGACACTTTCTCTCAGCAGTTAAAGGAAGGCTTGAGTGCTTCGCTGTGAGCACAGGCTGAAACATCACCACACTGTATGATTCTGTAGTGATGGATTGATCTGCTGTCTGTTCACAGGACTCACCGTGCTCCTACGACAGGCTGACTGAGGCACTGACCCATGAGCACAACTTAAGCTTAAGACGGGAAACGATTTATCATCCACTGAGTTCCCTCACAATGGCTAACGGCCTCAGGGGACTGCTCTGAAAGGTGAGCTGCCATGAAAAAGATGTTTGCTCTCAGTCAGTTAAGTCCCACATGAAGACAGATCTGAGTCCCCCTAAAATGCTAAATGTCTGTGGGAGCTGAGGGAGAACCAGGTGGCAAACCATCAAAAATTCTCCCCAGACTCATACCGAGCACATGCGTTCATCTCAGAGTGGAGATGCGAGAATTTTCACCCCGCACCCCCCAGACGCACGTCTGTGTCCAACGAATGGATCAGCACATCTCTGAGGCGTAAAAATAAGACTTCCTGCTAAATAAACTTATTTCCTTGCACAAAATAGCATTCTGAAATAAAAGCTAATGGTCTGCGTTCCTTCTCTCATCACTTGCAGTTTAACACCAGAGATTAATTATAGCCAGTGTTCGTCTTTGTCGCTGGTGCGGTGGGAGCCAGCAGTCCAGCAGAACGCTGGCTCCAAACGGGTCTCTGTTCATCGATTAGGACAGAGGAGGTTTTACAGAACGCAAAAGGAGCTTCTGGGTTTATCAAAAAAGGAACCCGAGAGTTAGAAAATCCTGGTTCGTTTGGTTTTGTTACAGCCTGGAGACGTGAGTGGCAGCAATGATTTCTGACTATTTTTAGCAGATGAAGGTCTGTTATTCTGGGGATGCCCAAACAGGCCAGAGGGCTCTGGTGTGTGTGCCTGAGTATGTGCATGTGCCTGAGTATGTGCATGTGCATGAGTGTGTGCATGTGCAAAGACAGACACCTTACCTTCGGCGGATGGCGCCTGATCCTGGGCAGCATATAACATTTCCTTGAATGCCTAAAGAGGAAGAGGAAACAGCGTCATAAGTACTGACTTCATGATCTCATCTGAATGTATGTGACATATAGAAAGGAACAACTGGAATTAACAAGAGGATAAATTTTAATCCCCCCTCTGTGAAGTAAAGTTTCAAATGCATCCTCTATTAATTCTAGTTGTTTGGTTTTCTTTTTAATCAAAAATGTGATCATTGTTCAAGCTCATGATTAATATCGAAACTAATGAGAGCTTAAATTACAGTTTGGATTTAATAAGACAGTTGTGTTATGAAGACGTTCCTCTGTAATTAAAAGGACAGATTAAACAGAGACATAGGGAAGTGGAGAGACAGAGGGAAGAGAGAGAGAGAGAGAGAGAGAGAGAGAGAGAGAGAGAGAGAGAGAGAGAGAGAGAAATGGTTACAGGAGATTGTTTGTCTATCATCAGGCTGATGTGGGTTATCATATAAACTGACAGATTAGCAGGTACATCTCAACAAATTATTAAAGATGTGACACTGTGCATGTTTGGGCTGATCTCTGCCCACCTCCCATACAACCTGCAGCTGGGCGACAGAGAGTGTTAGGAGTGATCCCATATGGGGGACGTGGGGGTGGGAACCACTCAGAAGCTGCTGCACATTAGCCACATTAGCAGCAGCCAGATAGTTGCTACTTAAGTTCCTCTGTGAATTGCACCACGAGCTCAGCGACACTCCCTCAGTGGTGTCTAATCCGAAAGGTGAACGGGAGCTCTGACTCTACCAGAGGAGACAAACTGCTGCTGTGGAAACGGACTCTGACCAACAGAAAGCCCCTCCCATCAAACTGGGGGGAACAGACATTGCTATGGCAATGAGACGTGTGGGGTGGGGGGTGGGGGGGTCGCAAAAGGCTCAGTGGGTTTCTTTGGGGAACTGAAGGAAATCTGCTGATTTGACAGCAACCAGTGTTGAAACCTGTCAACAATAATTGAGTTTAATTGAGCCAGCAGCAGGAAAAACACAATGAAGACTCTAAAACAAACATGTGGCAGAAGCACCGGACTGGAGTTCCATTCAGACGTATACGTGTCCACTTAGGTCAATAGGCACTTACATGGACATGAGTGCACACTAATTGGGAGCTCATATTTGAGTTCTAGACTGTGAAATCCTTCAGGTAATGATCCCTGAGATGTGGGAGATCAGGAAGCATGCCTCATTAGTCTCAAGAGATCCCTGACTCTGACCGGAAGCCAGTGGCGGTTCACTTGAATCTCTCCGGTTTCCGAGCGGATCCCCGCATCTTGGAAGAGGAGCAGAGAGGATGGAGGGAGAGGAGCTGGGATGGAGAGGGCAGGTCTGGTTGGGGACCAGATGTCCTCCCAGTGGGGGAGGAATGTCGAGGAAGGAGAGCGGTATGGAAAGCAGAGCTCTTCTCAGCAGTCGCCTTGTCCAGTGCAGGAACACAGGCTAATAAATCAGCGCTGGTGTTGATGTGAACAGTGTTTTACATTTGATATGCCATTAACAAAACCTCTGTCAGGGTACAGAGATAACTGCTCTGGTTTCCACAGCACAACTAGATCAATTAGATTAATTGGCGAAAGCAAAGGCTTCACCTTTGAGCAAAGAGCGATGCCTCACTGAAATCACAAAGGCCCCTGCGTTCCATCCACATCATATCACTACACAGGTTTGAATTTTAGATGTGGAGCTCCAGTGGCACTCTATTCCTCCTCCTCCTCCTCCTCCCCCTCCTCCTCTTCCTCATGTAAGCATACAGGAGTGATGAGAGTGCAGAGGTAAATGCAAAAGTGGCGCTGATTTCTCGCCCACACAAACCTGCAACTCTCACTCTTTATATCTGCACGTTAACTGCTGCTGCAGTAGAATGTGTGTAAACACCTGTTTTCATGAAAGAAAGTTCACTTTTGGATGAACGCCTGTTTGAATTTGACATTTCATTTAGAGGCACATATTATCACCATCCTTCATGCAGCCGCACGCTTCCATATCAAACAGCTGTTTAGCATATAGGTTTGGAACTAACATCCCTGCAGGCTAAAGCAGACACCTAATTACTCCATCACTCAATCTCCTCGCCAATGCTGCCGTGTTCAAATGAGGTGCTTCACTAACTAAAGCCTCTCTTTGGTGAAAGAGCCGCTCAGCCGCGCGCTTCTAATGCGCATGGAGACTGGCTGTCCAATCTAAACAGACAATAGCGAGCTCTCAAACAGGGAGGAGCACATAAACTGTGCGGAGGGTTAATTAATCGAAGCACAAGAAGGCACCAGTGTTGGCAGCTGTAATAAAGCACAGCCCACTGATGAGCTGCTGTCATCGTTTGGGTGAAAATATGCTGCGGGATTAACAGACGCATCTGTTAACCTTAAGTTTGGGTTTCTCAATGTCATTTAAAGGACACCACATGTGTAGCTCTATGTGGGAATTCTCTTCCCAGCCCACCCGCACAGGAGGTAACAGCATTCAATTCAGACCAAACAATGCAAAATACACGCAAAGGTGCAAAATCTGCAGGGAGGAATCCGGTCAAGGAAGGTTATAGCAGAGAACCATATATATGGAATATATGTCTTATGTCTGTTCTCATTTAAACATGAACAGATTCGTAGTTTTGCTCTAATAAAATTGGTTTATGTTTTAATGAATTAAAAAAGGGAAGCAATCACACATAATGTATATAAAAATGTTTCTATTTTTTTTAAAAGAGTATGTTAGTTGAATGTTAATTTATCAGCTTGACTGGAAAAACAGTTTAAACAGGAATAAAGACAGAGGAAATGTAGCATCAACCATCTCAGGTCAGCGAGTGCTGAGCTGAAGACTGGAGGTGTAAAATGGCTGGCACGGCCATGCATCCGTCCCTGGGCTCGCAATGCGTCACTTTACGCGCACAAAGACTCAGTTTAGCCTTCCAATTTAGATGCATTTCTATATAGTGGATTATTTCTGCCCATGTGTCCCTGCACACCTGTCGTGTCTAAATTTTTTTTGAAGCATTAATTATTCGACCTACAGGTCTTTCCAATGCAGCGTTGAGGGCAGGCTGGGCCAAACCAAATGTCTGCTGGAGCACTCAAACTCATCTCATCACCACATTCAGGGCATGTTTCCAAAATAAAACCAGCGCGGAGATTGTGTTGGGTCTGAGATGCAGGATGTTGAGGCTGAAGGAACAGGCTCTTTGTCTATAATTCATAGAGCCAAATGGAATCGAGCAGTGGGTGCTGTCACTACATGTCTGCAACGAAACTCTCAGTGTTGAAGATGCAAAGCTGAGAAGGGGGGTGTGAAGATAAAAGACTCCGCTACCACACAACACCACACACAAATCACATATGTGCACAAGGGTCTCTTAAAAATCCAGTCGGGTTTGATGAAGCCTTGCTTGATTCATACGCCAGTGATTCATGTTGTGTGAAATATTTATAACAATTATATAATGCCACCAAAAATATACTGAGGGGAATGTTTTGGGGCTTTGTGTGCGTTGTGTTTTTTTATTTTTACACAATATGAGCTTTTTATTGTTAGGTTAAGCTGTTGCAATAACATTAAGGAATAAGAAAAGGTAAATTTCTGAATAAACCTACGATAAAACAAAAGTATGACAGAGAGCACGTGGAAAAAATAAGAACACGATATTTGTTTTGACAAGATGAGGATAAAATAATCACTTAAGGCAGCTAAAGATTTTAAGATAAGGTCTTCTTTAATAAGAAACTCGTTTACTAATTATAGCGGTAAATGTGATTCCTGTATCTTTGTTCTTTTTTTCTTTTTTAAATCAAACTGCTCCTTTAGTACATTTTTTAATGTTGGACACCTCACACGCATAATAAAGACTAAATGCTCCCTGTGGCTCTTAACAACCGCAGCCAATTTCCTCTCCATAAACAAAAGGACACCCCCTTATCTCCATTCTTTTATTGCCCTCTGAGGAAGACCAGTGAAAAATATCAAGCAAAATAATATCTATATGCGTAAATAGTGTGTATATATATATATGGCTGGATATCAAGGCCAAAGCTCAACTTTTCCCGAAAAAATTCAAAGACTCATACGATTTTTATTTGAAATGAAGGACAAATTTCACTTTACCTCATACTGAAGATATTGTTTCCTCCACTCTGGAGTAATATGGGACGAAAGATGCTCCGCGAATTTCATTTTGCCGGAACAAGTGTCCCCTAAAACCTCCAATAGATCCGAGAGCGGGTGTCCCCTTCTCCGTCGACGCGACTTTTGTTATTTCAGTCAACTTGGCTGGATCAACATGCGGCGCGTCAGCGCGGCGCACTCCGCTTCGACTTCACTCCACTTCTGGTTGGTCCCGGACAGTGCGCTCCGAGCAGATCCCGTCCCGCATAGTATCTGACGAAGAAGCTGCACTTGACAGTGTCCTCTTTACGTTGCCGTGTCAGTGGTTTGTCAGGACCGGTGGCACTGCCTCAGTGACTTTGCTTCGTCCCTCCCTGGGCACGTTTGCGGACATTGCGGTCCGCCATCGCATTAAGCCAGAGCGACGTGGTTGCGTCAGCAGTGCGCGCAGTACTGGTGTGGTGTTGGGACCGCTCGTAAAAAAAAGCTATTTGGTTATGAGAACCTGCTTGAACCACTTAAGACACTTCAAAGATTTGGAACAGGGATGCAGTGGATTTTGGTCGCACCTGCTTTTGCTGCGAATGAAAATAAAGTAAGAGGGAAAAGTTAGATTTTGTTACAAAACTACCCTTTGAAGTAGTTTTGTGTTTTGTGTGTAGTGAAGAGATGCTGTTGATTTGACTATTATTGGCTAAGGCAGAGAAGTGTGCTCTGGAGACGCAGAGAATAACAGGTCTGTACCAAAGGGAATTAATTAATCCGGGTCATGACGTTGCGTGGCAAACGCAGATATACGTGACACTCTTATTCATCCGTAGTAAAGCTCTATTGTCTCTGTTCCTATCTGGGAAGAAGATCCAGCGCGTGAACATTACCGTAAAGGGGGTGACGGTCCGTTATTATAAGAACAGCGACACTTGTTGGACAAAGACAAAAACTGCGTTTGTTAACAATAAAAATCTTTTTGCCACGGCAACTGAAAACTCCTATCCACACATGCCTTTTATGTTAATTGCAGAAAACAAAGCTTAATCAAATAGATTTGGGCCAATATTGTACACCGTTGACAAAAAAATATATGGATGTTTTAAAGATAATGTTGGGGAAAATAAAAGCGAAAACTTACTAATCACAGTCTACCACAGAGGTGGACTTTTAAGTTATTACGTAATTACAGTGAGAAAAAAGTATTTTTCGACTTTAATAATAATAATTTTCTGGCAATAAATATAGTCGAAATTTTAGTATAACAAAATGTAACGCTCGGAAAAATAATTGATAAAATGCAATGGAGCAGGTCAATTGCTAAAAATTGTAATCATAATCAATAATCATGAAGCCAGCATTTACTAAAATATAATGATAAATTCTAATAAATATATTTCAAGTTACGGGGAAATAACAGCTTGCTTCTCCGTGTTAAAATCTAGATTTTAATAAAGGTAAACTTACTGCAAGCAGTTCACGAGTTCTTCCAAAGTCGTTATCAAGGAAAACTACCTCAAAAAAATTCCTGAATTTTTATTTTTAAAGCACTCACAATTCGGCACCGTCATGGCAACATAAACAGAAACGATGGCGGAACCTTTGTTACTGGCAGCGGGTTATCCGGATCTTCTATGGGAAAGGACCGTAGCCGGACCAACCGGAGAAACAAATCCTACTGTCGCTGATGTTTGAACATAATAGACTCATATAAAAACAGAATATTTGCTGAAATATTTAACAGACGCACACATCACTTTTGTCTTCATTTGGACCCTTTCAGTATTTTAGACGTTCAACCCACGGCGTGTTTGACTGGAGGCTAACGTGTAAATATTTACAGTCATGGCTTCTGGTTCACCGTCGTCCTCTCCGGACACTGCGACGGGCTCAGGTACGGACCCAGCTCGGCCCGACACAGGAGAGCCCCTCGGCGGAGCAGGCTCGGACTCAGATTCCGATCTAGATTTGAGTAAATTTGACTGTAGTGCGATGGAAATGGGAGATCGGGTGGATGGAGAAGAGCTGGAACGGGAGTTTGAGTCTGCGGCTGATCGTTTACGAGATTTGGTTCAGACGGCTAGCAGAGAGCAGCTGCTTTACCTGTATGCACGATATAAGCAAGTGAGTATGAGATAAACCCTAACTAATTTTGCCAAAGAAATTCGGATTTGAAGTCCACAGTAAATACTCAACAGCCTTAACATCACCGATGAAGTACACATAAACACGATTTTGTTGGCATGTAATGTATGTGATTACGATAGAGATAATAAGGTCATTAATCCATATTATTGGTTTCAGGCCAAAGTTGGCAAGTGTAATACTCCAAAACCTGGCTTCTTTGACTTTGAAGGACAGAAAAAATGGTGTGTATGAATTCATTTTGTATAGATTTTAAATTAAATGATGTGACAACAATGCTCTCCAGGTTGTCCACATGTTACTAAAATCCATTGAGCAATGTGCTGCTGAAGAATGTGCTAGGAGGCATTTCTTTGATGGACCAGAATCATCATATTTAACTTTGTTTTTGTTTAAATTGTCTTTCTTTAGGAGGCCATTTTTCTGTCTGTCTTTGTAAACACACCCATTGTATGATTCACATCCATTTAGCTGATTCTTGGGTATGTTGTTGACATTTTAATATGACTACAGGCAGGCATGGAAGGAGCTTGGAGACATGGAAGCAGAACAGGCAATGCGGGAGTACATTGCCTGCATTAATGTCTTAGACCCTGAAGGCAGCACGAAGGTAATGACAAATCTTTAAATTGTTGCCAAAGTTGTTTAACATCACCACTCCCGATGAGGCGATATCTTGCTTGCAGCTCTCAATTTTGTCAAGGGGAAATGGATAGTTAATAGATAAACAGATAAATGGGGTTATCTATGTATGTTTACGTTAATCTAGTCACTTTATCAGTAGCAGGCTCCTGTCAGTATTCACCCAGTATACAGATTCAGAGGGAGGGGCAGAGGCTATAAATAGCTCAGCACTGAAATACAATTTTGAGGCCACTCATCATATTCAAACAATTTACTGGGATTACCAATAGTAAGAATTGTAAAACAAAGTCTTAATATTGTAATAGTGTATGCAGTGTTAGCTTATACTGTATGTCCATTCTTACTGGTCAACTATTCAAATGTGATTGTAACATTATACCACCAAAGTTTTTTCTTATGCACGTGTGCATGTGTGTACATGTGTGCATTGTACATGTGTGCATTTAGGCTAAAATAAACCATAATAACAGTTCATATGCACTTATTGTGTTGAGAGTAGACTCAGATAACCACCTACAGAGAGTTACTGTGACTTTTCTTTCTCTGTTTTCTCTCTTTTATATCCTCATACTTTTTATTTGTTATTTTATTATTGCTGTTAACATCTTATATTTACTTGAATTTTGACGTTAGTGTTGACCTATGGCTCATAGCAAGAGAAAATGATTAATACAAAAGTGCCAAGCGTTATTGCTGCCCTTTATTGATGCAATGTAGTTCCGTGCCAGTAGAGGTCAGTGTCACTGCGTTAAAAATAGATGAGATCGTGATTTCCATTTTCTAATACCTCATATATTGGGAAATAGATGAAACATTTACTTGCAACATGACCAGTGTACTGTCTTCTTCAGAAATCATTCTAGAAACATGCCAAATAGGTAGATAGGCAGTAGACTTGATAATTGTTTCTGGAACTAATTGAAATTTCAGAATCTCAAACTACTGTAATCTACATTTAGTTGTAATTGAGCTGTATATATATTGTATATTGCTGTATATTGAGCTACATGTATAATATAATTTTAGATATTTTTATATATTTTTTAACAACTGATTAAATACATCTGAAATATTCCTCTGACAGGATAACTACAATAAAGGTTAAAAAAAAAAGCAGAAGCATCATATGGTCATAGTAGTAAGCATTATGCTGTAATGGTCAAATAGTAGCATCATATCCACTTTAGCTTTACACAGTGTGAAAATAGCATTTAAATTTAAAATAACAATAAAAGGATCCCTTAGACATCCTTTGTGATCTTATTGTTTTGTCCCACCAGCTCTGATTGCGATCTTCCAACAATCTCTCAGTGCACCCTTTACTCTTTGTTAGTTTCAGCTCTACACTACCCTCATTCACTTCCTTTCCCATTATTGCTTTCCCCCTCCATTTTTCTTTCCCCCCTTCCATGTTTATGCCTCCTTAATAGCGTCACTGTCACTCGCATGTCCACTCCTGACACCTCCTTTTCTCCCCGGCTGTGCTGCAGGGCAGGACTGGCTGACTCTACCACAGCTGCACAATGCCAGGGGAGAGCTCAACAGACAGCCCAACAAATGCCTCGCTAAAAAGACGATTGTATTAGCGTGAACAAAGCGCCAGAGCATGGCTGTGGCTTTTCTGTTCTAAGTAGGAGTGCATAGAGGGATACGCTGGACAGAGAATAATGGGCAGAATTTGACCTCCATTCCTCTCTCAATTTTTGAGTACACGCTGGGTTTATATTACATTATACTGAAGAGGAGCAGGAGCGGCGCATCAGCGAATATTCTGAGTTTCTGAAGTGAATTAAGATGTCCCCAAAAGTGCACACACAGTTGTTTTGTTCCACTTGTCATGTTCTCTCCCACTTTCCCCATTTCCTGAAATCAGATTTGCGTGGGCTCTTTTGTGAGCCAAGGTTCAGCTCGAAGAATAGGCAGAGTAATAAAAGTCATGGCTAAACAGAAACGGAATGTGTAATTGCTGGGAGGAGGAAGAAAATAACAGAAGATTAACAAGGCCTACAAATTTAGACACTACATTTAATGTTGGCCTTGCACAAATTGTTGGATATTTGATGGCGATGAGGTCATCATCTGAGGGCCCCTGAGGCCTGTTTCAAAACTACACATTGTGAGCTTCCTCTGTGTGTCTTTTCAAAGGCTACAGTAAAAAAGAAAAGCAAAAGGTTCATATATTCAAGGTGAATAGGTGAATTTAATCCTTTGTAGTGCCCTGAACAATGAGGACAGTCTGCCCGTCCTTGTCCGTACAGGACAGAAACTTTGGATGTTGAGTAAAACTGGATCAGGTTTCAGTGTCTGTTAGCATCAGCTGTAGATGTGTACAAGGTGGAGGCTGTTTTTCATGTGCCTGATCTTTTTTTGACAGGAGAGACGAGGAACAGAGAGGAGAACGGGCTTTGGAGGAGCGGCGGTCAGCTCTCTATACCAGGAGGAGACGATCAGGTATCACAACAAAAGACTCTTAAAGCCTCTGATTTCATAGATATACAAAGATTCACTGTGACTTTATATATTTAATTTAATAAGGTGACCCTGGTGTGGAAAAATATTGCACCTCATTTCTCATGTTGGCATTTTGCCCTGCTCTGAATTGCCACCCGTTTGATGCTCAGTCCGACTTGGTTGCTGTGTACCATATGACAAACCGACCCTAACCGCCTCGGCGCCAAGAGACACCATACAGTTCTGATTTATGTTAATGAAATAGATTTTTCCATTTACTCGCGGCTGGCAGGTTACTCAAGCTTAAAAAGCTCATCTTCATTTCAATGGTAAAAAGAGGTTTTTTTGGAGATGAAAATGAGATGTGTGAATCCTGCAGGTTTTCCTCCTAAATGGCTGCGTGTCATTAGTATGCACCGTCTCGGGCAGAGGTGGCCAGAGGCTCCTCATTTTAATTATGATTTCGGGAGGGTTTTGAAGGGGGAGTGTGAGGAGGCAAGCCAGGAATGGCAGAAAGTGGCAGGTGTGGCAGCTTTCCTAGGACGGCGCTCCCTTGATATCAAGTTGTAACTGCGTCCAAAGAGTAACCAGCGTGAAGAAAGTCATTAATACAGCACATGCACACACCAAAGCGCATGCGTGCACACATTAAACATGTACTTATCCCTATAAGTAGACACAATTATAAATGAATCCATGCATAACCTGCTGGAACTGTCATGCTCACTGCTCTGCTGCTTTTCAATTACGTCCACCTCTCTCTTTCTCTCCCCCCCCCCCCCTCACACACACACACACACACACACACACACACACACACACACACTCCATATTAAACAGCAGCTAAGCACCTGTTAACCAGAGTTAATTGCCTCTCTCCTTTTAATGTGTGAATTGACAAAAGCTGGATTGATTATCAATATCCATGTGCTACAGGTCTGATCACTGTGTGATTGAGGCTTTGAAGGCTGCACTTGTAATTTTTCGTCCTCTTTTTAAAACGACTCCAGTCACACACTGGAGTTGTTTTTGAGTTGTTGTTGTTTCTCTTTCTTCTGTTTTGCTCATCCGTTTATAATAAAAAAGACTTATAGTGTGTGGGTGTGTGTAGATGAGTGAATGTGTGTGTGTGTGTGTGTGTGTGTGTGTGTGTGTGTGTGTGTGTGTGTGTGTGTGTGTGTGTGTGTGTGTGTGTGCGCGCGTGTGTGTGTGTGTGTATGTGAGCATTTGTGTGAGTGAGAGAGAGATGAATGGTGTGGTTGTACTGTTGATCAGTGTGAAGCTCAGGCCAGGTAGATGAGTGTTCCCCACCACTGTGGTCAGTTTAGCCTGATTGATGAAGGACATATCTGCCAGTACACCAGACTGGAACACACACACACACACACACATGCACATGCACTTAGCACATAAAGTTGTCTCACACAAACAGTCAAACTCCTGATACTCCAGCTGCTGGGATGACAGAGTAGCCAGTGACCTTCCCAGCATGCATTGCAGTGTTGTTGATGTCACTTTGTTAGGACCTACATTAATCATCTGCCTATAGCCTCGGCACACAATCGCGTGCGTGTCTGTTTGTGTTCAGCGCAATGAATTCTAGGTTCAAATGAATTCACAAATGGGCTCATTTATGAAATGATCTAATTTGTCATGACTCCTTAAAACATGCACGTGCTCTTTTTTATACGTGAACGCGTGTAACTCTATAGATCAGCCCTTATCTGACCAGTGACCAAAGACTGATGAGCTGGCCTATTGATTATTTGCCGGGGAGATGGATGGTCACCACCCATCAGGGACATTTGGGGTCACTGTGGCCATCAGACAAGGTAGTGGGTGTGGCCAAGTGCTGTGACTCATGAATAACCATAGCGTTAGTAATCATGAGTATGTAAATGAATGTGCTCATACATAACCTATCAGCGATAAAAATGTAATGAGTTATTCATGATTTATCGCAAGCTGATGAGGTGGCAGAAAGAGGATGGGGAGGAGAAGAGTTAGGGGAGAGATGTGCAGCTGTGAGCTGAAGAGAAGGTTCATTAGAGAACAAACGGCACATAAATCTTTGTTTTTCTGTCTCCATTTTGAGAACGTACACCAACTGTAAACAAGGGAAATGCTGCCTGCGCATCTTGCAAGTTTTGTTCTTGATCAAGTTGGTGGAGTCCAGTGGGCCAGGCGGAGGGTGTGATTTATTTTATTCAGCATGACCTTTGTGTCCAACATGACCTTTGCTGGTTCACACAGACACACGTGATGCATAAAGCACATTTAAGGTTTTTTTGTTGTTAATGCCGTCAGATGGTCATTTGCCTAGGGCATATACATTTTCTTTCATTATCTTATCTCCTTTCTGTCTTTTAAAAATGTAATTATTTACTTTGACGTGATTCTAGAAACCTTTTTACATGGGTCAGTGCTGTTGAGGTCATCAAAGTGCTCAGTGTATCATTTCCTAAATAAGGGCCACTATATAGTGGGACTGTAAGGCCTGGACAGGGAGACCGGCAATGCTGGTTTGGGCCTTGAGGGTGACGTACGCCCTGCGTGGGAGCACGGCTGGCGTGCGGGGCTTTAGTCGGACAATAGCAACATAAATTCAATTAATCTGAATGGTTGAGAGGGATGGGAAGGCGTAAAGCTCTAAATGAGATTTTACCCCTTTTCTCCCCTTCACCCAGCAGCCCCATCCCTCCTCCTCCACTGCCACCAGCCCTTCACCCTTCCTCCCCCAAGCGCTCACTTTTGTCCCCAGTGCCAGGCGGTGATTTGAAGCAGATACAATCAGAGGTGAGATGATGCTGCTGCGCGTGGGTGTCCAGTGCTGCAGTTCCCACGGGAGGTGGCACGTGTCACCACCGCTTGAGGCTTAGCTATGCATTGGCGTTTTCTATCATGTCTTTGATGAATAAAGACTCTCGCATTACAGGGGTTTTTTGTATGGCTCCAAAAGCACGTTATCTCTTTTACTTTGTTAAATTTTGAGAGAGAAAAAACAGCACTTTACGGATAACAATGCAGTTTGTTCAAGCACAGAATCTGATTCTTTTACTTGCAGTGACCAGTAACATCTTCTCTCCCTTCCTGCCTCTGTGTCTCTCCCAGGGAAGAGGACAAAAACATATTTGATTACTGCAGAGAAAATAACATCGAGCACATCAGCCAAGCCATCAGCTCCCAGAAAGTGGACGTCAATACTAAAGATGAAGAGGTATCTGCACTTTCAGGACACATTCACCACTGAATAAAACTGTGCTGATAGTGAATGGTATTACCACAGCAGCTGTAAAGGAAGTGTCTTCAGGTTATGGAGTAAATAGTAAAATCATCAATTTAATCAAAAGATCTACCATAGGATCCCCCATAAAGAGAAATCTATATGGTTGAAAGGTTGTTTAGGTGCACCCGGACTGTTCCTGCCTCTGACCACTGCCTCTGTAGGAAGACAAGCAGAAATAGCATCATGGAAAAACACTCGTCACTGGAAGATGGTTTATGGGAGATGGTTTATAGAGATTCCCCCCCCCCCCATCATTGCATCATGGATTCATTGACCTGGAGCCGGGCGCACGTGGAAGCTGCTGCTCAGATACTTGTGAATGTTTATTACCAGTGTGAGCTGTTTTCTGCACTGACCCTGATATCCATTCATCTGCCCTCTATTCATCATCAGCCAGGGCCAAATGGCTCACTCCCTGCCTCTCTTTCATCACCGCCGCTCCTGAGATAAGCGGCCAGTCGGCCAGCAAATTCTCAGCCAGAGGCCAGATGGTCGAGGGGCATCACCAGAGGAAGCTTTGTCTGGCTGCTGCCATTGTTGTTGTCTGCTCCCCTGCAGTGTGGCTCGCTGATCGACAGAGGGCAGTGGCGAGTTTCCAGTCTGCAAGTCTGATTGTCTACAGACTGATGTCACATATTTCTCTCTATCTTTCAGATAAAAACTAACACAGCGATATTAATGATACTTATTTCATGGTTCTGTTCAGCTGCTAATAAATCCCAGGGAATAAAAGGAGTCTTGCACTTGTAAACTGGACAGTTCCGGTGTTACTGATTATAGACAATATGCCATTCCAAACTGTAAACCTTTTCAAAGTAATATAAAATTCCTATTGTGATGAAGGAGCACATTGAGCAATGTGACATTTTTCTCTCAGCAAGCCATACAACTGGTCATCAATGTATATTTTAATTAAATTGACATCATTATTTCTTCCAAAATGAAAGTGAACCCAGATCTTCAAAAGAGAGTATTTTCTTTTAATTAGGTCCTGTGCTCCTGTCTAAGAGTGACTAGGAGTTTCTTTCTTCTTTTACTCATCAGTGCAAACACTCAATGTTTCTTAAAATGCTTCCAACTTGAGTTGTTTCTTCTATTCTCTTTACATAATTACTGCAGCCCCCCCAAAAGTAAATACTTTTAAATGCAGCAACCTAACGGAAACTCGATGTGAACACTGCCAGCACACCTGATAGAGCGGGTGAGGAAGAGGCAGATGAACTTATTGGTATTCTGGCCCGGCTCATGAGCATTAATTTTAACATGCAGCCATGGTGATCAATATGATTTAAGCAACAGAATTTGACTCAGAGAGTTTGCTTTACCTAATTGGTCCACTGAAAAATGAGCTTGGGAGGTTTTATTTGAACGAGATTGTTAAAGCTCTGAAAAGGATGGTGTGTTTTTGTTTGTGTGAGTGTGTGTGTGTGGTGGGCGTGCTCAGATGGTACTTTGGATTTCTGTATAGTGTTCTATTAATCAGGGTTTCCCAGATTGGTCTACATTACTACAACACTTCACCTCTCTTCTTTAGACACACACAGAGCTCACCCATATATATATGTGTGTGTGTGTGTGTGTGTGTAAAAATATATAGACAATAATTAGGCTGTCCACAGGTCAGAGTTCTGAACTGTAATATATCATTTATTTGGCCAGCTTTGTGAGAATTTTTGATTTCTGTGTACTAAAGCGAATTTTTAACATTTGGTTTTTAGTCTTTTGCTCATGACGTATTCTGACGCCCAGTAATTGTTTGCTGTGTTTGCCTTGGCAGGGTCGGGCTCTTCTACACTGGGCCTGCGACAGAGGCCACAAAGAGCTGGTTTCTGTATTACTGCAGAACAAAGCAGACATCAACAGCCAGGTGAGCAGGTTTTGACATGACACGTAGAGTCAGTCCAGTCTGGAGCGTTTCATTAACAAAGAACCATCCCGCAAATGGAGCTTGAAAACAGCAAAAGTTCCTTTTATATGGAGAAATCTCAGACACTAGGCCCATGGGTGGATCCGTCTGGTTGTGTTTGAGGAGAGGAAGGCAAGTAGAGAAGTCAGGACACATGTAAACCCAAGTGAATCCTCCTCACTGCTCCCTCATCTTCTCCACCCCTTCCCGAAGGTCACCTTTAATTCACTTTGTGCCACAGACAAATCCCCAGAGCTTTAGCAGACAGAGTTAGCTAGTAGCTAGCCTAGTATTTCTGCATCCTGGAGTTTTAGCGGCATCCAGGAGGCTTTAGCTTTGACGGTAAGCTGGCTCAGCTGCACATCGCAGAAATTACTCCTCTCTCCTGCCCAAACATCATGACACAGTGCAGTTCACCGGGAGGCACGCTGAGGCTTTAACTGTAAGGCCAGATCAATTGGAAGTAATCAGGCAAATTGTTTTACGTTGCACAACCCATATAATCAGGACATTTCGCAAATGACTTTCTCTTTTGTTGTCATGCCTGGCCCCTTTTTGTTTTGCATGCTTGTGGGGAGGGGCTGGATTTGTGGTCACTGGTTCATAAAAGACTGAACAGCAGGACAACTATGAGACACTTCGCTGATGATTTACAGCCATATCGAGATAATAACAGCAGCGGAGGATTGATGTACGTACAGGGAGATGTTCAATTCATCTTTCATCTCGCATGAAGGCGTTTTCTGGGGAGAAATTAGAAAGAGCTTTTCTGTTGGAATTTTCTTCTACTGTATATGATAATCAAACCTTGACAAGCAGTCATTGCTAACGAATACGCAAAATATAAGGAGAGGAGGGTGACACATTTATTAATCCCTCCAGCCATCTAAATTGTATGATCCGATAAAAAGCAGAATTTAGACTTTTTACATCCTTTGACCGGCCTGACTTTCCAGTATTGGAGGGATCTAACGTGCAGCTGTCTGAGTGTTAGAGACTGAACTTCTGCGACTGGGAGCAGATTTATGAGGTGATAAAGAGGTGACTGAGAGAAAAATATTGTCAGCTAAATCATACCACCCTCTAGCAGTGCCAAATTATATCGCCATGTGAGGCTTACAGAACAATATGCTCCTCATTAGCTGTTAAAACATCCTCCTTGTTCTGTTTAGGTTTTGCTTTTTGGATTTAAATCACAGAGTTTACGACTAACAATGCTGCTCAAAGATGGATTTCACATTATGTTATGATAAAGTTAAATGAAGTTCAAGTTCCTGTGCGTCTGTCCTAATGGCTGCCTCCCTTGGGCCAGGCGATATGGGATGCTGTGTGTTCACGAGGATAATAGTGAAATGTTTAGGTGGTTTGTGCGCTATTAGAGCGAGCAGTAATCTCTCCTGACCTCCACCAACTGTGCAGCAACCAGTAAATAAAGATCAAACATGATTTATGTTTAATTTGTTGATTAAAATGGGGAGGGGGAGAGTTAAAGTAAAAACTATTATCATTTTCTCGGCAAAGTAGGAAAATCGTTTGAAAATTAATCAACTGATTGTTTTAGTGAATTGTTCCCAAACCCTGGTAACCTGCATTAAGGGCTCGTTTGATAGTTAATCCTGGATCAAGGCAGAAAGGGACTACAATAGGTAGCTGTCCGCATGAATACGCAGATCACAGCCCTGCCACCTGCCAGTTGTAGATCAGACCCCCCCCCCATCTTCACTGTGTCAGCGCTCCCTCAGAGCGTAGATCCGCGGAAAGTGGGGCAGGCGACGCTAACTGTGGGAAAAATGGCAGACTCCACTTAATGTAATAATGGAAATTAAGGCTTAAACACCAGACTTGTGTGTGCTAGAATGTATTTAAGAGCATTAATGAGGCATGAGCTTGCGTCGTGGACATTCCATCATATCAGGACAGCAGTGAAAACGGATCACTCGTCAACACATACAGCTCTGATTAGCATTTGGTTGTCTTTGTGTTTGGAAAGACACACTTTGTGGATAAAGGCTTCACTGTCTATGTAGTTTTAATTCATTCCTTTGTGGGATATCAGTCATTTAGCTGAAATTAAATGTTCTAGTTTATTAAATCAGCTCTGGCTAAAAGCTAGTAGGTTGCTCTACTGGTTATGTGAAACATTGGTGTGTGTTGCTCGGACTCACTTTGTTGATGAAGACTTTTGTGTTCCTGTCTCTAAAGAAAAACACTTAAAATAATATCCAATTGATTTAATACAGCAAAAAATCTTAATCTTAAATATAGAAATAAGGCAGAATGTATTTAAACTGGGTATGAAACAACTCAATGGTACACATAATAATAATCCACACACCTAGCTCCATTTTACTCTGAGTAAACAGGAAATTAAGTTTAAATGTGTGAGTATTTGAATTTAAGATGGGCAGTGTGTGAGTTCATCGGTCTAGAATCTTTGTGTGTGTGTGTCCGCCCTCCTGGTGGTCATTCTCTGTCCAGACGGTGTAATCCCACACCCACAGCTAAGCCTCATCCCCTACAACCTTTGGTTTCCAGGAGGAAATCCCAAACCCTGACTTTAACCCTGCGCACAAGCTGCGGGGGTTGCCATAGAAATATGCATTGATGCTTCGGACGGGCGTGCCTGTGGGAACAGAAGTGAGAGGGTCTTCAGAGGTGGCATCCAGAAGTGCTGCAGATTACAGCAAAGGTCACGACTCAGACTCGCACATTGCCTGAATTTTAAGTGATTACTGGGCTGGTAAGTGAGAGAGGAGGAATTAGACAGACAAAGAGGAAGGACAGGTGAGATGCAGGTTAACACAACAAGAACACAATGCCAGGAAGTAAACATTGTTAAGGTTTAAATCACACAGGTCTTAAGCGCATTGCTCTGTCTGAGATGGTTTTGCTTAATTCTTGGTTGTTTTTTCCTCCTCTTCCCATCTCCTCATTACTCTCCACTTCTTCCAGGCTCCCGTCCCCTTCACCCAATCCCTCCATCCCTCCCTCGTCCAGCCTCCACTTTGTAGTAAAACAACATGATCTGTGAGGCGGGGAGGGCGCCACGCAGCCCCGCTAATTCTAATTAATCCAGCATGGTAGCATGGCCGCAGCAGGTCTCAGGCACTCCTAGTCTATCAGATAGAAATTCATAACTTAATTGAGGTCAGAGCCTCGAGCCGGCAGAACAAAAGTCTCCAGCCAGGACCAGCTAGATCAATAGTAATAAATATCTGACTGGGCAGCGCACAATTGGTGGCCAGAGAGTAGAAGTCTCATACATGTAATCTGCATTTAAAACTTTCAGGGATGTCTCGGCAGTATCAGACTGGTTTATCTTATTAGGCCGCCCGTATGTGCACGTACATTTGTCTGGTGGGATCACGCTCCAGTACGCTGCAGGAGAGACACTGAGGGCTTTTACATGCCAGGAAATTTGACCCATTTTTTGTTGTGGCTGGTTTTATTTGGTGATTAATGTCATATTTTCTCATTTAAATTTTGAGTTTGAATCCTGGTAAAAAAGACAAACAAACAACAACATGTGTAGCAGCGGCAATCAGTTATTTTTAGACCGATGCCCATTTTAGACAGAACGGAACCAGCTCAGAATTGACGGCATTGTTTCTGCATATTTTGTAAAGTGTGCGCGTTGTCATGGTGGGCTTGCTCAGACCAGGTTCATTTCCAGTGTGTATTACTGGTTCAGGGTCTGGAGAAGCATCATTACTCTAAATTGTATCATCAAACTTCTGAGAAGACCAACATACGGTACCTGTATATTGTGCATATCACAGTGATTTCCTATTTAACTTGATACTTGACATTAAGCCTTGAAGTGTTTCATATAATGATTATTCAGCAGGGGATTGGCCTCAATATGCTGTTTTTAGTATTCTGTGCTTAAAACTGTTTAATTTAGCCTCCAATCAAAATCCAAATACGGTACACACAATTGCTTTTTTAATCAAAAGCAAATAGGTTTTGAGCATCTGAACTGTGGCATTCTTATTTTGTGCCTGAGATGAGCAGTAAATAATAAAAAAAGCAAACTATTTTAGAAGCCAAAGAGAAGCATTAACATCGATGCATGCACCTTTTTCCGCAGTCAGCGATTCAAAACCTGCATCAGTTGGTTTCATTCACCCTGAAGTTGCAACATCCAGCAAAATCTAGAAACTGGATGGATTTTGTTGCTTGTGCACAGATTTGTGGGCATTTTGAGCTTTTAGTCTTTCAGCTCAGTGAAACACAGACCTCTCATCTGTGTTCTTGTGCCGTGGCGTCACATGCCTGTGAATTCACAGCAGTACACACAAACACACACACATACACATGGTGGGTGATTGAAATTCTATGGCAGAGGTATTATTACACGTTTGTATCCCTCCCCTTTCCCAGCACAGCCTGCAATAACTAATGGCTCAGTCAGGCCAGTCATAACAAATATCCAGCCAGATTCGTCATAACTGTGTCTGTGCGCCTTTGTATTTGTGCATCCTGGACCTCAGAATAGAACCAAAGAAAGACAAGGTGGAAATATAAGATGGTAGAATTGATCAGGCACATAAAACAAAAAACTAGAAAATGATATACAACAGTGGGATGATATGACAGCAGTGTTTTGGTTAAATGAGTAAAGTATTTATTCACATAGATGTTTAAGAAAGCAGCTGTGGCCATCTTCTTTAGAGTCAAGGTACACATATAACACACCTATCATTTGATATTTATACCTTCTCGACTGGTAGTTTAGCTTTAGGCCCCTGATAGAAACCTACAGATTCAAGTCTCCGATCTGTCCCAGTGTTGCGTCGAGCTAAAGTTTAGTGGTGCCGCTTAGCCAGTGAGGACGGAGCCCGTTAAATGCACTGAAGTCACCACTCAAACGTTCTTTGTATTTTACAAGTCATACTTTAAGGTGCTCTTATTAGATTCATATTTAGGAGCTGCTGCACATTAGCTCTACTCGATGAAATGAAGTCCGTTGCAGCGCTGTGTTAAAAGGGCCTATCAGACACAGATACAGTTATGAATCTATAATACGAGCACTCAGAAGAGAGCCCCGCGGCCTGACAGTAATAGCACAGCCTAAAGAGCCTCTCCAGCAGGTAACAGTCCTCGCTGCCATCATCAGCTGTTGTTTCTTTCTTATTGGCCACTCACTGGGCCTTTGCCTACACTCAACTATTTGATTTCCATCGTTCTTAAACATCCACATAAATTGTCAGGAGCATTAAAGCTGTCCTCGACTGTTTCAGACATGGCGGGGGGGTCGGGGGGGGGGGGGGGGGGGGGGGGGGGGTGGTGAGGAGAGAGAATAAACAAAGTAAGTGTTCTGCCTTCCATCAGTCTCCTGCAGTACTCAGCTTTATGAGTCCCTCACTCCAAATGCCTCAGCCGCAGCCCCTGCTGCCTGGCCATTGATTTTCATGTTACACTCCTTTATGTATTTATTTATTTCATATATTCCTTTTTAAACATCATTGATGACCCGCAGGAGGACGGACGGGGGCCTTTCCTGATGTTAATTCTCAGTCTCAACCTTATCCTCCTCTCTGATGGCTTTAATGGAGGCTAAGGTGTCCCACGGGAACACACCAGCCTGGACATGTGGGGGTGTGTGTGTGCGTGGGGGGTAAGGGGGGAGGTTCGGGGGGTCAGGACCCACTGAGGGAGAGAGATTGGTTGGCCAGTGGTGGAGAAAGATGAGATTCAGAGCAAAAAGTATGTTTTGCTACAGTGGGGCTGGGAGATGGGAGAAAAAAATCATTAAAGTTTAATAACTCTTTGGCCTCTTGACAGGGTTTAAACTATACATATCTGTAATTTGTGGTATTTGCCCCTGGCAGCCGTTGGTGTGAGTGTGAAGGAGCACCGTGGCACCTGAAGGACACCCCAGGCCAGTGTGAAGGGCAGGTGGGTTCGGTGCTCAGTTAATTTGACCGGCAGCGGCAATGATCACACGCTGAGCAGCAAGGTCGCCCCTCCCGGCTCGGAGAGAGGACCCAGATTCAATTAGGGATGCAGATCCTTTTAAAAAAAAAGAGGGGGGGGGCACACACTCATGCCGTCTCACACACAGATGCACAGAAGCACACACAATAAAGACTGTCCCAGATGAAAGAATGAGGACGACAGCTGTCATGTCAACCAACACGTCCACAAGAGATGCAGCAAGTGATCCAACCAGGACCGTTGCTTGTGTTTGGAACCCCTCACTGTCGGCTGGGGCTACTAAAGTGTAGAGCAAAAATCTTCTGGGGGGCGTCAGAAGTAGAAACTCTTTCACTCTGTCTTGGTTTTAGCTGGATTAATGTTGAATGCTATCTACTGTCTCCTGTCTGTTTAATTCCCTACTCTGAAATCCTTCTTCCTCTATGCAACAAAGCAAACAAACGTGTGAATATAAAATGGCACCGCACGTTTCGGAGAACGGGCATTTTGAAAGTGCTGCTACTTGTTGGTTCCTTGAGGTCCATCGAGGGTGAAGATCTCGGTCTCCACCGTCATTCTCCAAGCTCTGATCTGCTCCCTGATTAATGACACCTGCTCATCATAACGCCGCCTGCTGGAATCTGCATAGTAATGACCCCAGTCGCTTATCGATTCACCCCTCACACACACACTCATCTCTGCCCTGTCATTAGAAGCCAGCAGGCATCATAAATCATAATTGCTTGTCCATTTTTCCCAACTTGTTTAATGTTCCTGTCAGGGACAGTAAGGGGAGATGAGGAAGGAGGAGAGGGGAGGAAGAAAAGCCCCTATAAACCTTCCTGAAATCAAAGAAAGCAAAATCAAAGGGAGGATACGGGTAGAAAATGACCTCAGATCAGCCAAACCAAAACCTGCATTTCTTTAAATCTTTAATCAGTTCCGATGCATCAGCTCATTGAATACTGGCTCAAGCATGTCGGGAAGGGAGCTTCAATCTAAAGTTAGAGTTTGACAGTAGAAAGCTCTGTAAATAAGAAACTTTACCAACAGAAATTACTTAGAAGGGATCGAATCAATAGTTGAAGCCAAACCGCACAGTTAAATACAAGCATTTGTTGAACTTTTCTAGAGTTCCATTACAAAATAAATCTTTTTAAAAAAATTCAATACACTCTGTCAGGAATCCATTCAAGTAACTTTAGCTTTGTGTTCTGCTGCAGTGAATGCGTCTTTGGTTTGCGTCTTTGACATGGCGTTCTTCTTTTGTGTTTAATCCTCCCTCTCTCATTATAATTAACTTTGAAAGTGTTCTGCTGGTCGAAAACAAAAAAGCTTCTCTTGTGATACGGCCAAGACGAGGCCCAGTTATCTTGGCTACAGTCTTGGTTCCTCGCAGTAATTAAACTAATGTCTTAAAATGGCTGAAGTTATGTTTATCGGCATTAAATTAGAGCACCTTTAAGTGGTATTTTGTTTATTTCGGCACAAAACAATTGTTGGTAAAAGATGATCATGGAGCCGTTGTGCCAATGTTTGTTCCTACAGAGAATGGTTCGTTTTTCATGCACTGGTATCAGGAATGTGTGAAAATAAAGGGGGGAGCTGCTTTTAGTTAGCACACAGCATCCCCTGTTAGCTGGTATTAGTGGATCTGTTTTAGAATGGCTGTTATATGTTTATATATGTTTATATTATCATGATGAACCTTTTGCTCTCCTCAATCTCCGTTGCCAAACCTTCCTTTCATCCATCTTTCCTCACAGAACCTTTGTGGTAGAAATGATAGATTGGTGCAGCAGAAATTCAGCATAACCACGCAGCTTCTAAGCATATTGCTCCCCCCATTAGGGTGATACACTGCCCGTTGCTGGGGCTCTGCTGCTGCCGCCGCCGCCGCTGCTGGTAGAGTGCAATCGGACGCTTTATTGAGCACTTTGTGTTTCTGCATCGCAAGGGGAAACTTCCCATGACATGTGAAAGCTGGGGGTTCGGGGCAGCATGTCTGTGTAATGGGATGTGAGCGGGGTGCACCGGCTTGGGAGGAGGATGACTATGGCAGCAGGTATTTGGAGGAATCGAGGGAGGGAGGGTCTCATCCTGGTTGCTCCCAAAGCAAATGGAAGACAATCCAATTTCTTGTGATTCCATCAAGGCTTCGGTCTGGATGGCAGGGCATTACCCGAACCCTCACACGACACCGGCGTGTCCTCTCCGCACATACACAGATGGGCCTAACATGGCCTACCTAAAGTTTATTTCCCAGGATCATGCGCTCTAAAATTGTGCCGATGAGACTTCTGGTGTCATTCAGAATTTCCCCTGCGCTCGGCAAAATGCAGGTTATTACCTGCGGCAGGTTAGAGAGTAAATCAGACACTTCCTGGACAATTCTGTGGATCTAAAACTGCTGTCTGTGTGGTTTGAGTGTGCTAATGCTGCAGGCTTCACATATTTGTAGAACCACTTTAAACTAGTAATCAGGAATTCCTTCGCACATAGATTCTGAGTGACACCTGTACTGTCGAGCTTCTGTCACTTCTCAGATTACTACAACAGCAAGGGTCTGCTTCTTTGGACAGTTCCAGTTAACTCTTCCCTGTCTTGGGTCCTGACAGACTCTCACAAGAAATGTACCAATGACTGATGAATCCGTGCTCTCTGATGTGGACGTATTGGGAATCCTGGGGGAAGGTTTCAATAGTCAGGTGTCAAGAACATTTTACGACAGAGTTCACGTTTACTCACAAAAATCAAAAACGGGCGCTTTGGCACCAGGAACTGAAACTACACACATCAGGGGGAACAAATGTCTCCTTCGGGGGCAGTTTTCTTGGAGCTGATATCAAGCAAAGATTTAAGAGATTTCATAAAGGCATTTGGCATCTTTTCTGTTGCTCGACTTTGACAGTTGTTGCTGGTTCCTCTGATGTGAGCACTTAAAGCATCTTTCAACATGAGGATGTTTAAAGAGTTTGCCATTTTGTGCAGTTTTCTATTTCCACCGAAGGCGTTCCCTTGTATCAGTAAAAGAAATGTGGTGTTTTATTTTATTACAATACAGCTTTTTTTTTAACTTTTCACAGCCGCTGTTTGTGGTTTATTTGCAGTGACAGCGGCTAAAGCGACCATCTCCGTCTCTCTCTCTCCGTCTGTCTCCTTGTGAGAGACGGTGTTAGCTGCCTCACAGGTTGCCGTTGGACTCGCAGACAGCATTGTTGTCTTGGGTGAACTGCAGCGACGCTTTCTATGCCAGCGCTGATTTGCATCTGTGCTCCGTGATCCACCCAGTGGGAATAGAAAGCTCTAATCCAATCAGCAGGTCCCTGAAGTGCTGCCCCAGAGAGAGAGAGAGAGTGAGAGAGAACAATAGGATCACTCTACACTGGGCCCAGCAAGATGTACGACAGGAAAGTGATGAAGAAGGTGCAGGAAATGGAAATGGTGGATTGATCAGGATTAAGATTGAGGAGGAGACTGAGCAGTATAGAGAGAAAGGTGGATGTGGTAATGTAAGGGGAGAGAGGAGGGACGGTGAGCCGGGTAATGGAAGAGCATAGATGAGGGAGGTGTGGTTTGGAGGGAAAGAGAGACCGGAGGAGGAGGGATTAGAAGAGAGCAGAGGAAGGACATGGAATCAACCAGACCCTGAGAGTGCACGAGGGGATCTGCTGCCAGGGTCAAAGGTGCGAGGGCTGATGAATGATTTCACAGTAGCAGTTTGAGTAATGTGTGAGTGTTTCCACCGCGGCGACATTTGGGCACGGAGGGAAAAATGTCGCCACACCTGCCGGCGTTTAATCTGTCCCCGCTGAAACCTTTGTTCTGCCCCGCACAATGTTCCCAGAGCGGAGGCAACAGTTTGACCATTCATCATCCTTATGAGGTGCAAAGGCAGGCCGGGGCAGTGATTAAGAGCCGGACCTCACGTCGATGATACCCGTCATATCGTGTCCTTTTACACACGGAATTCCGTCCTTTTTCCAACCCCCTGTTCTCACAAGAATGATGCATCTACTTGTTTAAGCATCACTAAGTCAGCACTGAAGGTCAGTGTGTGAGATTTGATTCTCAGGTCAAAAAAATCTGTTGCTCACTGTCACACACTCAAGCCACCAGAACATTGGTATTATCGTGCTTCCTGACCTGGAAGGGTTTGTTTTTCAATGGTTACTGAACTGCTCATAAAGAGACCCTGTTTTGTTGTTTGTTTTTTTCCCTACAGGATAATGAAGGACAGACAGCTCTGCATTATGGTAAGAAGATTTCTATTTTCGCTCTCAAAAAGTTTCACCATCTCTTTTTTTTTTTTTTAGTTTTTGTAAAGGTGAATATTTCATTTGTGGAAGAAAGTCACATCTATTGAACGCTGACTCCATTATTGTGGCCGCTCTTTCATCTCCCCAGATAAATCAGCTCGTTGTCTGTAAACATCTGTTTGTGGCCAATATTTGTCCTTTTCTTCACCCTCTTTCTCCTCCATTTTTCACACTTACCTTCTACACTTGAAACCTACGTGTGTGTGTGTGTGTGTGTAAAATAATTGCCAGACCTCCCAAAGGAAATCAGTACTGGTCCTCAGACTCTCCTGGCCCACTCGGAGTCCCACACACACGTCCCTGAGGGGCAGGACCACTATTCATTGACTGTGTGTGTGTGTGTGTGTGTGTGTGTGTGTGTGTGTGTGTGTGTGTGTGTGTGTGTGTGTGTAGAGACAGCCTGTTGGTGGTGTTGCATCACCCTCTTGCATCACACACACTCCAAAAAGGAAGCCTTGAGGATGGGGCATAAAAAGATGACTAATAAACATAGGCAATGAACTCCAAGAGACAAATAGCAGAGAATGAAAATTCATTCCCACCTCTCTTTGCACAGGGCCACAGCAGCTGGCAAGTGATTAATCGAGGGTTTACTGCTCACCATAAATTTTTCTCCTGTAAGGCTCCCTTGAGGCCCAACCACTTTTTACAGCTCAAGGCCCAGGCGAGACACCCTCCACGTGCGCACACACACACACACACACACACCGCTGGTTTAATACTGTAACAAGAGCAGGGCCGACACTGTGACTGGAAAAAATATGCTTTGTTAGTCCAATTTGGCTGCAGGATACAAATTTTCTTATAGTGTTTGAAACATGCTGAGCGCAGACACACACACATGCACACAAACACACACCTGATGGGATTCTGATGCATTATCATGCACACACACACACACACACACACACCTGCCAGCCAACACATCCACCACCGCTGGACCGGAGGTTAAAAGGCCTGGCTGTCAATCACCAGGGCTGCTGACATCAGCGATCATGGTGCAGCCTGCAGGTCCGCTCTTTAAAAGGAGCGAGCGATCGACACAGCCAGAGAGGAGCACTCAGAGCAGGAGAGAGAGAGTAGAAGTGAAGGGGGGGCAAGGTGCCAGAGGGGAGAGAGGTGCATCGGCAAAGTAGGGACCTGCTAACTGGGTTAAGGAAGTGCAAGCCTCCACCTTCCTCCCCCTGTGCACGGAGAGTGAGAAGACCCTTTTAGCAGGCCACAAATTGCCAGTGGCGCAGAAATAAAGTGTCTGAGAGAACCGTGGGTCCAGGCCGGTGTCAGTGCCGGGCCCACAGATGGGCTTTTCATTAACTGCTGCACGGGAATACTTTATCCCGCTAAAGATGGCAGAAGAGGCAAATTTACTCCAGCAGGGTACATAGCATCAACAGCTGTAGTGATCCATCAAATTCCCAATTCTGGCTTTTGTCCAGGTAAAAACAAATGCAAGATGTGCTTACACACACGGCTGCTCCGGGCTGGATACTCACTGGGATGGAAAAAGTCTCCTACTGATGAAGTTAACCTATTGAGATGGATCTGTTGGACTGATTGTAAACTAATGAACATAAAAAAGTCACACATTTATATAAACAAAAGCTGTTTTCTGCTGCATATTTGTCACCCCACACCTGACACTGTGCTAATTACAACTACAGCTAATGTGTTGGTGAAAGAGGCAGCAGCTCGTCCTTCCCAAACAGCACAATCTTTCACGGTTATTAACGTTCTCAAGACCAAAACAGCAAACAGGCCTGTTTGAACAGGACAAGAGGATGCGACAGAAATGACAGCTCTTGTTTATGTGCTAATTATAATTGCAAATGGATGCAGATGCACGCAGCTGTAGTTTTTTCTTACTTCTTCCTGAGTGGAAGATGTGATCAGAGATTCATCCATCCTTTTTCTGTTAACTCTCAGCAGATTCTGCTCTGCCTGCTCCATTAAAAAAGGGGTTTTTATAGCGACTATATCGAGTCAAACAAGTACACCATCCTGGCACCAGATATCAGCAGGTGCTCAACAGTCATCTGCTGATTTTCTTATTTTTAGGGGGAAAAAATCCAAAGGTTTGCGAAATGTACCCCCCCCCCCCCTCCCGGGGGCCCACTCCTCTGCCTGCCTAAACTCTGCCTTTGTACTTCTCTTATTTATCTTTTGGCAGCATCAGCGTGCGAGTTTGCCGACATCGTGGAGCTCCTGCTGGACGCCGGGGCCGATCCATCCATCAAAGACATGGAGGGCTCTCTCCCCGAGGAAGTCACCGAGTCCAGCGCCATCTCCTCCCTCCTGCGCCAGTATACGGCCCCGAAAGGCTAGACCACCCCCCACCCCCCATCCCCACGCCACCCCTTCCGTTCCTCCCCCTGACCTTGTCTCGCTCTGTCCACGCACAGCAGGGTAGTGAAGGTTTTCTTTGACTTTATTTCCAAATACTTGAGGTGAGTTTGGTTTTGTTGGCTGCACATTCTGGAAGTGTTGAGTGCAAACGTCAGTCCTTCCATTTATTGAGACGCACGAAGCTCACCGCATGTCTTCTCATCCACCATCAGTCCTGAATGTTTACTTTAAATCCCCGGTAGGATTGAGCGATCCAACGGTTATTGTGACATGACGTGCAGCCGTCAACGGGTTGACATTTTGCTGTCGTACCTTCTCAGCCTCCTTGGAACAAAATAATCACACATTCCAGTTTATACATCGTATGTATAAACAGCAAATAAAACATGTTGCAGAAAATAATAACCATTACACTTATGAAATATTATACTGTCATAGGATGTTTCTTCTACACATCGCCTCCCCCCCCGCCCCGCCCCGCGGCTGGCAGCGAGCCAAGCCCGCGAGTCTGGGTCAGCATTCTTTGATCGTTTTTCATGATTGAGTTGTGTTACATTAAAGGAATGCTTTAATTACTCGCCGTGTGTTATATTAAAGACTTCCAACAGAGATTTCCCTCTCAGTTCTTTGTTCTTTTGATCACGTAGAGTCCACACACGATCTTAAACTTAAATACCGGCCACATAGTTGAACGTAAAAGAGAGTTCATTCATACAGTAACCAAGAAAGACTTAAGGAAAGAGCGGATAGGCTTTGAGTTGTACGGCTTCAGGGGAGGTAGTATAATCAGAGCCGAAGTCTCGCAGGGGGACGTTGGGCAGGGAAAAAACAGCAGTTATGAATCTTGAGAAAGACGATCAGAGGTCAAACTCCATTCAGGGGCGTCAGAACCCAGTCCTCAAAAGGCCAGAATCCAACCAGGTCTTCTGACCTACCAGGAAGAACTCCTGGGTTGGACAGAAAACCCGGGTGGATTACGGCCCCTGGAGGACTGGGTTCTGATGCCGCTTTACTAGACGCTGTGAAGATTCAAATGATGGAACATGAGGGTGAAGCTGAAATGAGCTGTTAAGAACATATTGTCACTGTAGGTGCTTGAATGCTATTGCAGCTCTGATGCAGAATAAACGTCTCAGGCGGACTGACGTTAGCTTTACGCTATCGTTTTAATCCGTCTGATAATGCCGCACACGTATGGCAGTTTCAGACTCTTGTGTCATATAAAAGAGATCTGGATGTTCTCCAAAAATAACCAACACATGGTCCGAGGTTAAACCTGCTTTAGTGGTTCTAAAGCCATCTGATCTGTGTCTCCATCTCTCCCACACACACACGCTCACAGCCCAGCAGATGACAACACAACAAATCTGGATTTTAACTAACGATTTAGGAAGACGGAGAAGCATTTTGCACACTGCGAGGACAAAGTTTAATCCTTTACTCTCTAACACTCCCTGATCCCGTCCTCCTCCTCCAGTGGTCGACTTCATTCTGCTTTCAAAGAAGGCCCTAGAAACCCATCTGGACACCTACAGACCTGCCACTGTTGTCTCCGCGTCACCACGAAGGCGGCGTCACTTTCTGACAGCTGTTGTGCTACAGAGGTGAAATAGTGCAGCTGTGTTCCTCCCAGGGGGAGCAGCTGGGACTGAAGTGTGGGGACATGCTGTCGACGTCATCGTGAAGCTTCCAGAAATGATGCGAATGACTTTTGAGGACCAACTTTTTCCTGAGTTGACTGGGAGCCTTTTGAGTATTCCACCAGAGTGGGAGACATGGGCTGCTGCAGCCCCGCAGAGAGACAACCTCTGACCATCTCACTGTTATGAATTCCGGCCGCATGCTGCCATTATGCTGCTGGTGTATCTCTAAAGCTTGTTTGGGACCCGCCGTTGTCTCGTCCTGGCTTCCTAAACCCAGTAATGCTGCCTTGAGGTAAGAGAGGGTGACGGCAGCCGTGCATCCCCCCCTGGCTCGTCTGCAAGACTCTGACACTAAGCCCATTATGTTTCCATTATGGGGCTTCAATTTTCCTCTGAGCTCTTCACTTTTGACACTGCAGCTCTCTCCATCTCCAAACCGCAGACACACCCCCCCCTCCAGGACCAATATTGTTAAGCCTTTATGAATATTTATGCAGGCAGGTGAAAAGTAATAAACTACTTTTACTCAAGCATCCTGGGGTTTAGTTTTGATGCGTAATATTGTGTTTTGCTTTTCGTGGAACATTAAGTGGGTTTTAGGATTTCACAGCTTTTTTTTTTTTAGTCCACACGATTCGTTGGAAACAGTTATTGGGATTTACAGTCAGAGCCTGACTCCTGAGTGAGCAGTTTCATGCAACACTGGCAAATGGAAGCTGTCTTTTAACAGCAAAAACTGTGAGCGGGACCACACTAATGTAGGTGCAAATGGCTGGCCAGGTTTAGCAGGAGGGAAGGGAGATAGGGTGAAGGAAAAGGTCAGAAACGAGAGAGCGCATTGAGCCAAGGAAGAGAAAAGAAAGGTGTCAGGATGGTGTTTCTGCAGCCTCGGCCTACAGCAGGGATGCTAAAGGTGTGTCTAGCCTTCATGGCTATAAAACTATAATCTTTTTAAGGGAGGAAGGTTTGCAGCTTAATCCTGATAGTAGGGTGGGAGGGAGTTGGTCTCCAGTCCCTGGACAGGAAGTTGCCCCCACAGCAGGGGGGCCTGATACCTGATGGCTGGTCCACCTCTGCTTTTAAAGTCTCTGGAAACCACCAGTAAAGAAGCACTCAGACAGCAGAGCATGATGTGTTTATGTTTAAATACGTTGTTGGAAATACTTCTGAAAAATCTCAGTTCTTAGTTAATACTTGATTGACCAGTTGATTTAGTGGTAGTTTAGCTCTGTGTGTGTGTGTGTGTGTGGGGGGGGGGGGGGGGGTGTTGGGCATTAAGAGAAATACAGAAGTAAACATGGCACTTTTTTCTGTATTGAAATCACCTGGTGTTCTCAGCCTCTCCAGACTTTGTTATGTGAGTTAAAGGACAGATCCTGGACTTAAATTACTCCAGGAATTCCACAGTTGAATTGGAGGTCAAAGGAATTCCACCCTGAGTGATGACTCAGGCTTTTTGGAGAGGAAGGGGCGGTTACATATAGGGCTTTAATCACCCATCTGGATTCTTCTTTCTGATTACTGTAACCTTAAAGGCCTCTTTTCAGATGACTTTAAACTGCAGCGTAACTCAAGGGACAACTGGCCCCAAATGTTGGGGAGGGGTCGCATTTTGTAAATGATCTTACCGTTAAGCTAACACCATGCAGCTAACAGCATAATTTAATATTTGATAATAAAATTGCATCATGATCTAGGGAAGAGATTTGAGTTGTTATTATTATTAGAGTTGTTATTATTGTGAATATTATCATTTAGAAGGTGGCTGAAGTGCAGCTTGTGTAGAACCTCTTTGTTCTCCTCTGAGATGTCAGGCAGGGGTCAGAGGTCACACGTTCTGGACTGGACGGGGCAGTCCGGGTTCTGTTCCTCAGGGCGGAAGGATGTTCAGGGGTCTGTAGAGCTTTAATCTAACTGATGCTGCTGGAATATGGGATGAGGTTCGGACTCCGATTGGGAGCATCGGGTGAAGGGGGGGTTCTGGTGGTCCCTCTCTGTGGTTCTGTCTGCTGGGAAGGACCTCTGATAGATGAGCTTTCTTTAAATGCAGGACAACAAACTGCGAGACAACAAATAATCCCTCAGCAGCTGCCATCGAACACAGGAGCGTTCTCATTTAGATCCTAATATCAGGAGCTAATTCACTGGTGTTTGAGGACCAACGTCTGGTTTGTGACGCTCCTTTTCTCTTCTCTGGAGTCGTTCTCTCACCATCATAACAGCCGCACCATTGAGACCCAAAAAAGACCCAGTCTCACATTGAATCTCCAGTGAGCCCTCAACCTTGAGGGTGTCATTGAAAGGCCTCCGCTTGACTTCGGCCCCCGTTTTAAGACTCACTCAGTCATCCCCCGGATCGCTGCACGCTCAGAGCTGGACGGAGTCATTTGGAGAGAAAAATGTCCTGTCCTGATGCCACGCCACTGACTTTCAAGACAATAGCTGGTCTTATCTATTTTGCATGTTAATTTATGCCCTTTTGCTTCAGGCGAGAGGGGGGGGGGGGGCAAACAGTTTCATTCAGGAAGTTTATAATAAAAGCTTGGCGATCAATGATAATGGCGTTTGTGCTCGTGTTTGTCATCTTCGCCAAAGCAACAGTGGTGGAGTTTCCACAGATTTATTTGTATACTAGAGCTGTAAGTGGCGTGTAAATTATCCTAACTGTCCGTGCGGCGTTTTATCTTTGTAAGGCGGTACTATTAGAGCCCATCCATTATTGCCCATAACGCTCCCAATCAATGTCGAAATAAAAATCTGTTCAATTTGTGGCTTTTTATGCAAACGTGCAAAACTTCAGCCGGGCTGACTCTTTGCTTTTTTTTGTTTTTGTAACATAGCGGGGGGGAGATAAAAAGCAAAGGAATCGATAACACTTAGGTTTGGTTTAGGTTGGCGTACACAAGCTCTGCATACAAATGAGTTTTCTACAGATGTACAATGTGGTGTAATTTTATTATAATTCTATGCACAGTTATCAATCACCGCAGTTACAGACGGGAGTAAATCGGCTGTAACCTGTGAGCGTTTAGCAGCGCAGCGAACCTTTAAAACACATCAGAGCTTGACTTCTTCAGAAATCCTCAAACATAGGGGTGATGCTAATGAACGCAGATGTTCCTTTGATCATTTTAGTCACTTTACGCTTCCTGCTGCCTCCAGAGTTCAAAATTGTCCAGCAATGATAAAAGCACCAAGCACAGACACACCTTGTTTACTCTACAGGCAGCGGATCAACGTCTGTAATGACAGATTCTCCTGTCTTTGCATATGTGACCTGTGAAGTGTCTGTTATCCTCTTTCTGCCCCACCTCCCCTCCTCCTTGACCCAGCTGACCACCAACAGGAGGGGGGGGGGGGGGTCTCTCCCTATAAAGCAGATATCTTGACTGTATTAACTTAAAATATTGATTTACAGGTACTGTTTCTGGTAATATTTCCATTAAAGCGAAATGATGATTACATAAAATGTTTCCAGTTCCAACTTCAGGGGTTAAAGATCCTACAATCTTCTATTTATCCATTAGCATGTGAGCTAACAGCCTACATATGGGCCATATTCCCTCCTCGCCTGACCACAACGTATACTTGGCCATATTTCACAAACACTCCACAATTAGTTAACAGCAGAGGGATTAAGAGTAGATTTAACAGTGCAGCTCTGCAATCTGCTCCTGTGTCTCTTTAGCACTGAGAGGATCAGCAACTCCAGCCAGGCATCTGTTTCCCCACTTGTTTTATTCCCCCCCCCCTTCCCCGTCTTTCTTTCTCTCTTCCTCCCTCTCTCTTCATGCATCTTTCTTGTCACCCCCCCACCCGGAGAGCGAGAGAGGAAAGCGGCATCAATCACTGTTAACTGACTGACCGCCGTCTGTTGGTGGTACTAAATGGATCTCCACAATTGAATAGAGGCCTAAGTGTGTGGTAAATGCTCTCAATGGGTAAATGAATTTGCGGGTTAACTCGCTCTAAGAGCGTTTAGATAAGGCAAAAATAATGAAAACACCTACAGCGGTTATTTTTCTTCTGATGTATTGAAAACAAAGTTCAGCTGAAGATCTTCATTCATCACCGCCGGCCGGGCTATTAAAAAGAAATGCACGGGATGCTAACCCAAAGACAATTCAGCTTTATTTTTCTCATATAGATTTGACTGTACACAGTTCATACCATTACACAGAAGGCATAAATGAATAAATTCAGTGCTCTCTTTTACATCTTTCTCAAAGACACGTGGCAATAAATAGCTCATGAAACAAGACGGTCAACACATGTGGGTTTTTTTTTAAACTGTACAAAATTTACAACAATTAAGATGCAAACTCCCGAGGCAACACAGACGTAGCAAAACTGTGTCGGTAAAGTGTTGGTGAATGATTGGAACCCTCCGGGTCACGGCCCACAGAGACCTTTGAAAATCCTGGTAGACGTAGGAAAGACTTAGAGGCTGCTAATGGAAGAGGTTTGTGATGAAAATGAACGTTCTCTCCCCCCAAAACCCTTTAAACCCTCTTGCTTTCCCATTTGCAACAGCATTTTAGAATTCAGAGTTTAGAGACGTAACCTCTGAACCCTTAAACTCAAACTCTTTATTGGGTTCTAATCGACTGCTTCTGCTAATTACAGAGATTACGTTTGAAATGTTATTTAAGCTCGTGGCCTGAACTGCAAGAAATAGAAGAGCCAAGCAGTCGTGCTAGCAGTGAAGCTACGGCCTGGTTGATGGGGGGTGGGGGGTGTTGTGTGGTAATCCCTCTGACATGAAGGCTGGTGGGGGCAGAACAGACTGACAACACATCTGGGGGGGTTTGGTGGTCAGTAAGTAGGATGAAAGCAGGCAAAGCCAGAGCTGCGTCAGGCTGAGTAGATTACCAGGAGAAGCCTGAATCAGGCTGAGGAAACAGAAGAGCCAACACAAACCCGCTCTATCAGAACAATGTCTGTAAATAAATCTACATTCTTCCCAAACTGCTCATTCATGTGCATCAAAATAAAGATAAATTAGATAAATGGATGAATCTGATCGATAAATGAGGTGTTACTGAAACAGCTGAGGGCCGATCTCCTCCCAACTCTTGGACTCCTTTAACTTTGACGGCTGCAGACGGACACGTGAAATATGGCAGATCTGTCTCTGACTCCCAGACAGACACGGGCAAGGACAAGTCAAGCACCTGCAGTATAAATATAGAAGAGAGACCTGCAGACAGCGTTGGCCCTCACTCAAGCAGCAGACATCGGTTTCTACGGGCGCAGGGACAGACCAACAGCCCGCTACTTTCCTAATGACCTTTAAGCTTCCGTATTACGTTAAAAAAAAAACAAAAAAAAAAACATCAGCATGGTTCAAAATTCACACTTGTGCCACTGATCTTGTAAATTTCTCTCCCGATGAAACACTGCTTTTTTTCTTTTTTTTTTTCCCGCCTTGTGCATATGTCCCTCCTCTTTTTCTCCCTTCCTTGCTCCGCTTTTCCGTCCACCGGCGTAGAAAAAGAAGAGGAGAGTAAAGTGCATCGCCAACGTGGAGGCCGGACTGCAGCCTCGGCATCGATCAAGGGAAGGACGGGAGCTTTGATCCAGGTTGTAGCCCTGTTGTCGTTAGACCGCGATGGTTTACTTGCACTCCGCGCCCGCTCGGGCCACCTCCGCTGAAGTGAACGGAAACGATAAAGATGGACTTTAACTCAAAAACCGCGAGAGTGTTGGGATGCAGCAGTCTGCAGCCTGGAGGCTCTCGCTGCTGCTTTCCTCCAGACCCGACACCATCTGTGACAGCCACACATCTGGTCTTCTCTCTCCCCGTCGCCACGCCGACACAGGTCTTGGAGATCCATACAAACGTAGAAAGCCTTCAGCACCAGTCCAATCATGTCCTCGGACTGATCCTGTCGTCTCGACTCAGAACTGGGAATGGTCCATCTCGTCCAGCCATGAGGCGGGGCTGGTGGGAAAGTCGGGGTATCCCGTACTGCTGCCTGTGGAAAGATCTGACGTGGGGCCACCCGCCATCGCCCTCAGCGCCTGTCCCACGCCACCGGGTCCGCCCGGCACCACCAGACTGTCCATGGCGAAGCCCAGGTTGTTGAGGAGCGGGGTGTGGCCCGGCAGGGAGGTGATAGAGGAAGGCGACTGAGGGAGACCGTAGGGGCTCCCCGCTCGAATGTCGTGGTAAGGCTGCCCCGAGGCGTCGACGGAGAAGCCCCCGTTCAGCACCGTGCTGCTGGTCACGTCGCCCACGCTCCCGTAAAGCCCGTTGGTGTGCCCGAGATCAGACAGGACCTGGTCGTCTGTGGGGGAGATACTGGCACTTAGCACGAGTCGCGTGAAGACTTTGACACATCAACAGCTCCGTCAACTACAAGAGTATTATAAAGTTGTTAGATTTCAATAGAGTTAAGTGCTTTTATTGGAGATTTATTGTGGCAACATTGCGCGCTACTTTTAAGTGGTTCACCGATAAGCATTCGGATTTTGTTGGGTGAGAAATGATGCACTTTCTTGCTAACAAACGAGGACTGTTTATGTGCAATTATGGCAGCACAAAATACTTCCCTCCCCTGTGTGGCTTCAATAACAACAAAGCCCCGGAGCACTTTCTCTCTAATTGACTAAAAGCCTCCCGTGCTTTATAGAGTTTGTGTCACCATGTTTTCATTTCTCATAAAAATGGCTTCTTTTAAAAAGACTTTTATGACTACCCAAAATGGGTTTTGCCACCATGAAATAACAAAGGCTTGTCTAGAATGTGGTTTGCACCCCACTAAAGTCCCCTGCTCTTCTCCAAAAAGCTCCATCGTGGTGACAAATGGAGGGACGATAAGTTTGGCGGGAAATGAGAAAGTCGCTTTGATTTAGCTCCGCAGTCAGCGTCCAGCGACGCCAGCGTGATCAAAACGGCCGATGGCGATACAGGAATCTCTCCGTCAAGCAAGACTTTTCCACGCATTCGTACCTCTGAAGCTCAGCTCGCTGTCGCTGAGTCCTGCATCGTCCGCCGAGCTTTCCTTCTCCACTTTCGTTCCACCTCGGCTACGTTTGACGCTTTTATAAAACTGGGTCCAGCGATGTCGGCCTGCGTCTTTCTTTAGCCGCTTTTCCTTCGCTCGTCTGTTCTGGAACCACACCTGACAGAGGGAATCATAACAACAAAGCAGCCCTTAGAATCATAAATGGAGGGTAAGGTTCAGAAAACCCCACCACTCTGAATCCAGGTCTTCTTTTTACCTGCACCACCCTCATGTCCAGCCCTGTCTCGGAGGACAGCTGCTCTCTGACGTGGCGTGCCGGCTTTGGCGAGTTTTTGTAGGCACTTTTGAGGGTCTCTAGCTGCTTGGCGGTGATGGTGGTCCTCGGTCGTTTGGTCCCGGCCTCCGAATCGTCTGAAAACATCATTACAAGTTAGACTGACTCACATTCGTCATGTAATCTGAACAGGACGTGCCCCCTGGCCTCTGCGTAGAGTACATGTGTGTCAGATGAAGTCAACGGTCGTGTATAGCAGTGTATTATTGTCCTTGTGCATCTGTCCCACTCCCCAGCAGAGGACATAAATCTACTCAGCTGTAGCGCCAGAGGAATGGAGTTATTGGAAGCGCAGCCTATGAGAGCACTCCTTCACTTTACATAATCAATCAGAGATGCATGGAAATCTCAGAAGAGAGGGAGGCAGCATCCACACCCAGATGACAAACAACATAGATCCAGCCAGCCGACATCTCACTGCATTACACAGTTGATAGTTTGATCACATCCTTTTCTGTGATTCCGGCGTCGTTAATTCAGGCCCGATGCATTAACACTGATGCATCAACGCAGGTGCACGTAGACGCACCCATGCACAGGAAGCCTTTTTCTAGTTTTCTAGTCTGTAAAATCTAATGTTTGAAGCAGCTGCTTCCTCTAAAGTGACGTACCATTTTGTTTGGCCGCCTCATAGTCCACCTTGCACACCAGCCTCCCGTCCTCCATGAGGTAAAACTCGTCCCCGGTGGCCAGCTGCCGGCTGCACATGATGCAGGCAAAGCAGTGCAGGTGGTAGACAAAGTCCTGCGCTTTCCGCACCACCTGCATCGGAGGGATCCCCTGTTGGCACGACGCGCATTTTGTTCCGAACCGCCTGCAGGGAAACACGAGCAACACGGCAGCCATTTAGAATATTTGATATAAGAGCACCTGAAGGACTCCAGAACTTTATGTCACACCAGCCCAGATTAGTAGGGATGTATATATATTTTGCATTTGCAGCAATGAATGACCCACCCTGTCTTGATTAATACGATCTGCAGCTGCCGGGGAAGAAAAGGCTGCATTGGAACGCTTTTCTGTTAACAACAGGGCTGTCTACAGGCTGATGGATGGAAGAGATCAATGCGATGTGTTGTGGGCGCGCGCCCCTGCGAGTGTGTGCACGCGTGCGTGTTTGCATGTTTATGTAGTTGCAGATGAAGTACTAAGAGCGGACGAGGAGGAGGAGGAGGAGGAGGAGGAGGAGGAGGAGGAGTGCCAATAGTAAACGCACCCTGAGGAGAACCAATATAACACTGACTCAGGAGAGGCTTTAAATCACGTGACCAGCCCCCAGAAATAAAAAGACAAGGTGAAGCCTCCAAATTACTGCCAGGCTGTGCACGCCACCAGATGTGTGTCTGACTTATTGTTCGTGCGCGTGCATGTTCTTCCAACAGTCAGCCAGAGTTGGAACATGTGCAAGTCAAGCCTGCTGTCCCCTGGGTGGGCTAACGCGGTTAGCGCTCAGTGACGGCCGGAGCTCTTTAGGTCACATTCAGGGCCGGAGCATTAAAACCTTTCAAACCTGATTTAGTAAAAAGGTCGGATCTGCTGATCCTGTTTTGAGTAGAAAATCAAAACCAATTTTATTCTGTAAAGTAAAGAAGGAAAGGGGTTTTAAACCCCCTTCCCCCCCCCCTTTTTTTTTATCCCAGAGCAACCAGCAAAATCATAGATGTAGAAGAAAAAGTCACTATTATATCACATAAATATTGGATTAATTAAAATACAGATGCGTAATCTATATATTCATATCAGTAGTTGAAAGTGGACCATTTAAAACTAGAGACATGATAATGAAAAGACAGGATTATTAGTTTGTGGTTGTATCACAAATAAGTATCAACTGTATTTTTGAGGGCCTAACTAAAATAAGAATAATTTAGTATAATGAGGTGAACTCAACAAAGACGACATTTGAAAACAAAAAGCAGCAGAATAAAAGTTTCACTGACTTGAAAAAATCCTCCTTGCAGTAGACGCTTCCTGCCCGGGAGAAACATTTGTCCGCCAGCGGAGTCTGACAGTCGGCGCACTTGAGGCACTTGGAGTGCCAGTGTCTGTCCAGGACCTTCAGGATGAACTTGTCCAGGATGTGTTGGCTACAGCCGGCACACTGAGGGATCTCTGCGGGGGGGGGCAAACAGTACATTCAATAAATAAAACATCAGCGGAAGATTCAAATGCGTAAAAACAGGCGCGTTCCGTCTTTATGTTTAAAGGTCAAAAAGGTTGACCGGTTTCACATTTCCCTAACTATTTTTCTGTTGGAAAAATATTCTTCAGCAAATTAATTTTTTATGGTTTATAGTCTAGGTCCTTAAAAAAATAATTTGCTAATCATTTTGGATTTGCAAAGTATTTCTGCGTTTTATATATATATATATATATATATATATATATATATATATATATATATATATATATATATAAGTCTATGTATATATAAGTCTATATATATATATATAAACGCAGAAATACTTTGCATATAAATCAAATAAAAAAACAAATGACAACGTCTAATATCCCTCTGTTAACGTGTCCCTGTTGTTTGCCTCTAAGACACAATCATCCATGTTTTGTCGCTGCGCTTTACTCTGTTGCAGCAGCAGAATCAGTTTTGACAGTCGGATCGATTCTTCTGAATTTATTTATTTCTTTTACATTATCTACGGTGACATCAGTGTTAGCAGGTGAAATGGCTGCTGGCTGACAGGAATTACATTTCAAAATGCAGACCACGTGTGCGGACACATTTTTAAACGTCTTGATTACTCGTGATTAAAGGCACATGGCGTTATTTTTTTTTATTTTTTTTTTATTGTCATTTAATTACCAATAAATTAAAATTTCCATGACATGATGATTTCATTTCTAAAGATTAAGATAAATACTTTAACAAACATGAACACAGCTTATTTTCGCAACCGGCTGAAATATATTGCAATTTAAGGAATTTTTCGGCAATTACTTTATTCTAGCCGCATCCGCGCTTTCTTAAATACTCAAAGGATAACCCGGGCTAAAATATCATTATCAACAGCGAGTTCAGACCATAAAACACTTTCTGAAAATAGATCAGGGACGAACCACCGAATTTAATTTATCATTGTTTTCTTTGTTGTTTGTTTTTGAATTATAAAAATATAAAATCAACAATTTTGCGATATTATAGGCAATTTTAACTACAATTACCTGTATTTCTTCCTTTAGCTGTGTTAAAAAAGACATGCCTTTGAAACAAGATACAGCTATAAAAACAGGTTATTGTAAACAGCCAAAGGAAAAGAGCCAACTGTAAACACAGAATATTCCTACGCATGAAGAGATTTTTTTCCTGTCGATATTCCTTTAAAATAATAATAAATGTTTGGAAAAGTCTAAACCTAAATATGTATTTACTTATGGATGGATGAAGTTGAGAGGATAGTTGTGCTGAAAGGGAAGCAGGAGGATCTTGGCAAAGCTAGTGTGCGTGCATGTGCGTGTATGCGTGCGTGTGCCTTTGCGTGAGCGGATGAAATAAATGGAAAAAAGAAAAGCTCGTGTCCACTCTCCACTATTAGGTTTTACTATTTAGTTTCGCGTTCTGCGTTATCAACACACAGGCAATATTGTTTTTAGTTTTAATTCCTATAATTAGTAAATTACTTCAGATGTTCTGAATTATGGAAACGGTGTAACATCTTAATGTATATAACAGTCAGGTGTAATTGGCCTGAAAGAGCGGAGAAAATGCGGCGCGAATGTTTAGATGTGTTGCATTTATCAAAAGAATAATCCAGTTTAAATCCAGGATGAATGCGGGCTCTGTGCGGGTTGAGTAGCAGGATATTTCTCCAATCTTTTAATCTGCTGAGATTAATAAAATTAAACATGATAAAACGACCTTCCCCCCTTTTCTGGACAGTTTGAGAGGGACGAGTTTTCTTGTTACGCCGCTTTTGTTTGTATGCATCGTAAAAAAAAAAGTCATTTAAACTTAGAAAGATAATAAACCCATTTTGCATTCGTTTCTAAAACGTACAAGAGACTCGCGTTGTTTTGAAAACCGTGATGATAAATAACGAGGTCAGAGCAAAGACGTGTCTTATTGCGATTGTCGGGTCAGATTAGAAGGTCTGGGCCAGATTAACAGCACCAGATGTTGGCTCATTCTCGCCTTTGACGCGCCAACAGTCTCGCACACCGCGCGCACACCGCGTGCGAGACAGTCGGGAATGAAAACTGATGATTAAATAACCGACGGCTTCCAATCATCATGGAAAGATTGAAACAAACTTGCGCGGAGGCCTGGCTCCAGAGAGGGCAGCGGCGCGGCCCGGGCGTTTATCACACGCGTGCACGAGTATCAGTCACAGTCAGGAGGAATTCGCCCGACAGGTGATGACAGCAGCCTCTGATCTCTGCGCCCTTCTGCAAATTAACCGCTGCTTGGCGCAAAGTTTGGGGCCAACCTGTGTGGGAGGCATGAGGCTAAATAGGCCTCTGCTGCTTTACGCCGCGGACTTATTCATCTTTCTGGCCGAACAAAGTGTCTCCAGGCTGCAACAGTCGCACTCCGCAGCCGCTTCGGAGGCGTCCGATGCTGCAAAGCTTAATCACAGAATGATAAAGCGCCTTTATGCGAGCCGGATGACACGTTGGTGGCCTGTGCGCGACAACCTGCGGGGTTCACCCTCGTCTCCTCATCCCCGCTCCAGCCCTCCGTCCCCGCAGAGGAAACCCGCAGCACATCGGACGATCGATTGAGGAAAAAAGGGTCTTACGCTGCAGTGGCACTCCGAGAATCTCCGGTAAACTCTTCACAGGACTCTCTGTCGGTAGGACCGCCGCACTTTGCATCATCGTGATCCAAACCGGGATACGAACGCACGCGCATACACCCGCAGCACCGTGGGCGCACCACTCCCCCTCCGTCCCGTGTCGTGGAGAAAAAAAGAAATGCGAGAGTGCAGGTGTCGGGCCCGTCTGTGCAGCTCCGCCACCTCAGGCTCTCTGCTCCCGTGTCTATTCCCGGGGATGCTGTCCGTGCCGTGCCGTGCCGAGCTGTTTTGGAGTGAATCCGACAGGCTGCCCTGTCCATTCAGCGCTGCAGGGGCGGCGGGGTCTGACGTCACCGCGGCAGAGACTTAGTGAGGACCAATGGGAGCTGAGGAAGAGGAGGCCCCCCCAAGCATCCTCCATAGGTGCACGAGAGAGAAGGAGGAGGAAGAAGGGTCTACATGGCAAATGTCTCCAGAGAGGCGGAACCTCGATCCTGGGGAGACCATAAATAGCTCACTGCAGTGGCTCAGCGAGGGGCTCCGGACCCGCGGGGGTCCTGCTGCTCAGAGGTGTTGGGGAGGTTTTCCCTTTCGTTTTTAGGGATCCTGGACGTTCTGGTTGGGATGTTTGAGATGCAGATCGATATGAAGGTTTCCAAAAATGACCCCGCCGTTATAGTCTTTGCGGAGCACGCACACACACGCACACACACCCCCCCACACACACGCACACACACCGCAGCTGCGTCAGGCCAGCACCTCCACCTGCAAGCGTGAGGGCCCGCTCGCGCGTGACAGCCAGAATTAGGGAGTCCGCCCGCGGAGCTCCTGACACTGTTCATTTCACCGCCCGCCGTCGCTCGCCGCTCCTCGGATAAAGATATTCCCCCGGAGGCCCGCTGGTTCAAGCCAGATGAACTCCGTCTTCACTTCCAATTTAGTTCAAGATTGGAAAGAAAGGCTTTCAGTTGTCCCTGCAAACCAGCGCGTGCAGCTGCCACACACACACACACACACACACACACACACACACACACACACACACACACACACACACACACACACTGGCTGCGTGATGGTGTTTGTCTGCCAGGACAACTTTGAAACTTTGAAGACAAGGTTTTTTGTTTTTTTTAATGAAATAGATTTTATTATTGACTAAATGATTTTGATTTTATAACCCTAACAACAACAACAGGAACTAAAGCAGATGGAATAATATTATCCAGTTTTTGACTTCTGTCATTAAGAACCACCTGCATGTTAACTGAAATAAAGCCGAGTCTAAAAACGTCTGCTGCGTTTTGCTGATAAATCGTCCTTTTCTGACCTAAAGGCTCTTTATTCTATTGTCACGCAGCCTTGATGTGGACGCTACAGTCCCGCGCAGCCGCACGCCTGCTGAGCGTCATGTTTCAAATGCAATTTAGTAAAACGAAAACGCACTTCAAGCTGATTAAAAAACGGAGGGATGGATTTATTGGAATTTTATCCAACCATTCCAAAGGAGTCATCACAGCAGGTGTCCATCACTCCATCCATGGTCTGCCACACGGAAATCATCTGCTCTTACTTTATTGTCATTATACACTTTTCCCCTCCGCATCGTTCGATCTATTCAATTACTCAGATTGTTGGAATCGAGACACTTTAGCTGCCCCCGAAAACAATGCAGATAAAAATGCTCTTAACCTGTCAGCAAAGGGCAACACAATTAGAAAAATTGACGGATGCAACATGCGGAAAGAGGGAAGATGGAGGCGCGCATCTGTTTTAATGTGGACGCTGAACGATGCGGTGTGGCTGGATTTTCCCTCCTTGTTCCGACAGTTAAAAAGTGGAAACTATCAAATTAAATTCTAAATGCTAGAGAGGACCGATTGCTGCAAACATCTGAATAATGAACAAGTGTTGGATTACAATTACGCGCATGAAGTTGGGGTTCAACTTTTCAAAATAGGTCGAGCGAATCATAAATATAAAAACTAGATTATAACGATACACCTCCCGGGAGAGGTGAGGCGGAGGAAGCCGTAGATGATCTAGTTGTTCTGGGGCAATAATTCATGCAGAGGGCAACTCCTTTGCCACCACATTGACCCAACCACCTCTAATTAGATCTAATATTTCAGCGCTGGATTTCATTGACATGTGATCCCCAGATCCATAGATCCATCCGCGGTCAGACACAGAAACACACTTTTGTGCAGGATTGCAGGTTTACGTGTGCGTGTGTGTGAGAGTGTGTGTTTGTGTGTGAACGTCTGTGCGTGCGTGTATGTTACACTGTTTTTCCACTATCTTGACCAAAGACCTTTTGCCCCATGATGGTAATGTGTGTGTGTGTGTGTGTGTGTGTGTGTGTGTGTGTGTGTGTGTGTGTGTGTGCAGCAGGCCTTCTGTTTCAGCAAACAATAAAACATTTGCAGTTTATCTAATTGAGTGTAAACATGCATGCATTTATCCGCTGAAACGTTCTTTTTTTATTATTATTATTATTACTTTAAATTAAATTTGAGTTCATTTTTGCATATACATCAACCGCCACCGCATCCGCGGCGTGGACATCTCGAAGGTTGTGATGAGGAGCACAAACAGCCTTTTATCTGAGTGGCTCAGAAGAGTCCCGGCTGGTTGGAAGTGCGCATTTCACCAATAAACTCAGCAAAGCTCAGACCCACCTCAGCACCGCAGCCTGTCTCCTCTTCCTCCTCCTCTTCCTCTTCCTCCTCCTCCTCCTTTAGGGGGGCTTTCTCTCCTTTTCCCAACAAGACGTGCGGTGAGAAACCACAAGAATCAGTCCATGTTTCCTCCCGCGTCCGACGGCTGAACAGCGATGGCTCCGCGTTCTTAACCATTTGCTCCTCCGGCATGAGCGCAAAAGAGAGGGAGAGAGGCAGAAAACCTGAGGAGAGAGCACGGAGGAGAAAATTAAATTGCACTTGGGGGGCAAATTCTATTAGGGAATAGTTATTGTCTCCTGACAGCTCCTGTCCATTTGGGTAATTAGTAGAAGAGATTGGTTGTACAAACGAAATCTATTCCCGTCAGAAATGATATTTTCCAATTCCCTGATTGAACCCGACCCCGGCGCGTTAAGACGACCCAGTAACGGGCTCATTGGTCCAAGAGTCCGCTCAGACCTGCTGAGGAGATCTGGTTGGGAAAAATAACCCCAGAGGTGGTTTTATCCATTTTTGCGGGTATGGTCGTCATTAGAAGCTGTGTGGAAAATGTAGTTGTTGTTTTTTTTTAAAAATTGAATTTAAACTAAAGAAACAAAACCAGGGGAGGGGGTCTGCCGACCCCAGAGCCTCACGGCCTCCATCAGGGAGGTGAAGAAATAAAAGAAAAGCTTGAAGATGTGATAATGATTAGCGTCTTTTTGACGCCACACATTTCAAATATTAGAATTCTTCTGGCCGGCGCAAAGAAAAACCATGAAATTAGAGCAGTTCAACCAGATTTTAAGAGAGGAAATAAAGGTCGAGTTTAAAAGGGGGCCTTTTCAGACCCAAACACAGATAGAGCCTGTCTGCTATGATCGAGGCTCAGGCTTCATCACGTGTCCACACCTCTGCCGCGCGTCAGCCGCGTCCCTCAGCTCAAAGGTTATTTCTCCTTCCGGTTATTGTCTCTTTCAGAATTTACATTTCAAAGGGTGACTCAAATATTTGTTCGCTAATAGCCACGATTCTCCATCGAATATGTTGATTTTATTTATTGGATTTAATTCACATTGTTGCTAAAAGCTGTGTTTTATGTTTATTTTTCCAGGTAAACCTTCGCTGTGGTTTCATTTTCAGGACAACTGTTGAGTTCATTTCTACAAACACGTGTGTGTGTGTGTGTGTGTGTGTGTGTGGGGGGGTGGGGGGGGTTACATGGAAAGGGGGAGGAGCCATAAAATGAGATGGCTCTGACCCTGCTTGACTCCTTCTTTTAAAAGGCTGATTGTTTAAACCTGAAAGGGGATCAGCCTTAGTTTGGTTGTGATATATATCAATACCGTATATTAACTTCTTTTTTTCATAATTTATTCCCCCCTCCCATCTGTTCTCCCCCTCTGTCCACAGCAGGAAGCTTTATAGTATTATTAAAGTCAGAAGGAGAGATGACATAAAAATGCATCAAGCCCCACCTGCATTTTAACACAAACAGTGGAGGGGTAATAAACGTGGAGGCAGAGAGCCACCATAAAACCCTGCATTGTCTAATTTATGAAAGACACCAGGCGGCCAGTGAGGTGAGGGTGTTCTCTTACCTTGTGTTTCCGAAACAGGAGGCAAAGAGAACACACAACACAGTCCCAAACTGTAATATTGATGAAGGACGCAGCATTTCCGATCCATCCTGCCGGTTCAGGAGTTTCTAGCCGCCAATGACCTTTTGAACTTTACTGACCTTGGGCTCACCGCTGCTTTGTAAAAATCTAAAGTGCTAACTGCCACTGCAGATAATTTAGACATAAATCTGCACTTTTTCCTCAAATCCTTTCTTCTAGTTTTACATTTTTTCCTCCAAGAACATCTCGTCATTGAATTTCCATTATCTCATCTTTTTCTCATTGGCTGAATTGGTCCTTTAAGAGCTTTAGCCTGCTGCCACGTAGCTGCGCCCGAACACAGTTAACGAGGACTCTTCTGTCGAAGCGAAGCAGCCAAACTGCCTGAAGATGCTTCTGGTTAGGTGTTTGTAAGCCTCACATTTAGTCACTGAACGCACATTTGGTTCGGGAAAAGAGCTCCCACAGGCGTGAATGTGTCTCCGTTCCGATTTGAGGCCTTTGTCCTCGGAGTGAACCCTCACCTCGGCGTTGGCAGCACGCGGTTTTACGCTGCTGCCAACTTCCTCATTAACTGTCATTAGTCTGAAACAGCCAAACACCTCGGCAGAGTAAAGCAGCACGCGGCGCTACAGGCCCCAATCCTATAAAAACCCAGGTAAACATTTAAATAGATTAACAGATCAGATGTGTGGGAGAAAAAAATACTTAAACCCAGCAAGAGGGTGGGATTTGATTAAATAACAAGATGGAAGTTTGCATGCAAAAGTTTGAGGACATCCCTTTTCTTCATACAGCACACTCCTGGTGGCAAAACTTGTCAGAAACATATTTGATCATAAAAAAGGAATAAAAAACACAGGCGTGCTTTCCCTGTGACAAACTGTGCTTTTCCCGAGCCATTCTGGCAGTCATAACGTGTCACCGAGGATCTTATTCAAAGTATCCGAGATTTTGATTTAGTCACAGAAGCGCAGCTGCTCAGCCTTGGTGCTCTTCTGCTTTAATGTAGGGCTATTAATCAGCCCATTGTGTGCGCGTGTGTGTGTGCATGTGTGTGTGTGTGTGCATGTGTGTGTAAGCGTGTGTTTGGGAAGAATCGACTGCCTTAAAACTAATTCACCATCAAAACCTGTCTGATGCTGGAAACATGGTCTAGATGAAGACGTATGGAGGTGTGTTCAGTGGGACCTTGAGTGTGTGTGTGTGTGTTTGTTGGGGAGGGGGTGCAGGTGAAGGCAGGAGTCAGGGGAATTCACGCCAGCGTTCCAGGAAACACAAAGCTCAAGATCAAGCCTCGGCTGTCCTTCAGATGGACTTGTAATCCGGACATCAAACCCTGGTCCTCCACCCATCTGTTTGCCCCCCCCTCCCTACACAGACCGCTCCCTCTTTCATCCACCCGACCAGAACACATCCTCCAGCCTCCCCGGAGGGGTTGGCCCAACTCCCTCCCCCGTAGAGCGCACCTCCAAGTGTGTGAGGGAAGAAGGCCCACGAAAGCCGATTGCGTTTTAATAAAGTTTATTATCTGCGGGGAGCTAATCCTCAATGGTAATCTCTCCCTTCTAGTCCTAAAGGAAAGCTGGATTACTCACTTGCTATAATCCCAATGAAATTGTTAGGATTTAGTTTGTGCTGCACAGCAGATGGCAACAGGCTTTTTTTCTTCCCGTCCAACCTCGGGCGCTTTAACCCCCCCGTTACTACACACCACAGCCCTCACCAAAATCTTGTTTTGTCCAGAAATGTAAATCTGCAGTGAAAAATATCAGTGAGCAAATCAACATCTGGGAGAATCAAAACAGCACAACAGCAGGAGGCAGAAGGATGAAAAACCCCAGGAGGCGCAGAGAAACTTGTCATTACAAAAATAGGAATTTAATTGATTTACATTGAAAACTGATCTGGAAAGCTTTACATGAGGGAGACCTGCCCAGTGTGAACACACACGCGTCATTCTGCAACATTCCAAACACAGCTCGAGAAGCTGCCGACTCAGCGCTGTGATGTAACAATTAAAGGCTTAGCGCAACGCTCGCTAGGGGCGACCGTTTTAATCAACTGGTGGGCGAAGATATCTCATCTAAAACATTCAAATACTTTTACTGGTAAATAATGTGGCAGAAACATCACATTTATTTGGTCATTTCCCGAGGTATTTGCTGAATCACTCGTCAGAGACACAAACCATAAAAACTCACACGATTCTTCATTTAATCCTTCACAAGTGGTCAAACTGAATCAAAATCACACATTAAAAGTAATTCTAAGCAAAAACTAGAGAAATATACAGCTTTATGCACATTTTCCAAAGTTGGGGTGATTAACTTGGAGCACGGATTAAGTGTAAATTGTAAAAGACGTTAATCTACGCGACGCCCCTCTGCGATCGCACCTCTCTGCTGATGACCCTCGACCTCAGTCCGTGGGAGCGCCGTATCAGGATAGGGCTATTTTAGCTTTCCGTAACCTGAGGCGACTTTTGAAGAAAAGGTACATGACCAGAAGACACACGCAGGACAGGAAGTAAAGGATGACGCACAGGCTGATGTCCACCCTGGAGAAGCCGATGCTCAGCGCAGACATCCACTGGCGCTTATGGCTCCACTCCTCCTCGGTTAAATACCGACCCACCAGCTCTCGCTTCGGCCGCTGTTTTGTCTGCTGTTGTGTGTCCTGGTCCAACTCTGCCTCCAGAGGCTGCAGGCCCACCATCCCAAACCCCGCGTCCAGCTCCATGCCCAGTCCAAACACGGGCCCCGGCTCTGGCTCCTCCTTCCTCTGCAGCGTGCGCTGCTTGACGCGGCTGGAAGCGGCCAGCTGCATTGCCTTGGCCTTGTAGTGCTGGTTCACAAAGGAGTCCAGGTCCACAATGTCTTCGCGCTGCTCCCGCATCCTCATCCCCACGATGCTGGGCCTCCTGCGGACCTGCGGCCGGGCTTCACCCATCATTTCACGATTGGCCCAGGTGGTCGGATCGGACGCTATCTCATCCGCGGTTGCTCCTTCGCCTCCTTCTGCCTCTTCCTCGGCAGCAGCCTCGTCTTGCACCTCTTCCTCCTCCTCCTCCTCCTCTTCGGAGTGCACGGTGGGCTGTGATGGCAGAGGGAGGGAGTCCGAGGCCTCCCTGGCTTTCCTCTCCGCACGGTTCCGAGCCTCAACAGCTTGACTGGCATGTTTCTCCCTCTGCTTTGCCAGGATCTGGTTCTCATCTTCCAGATAGTCTGACAGGAGGAGAAAAAAGAGATCATGAAAGGACAGAGAAGCAAGCGCAACAAATGAGGTGGTACATTTTCATACCGGCTTTGAAGCAGGCCGGTTTATGCAAGTGTACCTGTGAGAATATCCTGGGATGAGTAGTAGGACAGGAGGAAGGATAGAACCCGGTCCTGGTTCCAACGGTGCTCTCTATTCTCCATCACTGAATGGCAGGATGGACACATTTCTGGGGAGGGCCACTGGATCTTTGGGAATTTGGGGTCTTCGCTTAAAGCCCCTGCAGGAATGAGGAAGAAGAAGGAGCACGTCTGTACTTTAGCTGGTTTATGGCTATTGGCTACACACGGTTTGCTTAAAAATGATTCAGGAATCAAATATTTTCAATGCTGGAGGAATTATGAACAAACATGTTGAAACGTGATGCCGATGGTGAGGTACATGATTTCTTCAAAATAGTAATAAACCATTAATGTCACCGTAAGGATAAATATTTTCTGCTACTTGTTGGGCTGTTTCAAAATAGAAGATTCTATATCTAGATTATATTTTAATTTTATACTGCCGAGGTGTGCGCTATATCGGTTAAATGCTATTTTTGATGACACAATACAATGAAAACTGACAATATTCTCCATCCAATAAATAACTTACCTCTAAGAGATAGAGCTGCTGTTAAATAATAAAGATTGGAAAAGTAACAAGTGACCAACACTGACCTGCCCATCCACTAGAGCAGACAGTGTGCCGCTTTATTCATTGTTGCTCTTATTCTGGGTGTGTGTGAGGATGCTGAGTGCTCTGAGGACCGGATGCAATCTGGGCTGAACCCATTTGATCCTGTCACAGTGCTCATAAAAACCTAAGTGCAGATATGCATATGTGTACGAATGTGTGAAAGGGTACATATGTAAATCATCTGTCTGTGTTTACGTGCATGTAATCTAAGGATTGGGGGGTGTGTGTGTGTGTGTGCGCCGTTTGTGTGTATGTGAGTGAGAGCGAGAGAGTGACACAGTTTAACAATGATCAATGGGCTTCTGGGATGTCCCAGTGGAAGGGTGCTGAGATAATAGATGTGGCCACCCACTGCCTCCCCCCCCACACACACACACACATGCTCACACACACACACACACACACACACACACACACCAACAGGCAGCAGATCCTGGTACACACCTGCTTCGTCTCTTCACAGCCCTTTGAAAGAGTCCAATCACCAAATTGAACATGAGAGCAACAGAAACCTCAGAGGGGAGCTTCTCTGGTAATCAATTAGAAACTTTTCCATTTTGCACAGTTCCCTTCTGCACCCACCGTGCACACTTCCACTCACACCCAAACAATCACATGTTCGCTCTCCCTCCCTCACCCATCTACACAACAGAAGAATGGGCATCTTAAACATTGCACCCATCAAAAACACACATATTCTGGTAATAAACCTCTCAATGTCACCAACAGGCTATTGTTTGTTTGCCTGTGTAAGTGTGCGTGGGCGGCAGCTGTGTGTGTGTGTGTGTGTGTGTGTGTGAAGCAGGTCTGCAGAAGGTCTGTCACTTTACAGCACTGTCAATTTACAGCCTCCATCACCTCCATCCCTGATTCCTCCTCCTCCTTTCTGCCGCTCAAGATTAATCTTGGTCATATGCAAGTGTGTATGTACTCAGCATACCATACTTTACATAAAGGACACATCAATTTTACTCAGGCCAGGATGTGTGTGAATCCTCACATTCTAATAGGCGCACACACACACACACACACACACCCCAGCTTTCTTTCCTTATTCTAATCATCTTGCTGGGTTTGTTTGTGGCCAGGGTGACTTTAGTCATAGCAGCCATGCTGAATATTGAGATTGCCACAACGGCCTGTCACACCGACGCCATAGTCGCCGTGCATACATATTCATCATGCATAAATATCTTTCCTTCAGCACATAAAACCAGCTTCCTCAGCACTAATTCTGTAAGTGAAGAACATCTAGATTATAGCAGATTCGGAGCCGTCATGGCTGCTGAACCTTTTCTCTTTATCGAATCAGGTGGCAACAACATCATACAGCAGGAATCCTGCTGATTATATTATTCTGCTGATGCTGATGACACATTTCACGATAACCTAAACAACCTAAACTAACAACTGGCAGGTCACAGTAACATCCGGTTTCCTTGATCCACATGAATATGATAGTTTAAGAATTCTTCATTATGCAATGTTTGTTCCATTTCAAAGGTCATTTAAACGGCATCATTTGGAAATTTGAAATTTTAAAATGGTCAATTTTCTTCCAATTCACAAAAAAGAAAGGCAAAAAGAAACGCAACGTCATTTATTTATGATATTTTTCCACAAATTAAAGATCACTTTACAGTTTAGCTTCAGGGTGTGTGGACATAAAACCTCGGAGGCATGATTGAAAATATGCATGAAGCCCGTGAGAGGCGCCGCTTTTGTGTGTAGAAATGTGAATCAGTCTCAGCCTGTTGACAAGCAGCAACAAGACTGAGCTGCCACGGGTCTTAATTCAGCTGCTGGGATGTGGCCGAGGGCCCTTGGGCCTCTTTGTTGCCAGCTAAATTAATTGTTGGGCTGCTTTACAAATCGCTGCTCTTTCATGCATGGCTGCTCCTGAAAGGAGGGGGTGGGAAGGCCTGCTAAAGAGCTCCTCTTTAGGCGTGAGGGGAGAGGAGGAGATGAGAGGATGGAGACACGGAGTGAACTCTCCCCAGGAAAATGACTCCTCCTCCTGGCTTCTGATTCACCAGACTCATCCCTGTGGACCCCGGCTCACCCTCCACCCCGCCATGAATAACACCCCCTGCCACACGCCACAACTTGACCCGAGCATGGAGTGTGTGTGTCACAGAGAGGGGGAGAAACGGGAGCAGAGTGTGTGGCTTGTGTCGTGGTGTTTGCCACCTGCTGTCGCATAATACCTTGGGAATTGTGTGTGTGTGGGTAAAGAGGGCTGCTTCCTGGGGGACCCATCCAGTGATGATGCTCTGCTATTACTTGTCAAATGGGGGATATAAGCCCCGGGGGACCCCGAGAGGAATGAGGGAAAGACCACTACACAGCGAGAGGAAGCTAGGGAAGATGGATGGATGAAGGTGACGGGTTGAATAGCGTTTAAGTGTTTTGGGAGCAGACGGGGATCCTTCTGGCCCCTGCTGTTCGGGACGCAAGCTGCTCTGAGATACGAGGAGGGGAATCATCACAAACAAAAGACAGCGATTTAACAAAGTGGGCCGTTAATGACGATATCAAGTTAAAAACAGTCCAGCGGTCGGGCTGGCAGACTCCTACCTGCCAATCGGTTGTTGACTTGATTGTGTCTCTTCCAGAGCCACAGCACCGCCGCCGACAGCGTGTTCACCTCCGACAGACCCTTTTGAGCCATCTCTTCAAAATGTTTGGCGCACAGCCTGCAGCCGAAGAAGTGGTGGACGTACCCCCTCATGGTGCTCAGCACCTCTTTGGCATCTGTTGGGAGGGGGGGGGGGGGAATGATGCCACAAAAGTAAATTAGTTTTAATGACATTAAAACCAAACTGATAATAAAAGCGGCCCACCTGCCAGCAGGAAGAAATTAACCACCGAACAAAAGCAGTCACGCGACCCTTTTAATCTGCCTCTCACTATCCATTAACCAACCGCGGCGCTGCAGCCACAGAGGTGTTAACGGCAGTCCGGGGTTCGCTGGATTCCCACGATTATATGGGCCAGGAGTTATGGAGAGCTGGGTTAACCCTATATTGAGATGAATAATCTACGTGATGGGTAACTCACTCTGGAGATTAACAGTTAACCCTCTGTGTGAATGGTGGCCAGGCTGTCGTCTCAGGACTTCAGCAGGCCACAAACATATTTTTCCTTCAGCGGTTCGGTTTTGTTCTCAGCTTGGCTGGACCTTCAGTTGACTAATACCAATACTAACACGTTCACGCCATTAGTCACCTGAGGAGCAGTGCGCAGTGAATGGCCGCTCGTGGCTGAACACATTCGTGATTTTATGTTAATTCTTGTAACATGATGCTTCCATTTGCACCTTTTCTTTTCCAGACATCCATTGCAGTATTTGTATGGAGGTGCAGTAGAACACGAGTTAAAAGAGGGAGAAAACAGCTGTCATGTTGGGGTGGTTCGCTAAAGTGAGATTCTGAACGCCGGTCGACGGTCTGGCTGTGTTTTAGATGCGATATCTAGTCAGCCAGCAGAGATGTGGCTGCTGCCGGAGCAACCGACGCCTCCACTGAAGGAATTTTTTTGATCAAACAAAAACAAAAAGTTTCATCCAGGCAGTGTGAAATGAGTGGAGACCAACTGCACTGTTGCATCCATGACAAAAGTCTGTCTTGTATTTGTGCTGAATAAAGGAAATTACTCTTACTCTTACTTTACATTTAAAGCCTGAAGCTTTTTTCTAAATATCTTTCTTAAAAATGAATCATTCGTTTTATTTCACAGAGAAAGAACGGCGACTGACAGGTCTGTCTGCTTGCATGCGCTCATTAAGCCGACGGTCTGTGGGGGCCAGATGGACACCCACTTTTGGCAAAGTCCCTCTGTGGGTCACATGGTGGCCCATAAAACTCGGGATTAACAATGCATGCGCATGTACGTGTGTGTGTGTTGATTAACCACTCACATTCCACTAATCTAACATAATCTCTTTTGCACAATTAGGCTCAGGTTGAGCAGCAGGAAATGACAAAAACAGAAAAGTGTGTATTTGTTTGCATTTGTTTCAAAACCGTGTGTGTGTGTGTGTGTGTGTGTGCTATTGGACATGCTATGTACCATGGACATTCAAGGAAATGTGGACATCTTGCCTGCTCCTTAACAACTAAAAAGGACAGTTTGAGGGTTCAGGCTTGGCTTTAAGGTTTAGCCTAAAATTGGGCTTATGATAAGGTCAGGGTAGGTGTGTGTGTGTGTGTATACCTGTGCCTTCATCTTTTTTTGCTTGGACAGACAGAACATGGAAGAGAGTCCACACCCCACAAGGATAACCTCTGTAGTGGGGCTGTGAACCCTGACAGCCCACCCACCTCGCTCCTTGAGGCAACGTCGTGTTTGGGGACTGAGGAAAAAGGAGAAAATGGAATCAGGAAAAACAAAACAATGAGGTTTTCAAATGGATAATCCTAGTGATTCTATGTCTGATTTCCACTGTATCTGGTTGCATTTCCCACTCTGACCATACAGAACAAACCTTACACACATAGTAACACTGACAGGAAGTAATGAGGGGAAAAGGACTGAGATGTATGTGAAGAAAAACAAGAACAAAGCACAGCTCATTCTTTTTTAATTGAAATGTTTGCCTAAAAAGAGCAGCCGGCCCAGCATTACTAACTTCTCCAACTTAATAAGAGGCAGTTCCACATAGTTTCCCTGATCGATAACCAAAGTCAATCTCAGGTTAATGGCTAAGCCCTCCGCTAATGAACAGGAGCTACCCTGATCTCTAACCGTGAGCCACGGTTAAATCCAATAGCATATTTTCTTTGACATAAAGTCGTTTCTCTCGCCACACCCTGCTTCCATCGCTGCCCTGATTGACAGGGTTACTCACATGTCAATAGTAAAGATTTTGGGGTGTGTGTGAGTGTGTGTGGGCACGCGCGAGTCCATTTCCTCAGAGGCGAAGTCTATTTATACCTTCCCATCGATTCATTGATCCATTGATTTGTGCACTAAAAGCTAATGATGCATCTAAGTGACTGTTTCAATTTGAGAGGGTGGTACACTGGAGGCACGCAGGTCGCTCCAAACCAGCAACACACACCCTGGCCTCACAGCCTGCATTTTTAAATGTATAGGTGTTTATTTTAATCAGACCTTTGGTATTATCAGATACTGTAAGTAATGCATAATGTCACTCAGTTCCAGTGTCCCTGAAGTAGTTTTAGACTAAGGAGCCAGGGAATCAGGTGACCTTGGACTGTTCTGCTCCTTGCTCAGTTCATGCTTGCAGGCTTGTGGGTGCCGATTATGCTCTTGACTAAAGTGGTATTCCGTTATTAAAAGAAACGTCCAAACTCTGTCTGGACTCACCTGTGCCCTGTTGTCTATGATCTTTTCCAGGGCCTCGTAGGAAATCTCATCACCAGGCTGGTCCTGCAGCCAAGAGTTCAGCGACTTTAGTAGGTTCATCACCATTGGACGACCTGGGAAGTACTGAATTCAGGACACAACAAATGAGAGGAATACAGTCAGCGTTTGGGTGTGGCAGATATAACAAATATATACATTGAGTTAATGAATTTTGTTATATTATCTCTTAATTCTCACAGCACTACACACTTTCATGTGGAATTCATTCACAATCACACTTATAAATGTTCTGTGGCCTCCTGATAAAAGTCAAAGGAAGGAGCACCACATAGGCCTCGTCACATGCTCATTAACTGCCCAATTACACTCATCCATTCAATTAAATTCAGGGTGAACCATCTCATTCCACATGTAGAAATGAGTTTCTCCTGACGTCCAGCTGGTTTATGCATGACCACAGGATGAGTAAAAGCAAGAAGAGGTGACAGATGAAGCTTTAGAGATTTCCTTTGCTCTGTGTTGGCAGCTTCATCCAGAGCGGGAACAGCGACACCCACAGGAAGATTGTCGTTATAGCAGCTATTCAAGAATGCGCTTTAAAGTTGGTAAAATAAATAAAAGGTAATAAAAGAACCTCAGTGTAGAATCTCGAGATGACTAAGCTCAATAATATCTATTGTATAGTTGATTCAGCACAAAACACCATAAAATGTAATATTAAGTTGCAATGCTTGTAGAAATAAATCTGCTGTTTTCATTCACACAGATTTTCTGTAACACAACACATGTCTGTCTTAAACTAAAGAAATGCAAACTCAAGTTCTTTCACTGACTAAATGCACAAAAGTTGCGCTTTTCCTTCCCGGCAGCACTGAAGACTCCTTTAGAATACAACAGTAGCCGAGCTTAAGCCTCTTCCTTCAATAAGATCCGTTTCCTAAGCCACTAACAACCACTTAACCACTGTCTGCTCACTGCTTCACCCTGTTTAGTATTGCCATTTTTTTCAGACTGCCATGGTAACAACCACAACTGGAAGGAAAGACGATACTTTAACTAGCAGACGTCATGAGCAAAGACAAAGAGGAGATCCAGCTGATGGCTGTCTGAGACCAGTGATGACAAGCACGTCTCGATTCATACGACACTCACAATAGAAACAGCTGATGTACAAATGGGAAAAGGCACGTTCATATATTTCAATAATTGTGCCCCCCATTCTGCCAGTAAGCCACCATATACACTATAATTCTTAGAAAAGAGGAGCCATTTTAAAGCAAGAAAAGAGTTCTGTGGTGACACATTCCGGCTGAACATTTAGTTCTCCTCCTCCATGAATTACCTTAGAAAAAACAAGACACATTTGACTGAATCAGATCCAGGTAGATGAAAACTTGCTGTAGTTTAAGAAGAACACACACAATTCTAAAGCTGGGATGCAAAGAGCCCACAGAGGCCTCTGATGTGTGGCGCTCACTGCTGAGAAAGTGGTATAATAGGTTTAGGTCTTGATGCCAACCTGCCAGAAAAGCTCATTAAACGGCCGTATGAATTTAACCAAAAGAGAAAACGCAGGTGTTTTCACCCTAATGGGCTTAACTCAGCATCACCACAGCAACGCTATTCATGAGCTCCTTAGATCCGAGTGTTCAGCTCTGTCCTTCCAACATATCAGCAGGTCAAAAACTGCTGCCCTCGATTAAATGGGTTGATTTCTCTTTAATATTTCCGCATCCAGACAGGAGACAAATAACAAAGCAGCCATCAAGAGAGAAGGAATATTTCTGTGTTCCTGCATCATCTATCCAGAATACACTGCGTATGCAGAAATGGCACAGGAGAGTCATCCTCAATGCTATTTATTGCTCAATCATTATTAAATTTGCTGACTAAAATTGGTTTACTTTTGTTTTCATGGAATCAGGACAATACACACACACCCACACACGTCCTCAGACAGACACTCATTCCTCCCTCCTCACATCCCTTCTGCTCCCATCCCAGTTGGACCATGACAATCCCCTTCACCCTGGCAATATGTCATCCCTGATCCGATTAGTATCAGCAGCACTTGAGAAACCACAGGCTCCATGTGGCGAGGGTCCCACGAGGGAGGCATCTGCTGCCACACGGCACACAGGGCCAGCCGGGCCTGAGGCCGAAGGGAAGGGGAGCAAGAAGACGCCTGGATGGAAACCGCAGGAAGTTCAATCCATCTCACCTATTTTGGTTGGCAAACATTTGCAAACGACAAAAATAAATAAAACAAACACCCAATTTGTAATACCATCTATTTTACACAGCGTAAAATCCAATAATCAGTGTTTATAGAATGTTTTGTCTGTACAGGAATAGATGAGCATCTCATCCTAAGCCCTGGCGTGAGAAGGACAGAGTCTGGGTTCCTATAGACCAAACCCCCCCTCTTAATTCTTTGTTTTATTCCCCGGCCCCTCTGTCCCCTCTGGGCTGAACGGCTTCTTTCAAGAAAAGCAGGATAGAGGTGTAATCCTTAAAAACCTCGCTATAATGCTCTCATGCCTCACAAGATCCACTTTTTTTTAATCCTCATATACATGTAGAGGGCTCATAAATCCGGCTTCAGCCAGACAAGACAGTAAATCTAGTAATATTTGGACAGCATGCATAAAATAAATAAGCACATCAAGCGACTGCCGTGTTTGCATGTTTACGCGAGGAGACGCTGCGAAGGGATGAGTGCGGAGGAACAAGAAACAATTGTGGGAATTGAAATTCTTGGAGAGAAACAAAAATCTCCTTCAAATGAATATGGGCAGCTAACAATCTTTTCCACTCAGATTTCAAATGTCGGCACAGAACAAAGAGCAATATTTAGACAATGAGGTGAGTGACGGGGAATATACGCGCAGCCAAGCTTTAAAAAAGTGGGGAAATTAAATATGTCATTCTTAACATAAATATGAGAAAAATTAGGTCGTCTATATGGCTTCTGGAAAATTGCTTTTTGCTTTTGCTTTTTAAAGGACAAATGATTCATCCATTAATTAAGAAAAGTGATGGTGGGGATAATTGCGATGGCGCTTTTACGCAGGCATGACGACAACATGCAGAATTAACCATGCAAATATGACCTCATGCATGCAAATAGGCTTTATGCTGATTATTTGCACCAGTGGGAATTTTAAAAAGTGCCTGATGATTAAGGTAAGGCGTCACCGGTGTGAAACAATGACACGCTGTGGTCAGGACGCCGTGAGTCACTTTCCCTGTAATCTAATCACACGACTGACGAGGAGAGACAGCGTCAGATTTTCACACACTCCGGCAATCAACAGGGAGAGGGGAGCCACGTCGCCGCATTCTCTATCAACACGATGGACATCGTCAACAGTAACAGCAGATGAGGAGAATTCACCTTTATCAGAAACCGTGAAATAAATCACTGTTACGTTTCAAAGTGCACCACGCTCATTAGAAATCTGTCCCAGTCGGCCTGCTTGTCAGACCGACTCCTCCTGTACGTTCCTGCCTCTTTGTAGTGAGATCACTCAGACAAACCACAATAAGGACTGTCACAGTGTAACAATGATGACTCCCTCTGCAGCACAAACCTCGGCCGAGAGGCTGAGGGTCCATTCTGGTGGGTGGACCGGCTAAAAATACCACTGGGACCTGCTGCTATTGACTAAACAAACTGGAGCTAATGGGAGGCCACGGTGCTCCACAACCCCCCCCCCCACACACACACACACCATCTAACCAAACAGCTAAACAGAAGCTCGCTACAACGTCTCCCTGGAGAGTGAGATATAATCAGAGAGATTGGTCGCACACTGGGTCAGCAAGACGTTCGAGGAAGGAGGCTGGCGGGTCAGGCCTCGACAACACGCGTGTGAGGAGGGAGTCAAACAGGAAACGCATCAATAAGGTTAGAAAATACAGGCTAAAGTCATAAAATTGCGTATGAAGTGTAAATGAAAGCTAATTCATATTCAATTCCAGGGAATTAGCAGTAATATGTTGAAAACAACACAAAGAAGCTGATTGTGTGGAGAGCTGGGTTGTTGTGTACATGAGAATGACAAGAAGAAGAGTGGAGTAGTGAGCTGGGATATCACATGAGGGTTTGCTCATTATCATGTCTGCGTAAACAGTTGACAGCCTGTGTAGCCTGGCTTGAGAACTCCTCACTTGGGTCAATAACACCCAAGAGAGCATTTGTTCTTCCCCTCTGCTGCATCAGCTTCAATAGGTATTTATGTGAGGGTCACGCAACAGAAGACAATTTGACAAGAAATGTTATTTAGTTCACGGGCAAAGTATGCAGTTTTTTTTTTTTGCTTTATACAAACAGAAGTGACCGTGTCAAATCCTGCCAAAAAACTTTTTAACCGATGGGAGAACATTCTGCTGTCTCACTCTCCATCTAGCGGCAACTTGCTGTAACTACAACACAATGTTTATTTTTCGAGTCGTTTTTTTTTTGTGTCTTAGACCAATAATTCTTTTCAATAAACAAATTCTCTTCAGAATACTTTAACTATCACACCTTGTGTCTGCGCAGTTCGAATGATTCATTCATTTATATTATCATTTTCAAATAAATTACCATTTTAGATAAAAAATTATAATGTATATTAACTGCATAATGTTACCTTCACCAAGACGGAGATGTACTTCTTAAGGGACACCAGAGCATGTCCAGAGAAGACACTGTGTGCAGCCAGCTCCACGCGCAGCGAGTAGTCCAGCGTTGACTCCAGGTCTGCCATGTACACCCGGGACCTGGGGTATGCAGCAAAACACAAACGCGTGTCAGCACAAAATTAAGGAGTGGAATCGAAGTTCTGGTGCTTCTTGCCACGTTTATACCTGTTGAAGGGTCTCCAGGGCTCGTCTGTTCTGTTGGTGAGGCTCTCCACGGTGGCTGGTGGAGGAGGTTTCCCTGATCGCACCACCCCCGGCAGCCGCTGGAGGGCGTACGAGTAAAAAGTACGAGCCTGGATGTTGCTGAAAGAGGAGAGGAATCACTTAGTTCTTTATTTCACTTGTTGCGGTCTATTCTTGTGTGCATTTATGTGAATAATCTATTGTGTCTATTTATTCCTATTTTGGTATCAGCAGCTCCCTATCATAAAGTCAACTGGGCTCTGTATTTTGTTACATATATTTTACATATCAAACACTGGGCAGGTGACACCACCACAGTATTACCTTGAAAAATAGAGACAGATGGTCATATTGCTGATTATTAGATAAAGTGATAACCCCGCAACTAGAACCAGAAGCATTATAATGACACTTCTCTCTCCCAGCAGTGCTCAAATCCCCCTCCTCTCATTTGTCGAGAGAGGAGATGAGAGGGGGGCAAACTGGAGCAGGGTGGTAATAAGGAGGATGGATACCCTGGGCCCACGCTCGCTCACGCCAGTGCAGGACTCAATTACACCTGCACGTCTGGTGGGAGTGTACAGATGTGGAGGCAGAGTCATTCATCCAGTGATCCCCAGAGGTGTCAGGCATGGCAGGCAGGAAGAGGTTGGCTTGAGGGGGGGAGGGGGGCATTCACCTGGGACCACTGCACATTATATGCATGACGGATGCAAGACGCCTGTGTGGATGTGAGACGCCCCGTGCTTTTCTTCTCTCTTTCCACTCACACACACACACACACACACATGAAACAGATGCACAAACACTCACTCACACACACACTCACACACACACAGAGGCCTCTCCCAGGATCAATCTGACATTCAGCGATGATGGGGGCCATCTGTCGTCGTGCCTAGCTGGGGCTTGTTTGGCAGGTGAGGCCAGGAAAGCAATGGCATTGTTTTCATGCAAGAAATTAAAAACCTCCCCTCTGTACAGTGATGGAGATGAGGGGGGCTGGAGGGGGAGAGAAGAGAGGGTGAATAAATAAATCAGCAATAAATCATTTCCTTTTTGCATTTGTCAACTAAAAAGAGTCCTCTTTGCATGCCAAGTTATTGAAACGGCCAAACAAAGAGGAGGAAACCGCAGATGAATCTGGGAGGTGAGGAGCGATCAGCGGCGCTTTATGACGGTGAATAATGGAAGGCAGTGTGATGCTCGGATCCCATTACAGAAGCCAGATGTTCAAAAGTGTTCTCATGAATAGACTTTGGATAATGAGCTGATGACAAAGGTTTCCAGGAGAAAGAAAATGTGTTGCAATTGCAACAATCAGGAGCAGAAGGAAGTAAACCTGGGTGTTAGTGAATTTTAGATCGCGCTCAAGACACCATAGTTGAAGACTTTATAGTCAGAATTGACTGATGATTGCGTCATCCCCTCCAACGACACCTGCCAAATGTGTCTCTGCACGTTGTGTCTCCAAATATCTGTGTTGTTTTGATCTGTCTTCTGTTAAAGATCTTAACGTGGACTATTGGACTTTTGAATGCAGAAAGTAAACATCAATGTTCCAGCTGCCACCTGCTCCTGTTTATCCAGCAGTGAGCTCAGTGTCATGCGTGGTGCGGCCTCTCGCCGGTACAACACACCCAGCAAATTTATGACACCGTGTCTGACGTGGCAACCGTCGAAAAAATAAAATAAAATCAGGGAGTCTGATTATCCCTTCACATTTAAATAAATGTTCCTTCACATCTAAATAAGCCTCACGTGATCAGCAGGACACGCTAAATCCTCCAGAATAAATGTTCTTAGTGAGGTCGTTAGTTCTTAGTGATTACAATTGATCCAGAACATGTGGCAAAATGTTATTTTCGTTTTATTTCCCATGTTCAGTCCCCAGCTGGTTTGTTCCTCAACTTTCAGTGTGATTTGAAGACGTTAAGGGCGGCTGATGCTGCTTCTGCCATCCTAATGTCGATCAAAGCCAGGCCGATAAAACCCTGGCTGTCTGCAGGGCCAAACGACCCGGAGCTAAATGCAGATTCTTTCTGTTCACATCCTCAAGTTTTGGGTTTTTTTTGGCCAGTGTAAAACACACATAGAGATGAGCCTGCAGAGCCAATCACCTGCACTGCAGTTTAAAAGATGCTTTCAACTGAAGAAGGAAATATTAAACCAAGGAAGAAAGGAAACGGTGACATTTATGTGTGTTGGATGGATGTCAAAGACATTTTGACTGTATGTCTTATCTTTTTAAAAGTCCTTTCAAACATCTCTCAACAACTAAAGCAGCTTGTTGCTGTGCTGTGGCTGTGCTAATTGCTGCTAAATATAAACACCACTTTATAATTGAATATTTTTTCCTATGGTGTCTATTGTTTTGCAGTAGTGGTGAGATACTTACACCTGCAGTCTGGTGAAGTTGCCTGATGGGTAGTAAAGGTAGCAGGATGGGAAATCGGTCACTCCCAGTTTGGTTACCAGCCCTTCCTCGGTGCTCAACACTCTTCTGACCGCAATGTTCTCAAACTGCAACAGGTCCAGAGTTACCTGAGGGACAGCACAAAGGAGACAAATGCAAAGGGACCAGAGTGACACAGAGCAGCACATGCATCTGGACGGGATATACATGCAAATAATATAGCTGAAATCAGGTTACCTCACGACCAATGTAGGATTTATCATCCTCAAAAATGAGCGCGATATGTTGAACGCTGTTGGTCTCAAAGAATCTGTCGATCTCTGCTTGGCTGAACACAGAGGAGCAGGAAAGAAACCCACGTCAACGGGACGTCTGACGAAATCAGAGCTACTGCTTTCGGTAAAAACAAAAAGCCCTTAAAATGTTAACCTGATGAGCTCCAGGGGTGGGCAGGCGGGAGGCCACGGCTCTTGGTGCTTTTCCAGTTGGTCTATGATTCTGTGACGGAGTCCCCGAACGTCCCGAGGGAAACCTGGAGGTTTTCAGCCGATACACACATTATCATCCAATCAAATCACATTATTGTCACGCTGGGATAGGTGAGATTATTTCTCCTTGACCGTGCTCATGTGCGTGGTTGTACCTTTTAATGACAGTCCCTTAGAGCCCTCTTTGGAATAAGCATGAAAGAACTGTAAAATCAAAGAGAAAGAAGGTCTTTATCACTAAAGGGGTCCTTATACAAGACCCAAAGTGATGTTTGTGTGTGTGTGTGTGTGTGTGTGTGTGTGTGTGTGTGTGTGTGTGTCCGCAGGTGGGTGGGCAGCTTCCTTTTCTATCCGCTGTGACCCTTAAAGCCTTCCTGGTTAAAATGAGTTGCAGATGTTGGAGAGCCAAGTTTAAGTAGAAGGAGCTCTTTGTTTTGGGGCTCGGTTGCTCCCGATGAGGCTACAGGGAGACGATGGCTGACAGCAGAGATAAAAACGTGCGCAAAAAAAGGGACCGTAAACCCTCAGCATGCATAGTCCTACGAAAAGGTCATTTGGAGCAGCACTGTAAAAGCACCTCTTCACAATCAAAACGTGACATTGTTGCAGAAACAATCAAACGATTTAAAGAGTATATACACATCCTTAAAAGGAATATCTCATATAGTCAGGAAATGTAAGAGTTTTTCTCCCCCCCCCCATATATATGTTAAAAAAAATGAGGGGAAAAACAAGTGAAGAGGAAATCAAACATGCTGTTCGTCTCCTGTAATTCTGACGTGCATCATAAGTGGGGCATCATTTTTATATTTGTGCAAAATCAGATAAAATATTACTTCGAGAACAGCACAAGCTATAACAAATAAGTAAAAGTTTAATGTCTACAAAATGTAAGGTAGAGGACGGTTTGAGTTGCACCGAGGTTGGGATGATGCCTTTAACCAATCACACCTCTGATACGAGTGCTGTCATGGCAACTTGGTTGATGGCCATAGAATTCCTTTCCCATTGGTGGCATGACAATAGCTTTAATCACTGATGGCAGATAAAATGGACGAATGGATCTAATGAAGCGTGTTTTCCTACAGCTCCCCCAGCCGGGTACCTTTAAGGTGGGATAGCCCTTGATGCCGTAGTCAAAGCAGAGCTGCCTGGTCTCTGTGGCCGCGCAGTCCACGGCTGCCAGATCCACAGCAGGTTTCCACTCTGAAAAGCAGAGCACAGTCAGGAGGAAAGGCTAAAACCAAATATTCCTGGACTTTATCCTGCTCCCAGCAGCGAGGACGTGTGCCGTTCTATGCCAGATGTGCACTTTGGTACATCAATACCAAAAGGTTGGTATAGACAAGGGAAAAAAACAGGAATATTGATTAGTAAACACACCAATTAGTCCTCCTCCTCCCCCCCAGGCCTGTTTCTGCTGACGCTGGAGCAGCAGACGCTCAACAGTACGTACAGGAAACAGCGCGATCAGTCATTTTGAAAGCAAGGTTTGATTTTTTATCTCGAAACAGTCTGTTCCCGGAGATGTTGCTCAGACAGCGCTAAAGAACGCGTCCTGCCTGTTTTGAATGTGAACGTGTTTTGCTATGACCGAAGTTAGTCTGATAGCCTGACTTCGCATGCAGGTTGTCATCGCAGCGGGACAGAACTGCACCCGCTGTTCTGGAGCGTCCGGGCCCGGGGAACCGGACTGTCAGCCCGATCGCATCCATGATCACGGCTGGGTGGCATTTCGTTGGCACGCGTCACACGCAGACATTTTCAATGTTGTGGTGAGCAGGATAAACGCATTCAGGAGATCACATGCTCAAGTTAGCGGATGGAAACACCAGCTCGTTTCGGTGCGCACTTGCGCAACATTTTAATCGGAAACCAGTAAATCATGTATTACTTGTATAAATAAACCGAAACAATAAACAGCCATTATGCAAGACTAAGCATCAAACATGTTTAAACTCTTTGGCGACGTGCAACAGTCCCAGACCAACCTTTAATATCTCTCGCCAGGCTTTTGTAAACTGGAGAAAAGGCGACACAGTGTCCGCACCACGATGCATAGAATTCGGCAACTATAGCCGCCGTGGAGTTGACCAACACCGTCTCCACATTTTCCGCATTTAAGGAGATGATTTGGTCGGTGGCTGAGTAGAGTCCAGCCTCGGTGGCGGAAGGTAAAATCAGGTAAGTCAACAGCCAGACCGCAGTCGTTGCTCTGGTTCTGCGGCGGTGTGTCTGCGTTCCTCCGGCGCACCGAGACGTGGCACCGCCGCGGCGCTGCGCCATCTTCCAGGTCCGAGCTGCGTGAGCTTTCACCTCCGAAACTTTTCACTCTTTCTTCCCCTTTCTCTGACCAGCAGGCTTCTCGGTTCCTCCCCCTGTCGAATTCCCCGGAGTTCCGCTTATCAGAAGCCAAACAAATAACCAAACGATTTTTGCCCCTGCTCGGCTCTCATACAAAGAATAATCACGCTTCCCTCATGAGATGGGTGGTTCATGAGTGCATTACTCAGCACTTACATGGTAAAAGTACTAGATATTATATGTGGCGGTCGTCTACCGTGTAATGATCCCAATATAGGTCAGAAACTATGAGATGAAAAATATTTTAGATCATTTTCAATCATCGATAAAAGGACAAATCACTTACAAGATGGGGGTATTATTCAGAACATACACACCAAAAGGCTTCTTTATGCAGTAGAATTATGCCATTTAGTGATTACAATTGATCCAGAACATGTGGCAAAATGTTATTTTCGTTTTATTTCCCATATCGCAGAAAACTCCCATTTTTTTTAGGAGATGGACAATTTAAGGGTAACATAAACAGACCACAGGTAATCAGACAACCTGCAGTCAGTATTTGTCCAGTTAAACCAGTACAGTAAAAGACAGTTTAAGTTCAACAGCGCTGTTGGCGCTATTACCGTAAGGCCGCGAGTATTTGCGCACACTAAAACATTGCAGGCCTATGGCATTTCCAGTAAGGCCTAAAAAACAAGTACCCCCCCCCACACACACACTTTAAATGTGATTCATATTGTAGTGTAGAGGAAGTTGAACAGCAAGAGGAAGAGGAAACACTGAAAAGAAGTGTAGTGTTATTAGTCTAATATGATAGTCTGGTGGAAGCAAATTATTTCTTTTCATTTTTAAGTCTGCATTTGAACCTATCATCTATAATCTATAATGATGACAGGCGGTGGGTGTCCTAACCTATGTCAGAACATATATTTTTATACATATACGTATATATGTTGTGTGATAATTAAATAAGGAAGATTGGATATTGATATGTGACCAATCCATCAATAATTAATGTTTCTTTAACACTTCCTGTCCATCTTTTACTACTCATTGAAAGAAAATGATGTTCTGTGCAGTGCTGCCCATACATGTGACCTGCTGTCAGTCATTGGTTCTGGTTCCTGTAGTGATGGTGCCCAGTGTCAAAACCAAGGAGACAAATGAGTTTAGATCTTCAGAAATCCAAGAATAATTTCTAAAAATAGAAAAGATGAGCCATCAGAACAGCAACTGTTTGTGTTTGTAACCGTAGGTGGCCTCTCATGAGTCTAGCTGCTTTGTTTGTGAGGAAAAATCTCCTGTGAGAAATTAATATGATTATGAATTTAAACTTCTTAGCAAACACCTCCAGATTTGTGGGATTTCCCCACATTTACCACACAGTTGACGCTCAAGGTTTGTGCCTGAAATGCTTCGGCATCCTCCCCTAATGTTCTCTGCATATCTTCTTGATCTCTGAGATTTTAAACGTTTTGCCTTATTTGAGACTTAAGCCTTTGATTAAGATCTTTGGCCCATGGTCTTTGATTTAATGCTGAACGTCAGTCACTTAAACTCTCCAACTGGTGGTACAGAAAATAAATGTCAAAAGTTAAGGTGCTTTTCCACGACAGTGTTGGCTCATGTAAACACAACTCAGTGAACAAGGTGCCTTCATCGTCAGTCTTGACAGGAAAGACGGAAATTGTAACACAATAAATTCTTTACTACAGCGGCAAAATCCAGACACGTTACAATGTGCAAAATCCAATATAGCAAGACCACCGAAAATGCACCCATACCCTAAGTACGCACACGGCACACTACTGACACACTACTGACACACTACTGACACACTACTGACACACTACTGACACACACAAACAACATAAGCAACGCCACCATTGGTGTCGTTTAACAAATGTAGGTGACAACCCAGTTAGCACTGGTGGCTCACTAGCCAGCTCATTGTCTGCATACAGGAAAACAAGGTTACTTTCTAAAATATACTTGTTTGTTCAAGGTGAGCTCACAATGAATGAGCAAAGACCTTTGCACAAAAAACTTCCATTCCTTTCCGTTCATCCCACTTCGTATTTATGTCCACTACTTCCTCCAGGTAAACTTCATTTTGGGGCCCGCTGTGTGGCTCCATCTTCCCTCGTCTTGCTGACGACCCATAACCGAGAAGTAACTACATTTTACACACACATTTAATACAATATTGCTTCAGAATCAATGAAAGAAGCTGCACCAAATACTTCATCTGTAGAGACATGACAGACATGAAAGCTCAGAGAACAGACATGAAAGCTCTGAGAACAGACATGAAAGCTCTGAGTAGAGACATGAAAGCTCAGAGAACAGACATGAAAGCTCAGAGAACAGACATAAAAGCTCTGAGTACAGACATGAAAGCTCTGAGAACAGACATAAAAGCTCTGAGTACCACTTCCTGTGAAGGAGAAACCTCAGAAATAGCAGATGTTATAGAAAGTGACTGTGCTCCAATGTCATACCTCATGTCGGACCAGTTCAAGATGAACAGGATCCTTGAAAATCTTTATTGCCACTTTCTTTTTTGTGTTCTTAACGCAACATCTGGCAACTTCACCAAAGGAACCACACCTGATGACTTTGAGTATTTTATATTTTTGAGTTTTGCTGCACAAAACACTTTTTTTATTCCCTTGAACAGAAAGGATGGAGAGAAATTATGAAGAAAAATCCCTACTTAATAATGGAATACCTTAGTTTGTAACTTGATTTGATGCCTTCCACTTTAAACCTTTATTTTATTCATTTGTATTGGTCATTTTCTTCTAAATTAAATAAAGCTAGCAATACTCTAGTTACTTTTGTATTTTTAAGAATTTTTGGGAAAAACAAGCCTGAGGTGATCATGTTTTTTCTGTCTACATATCTTCATTTCTGAGGAATGTGTTTTACTTGGATTCTTTACCCTGGAGACTTTCACCATTGTTCTAACCTTCTGAACATGGCACATTATACCTCCGTTAACTTTTGGATATTTTCAACACTGCATGTTTCCACCTTCAACAATATCTTGCATTAACAGCGCAACTGTGCAATTAGTCTTTTCCAATTGCAGATGTAAGCAAAAAAAACATCCGTTAACGTTGATATACATTTATTTTTAACGCGATATATTTGCATTTATAAAATCTTGATAGATTTATTAACAGTTTTTGCCTTTTGTTTTTCAGACTGTATATTTGTTGTTGACTTTGATCTTTGAGCCTTTATGTTACAGACCAATACCCCCCCCCCCCCCCCAGGGCCGGGGTGTCAAAAGCCAGCTGGGTGTGTTGTCCTTCCAGGCAGAAAAACCAGCTTTCACATAGCAAAGTGGTGGTATCAATGGTTGCAAGACCAACACGCATACATACACAATCTATGCACACTGTTGTCAAGAAAAACATTTATTTTACAGCATCAGCTTAAGGTAACCGAGGGTGACGTACACAGCATATTTACACCCATAAAAGAATTGTACAAACTGCACTTTGGGTGCAGCTAAAGAAATATATAAATATTAATAAACATTTAAAAAAAGAAACTCAAATCCTTTCATCCAAGTTGAGTTGATGACTTTTGTGCCAATTTTCGTTAGCTGAATTTAACCCTACACCAGCTTCATTTGTCAGTCAGTGGATGAGGGACAAGGGAATTCCATGTGGTTTATAAAACAACGTGCAAGACCAAGTACTGCATAGATTTCACAGTGGGAGGAGGCCTAAATTCCCCCCACATACAATCAACTGAAGAGGAAAATCCTGGAGAATCTGTAGAGGAAGCATACTAATCTTGTCAGTGTTGTTAAGACTGCCTGCTGGTCAGACATGTCATACATGTGGAGGTCGGCGTCATGTTTTTTTTGGTTGTTTGCGGCATCTGTTACAGTCTGAACACCCAGGCGGATGAGGACAAACAGGGGAGACGACCAGTTACTCAGTTTAAGGTCACTTTAACTCTTAACTGTAAAGTTGAACACATACCACATTAAGATTGTACAGTCTGACAGCAGTTGTGAGACCAACGTAAGACTATTGACAATAGTTCAGAAGGATGGGCTGTGGAGAGCTTATCAGTCACATACATGCAGAGATGAACTGTAAGCAAGTCACTGCTTCTGCAGAAAACACCCCTGTTCAAATGTCTGAAAAATGAATGAGGCGGAAAATAGTGATTACATTGCTTATAAAAGTCAGCTGTCATTAAGGAATTAGAGGAGCTGAAAAGAGGTATTTGCAAGGATGTCGACACACATACAGTTTTTGTCAAACTTAAGGAGGCACTTGATCAGAACGTCAAAGAAAAATGAAAGTTCTTGTCTAATGGCTACATTCTAAAGGTCTGAGGGACTTTTAGAGCTAAATGTTTAGAGGGCAACCTTCACCAGAGCAGACAGACAGGGACAGGGCGGAGCGAGGGGTAAGGCTCAGGCCCAGCATTTTAGGACCGTCTAAAAACGTTATGTCTTCCATTCAAACATTACATATTTACATAATGAATGCAAGCAGAACAGTGACTGTGTTAGACACCTGGACAGTCATGGCCTCAATAAGTCACAGCTGACAGTTTCATTTAACTATAAATGTGAAGTCATTTACATTTTGTCCTGTTTTAATAGCTTTTGCTAAACCTATTTCATACATCGCCACATTTACATTCACATTTGTGCTTTTGCCATTTTCACTGTTATTTAAAAAATCTGTTCTGTATGCTGACATCATTTACAGTTTTTAATGAACCTCACCTCTAATCAGTTTCACACAATAAATAATAAAATTATGGAGGCAAACCTTTTTGCACATCTGAGCTCAGGGAGGTTCATATACAGCACAGCTCCACATTATTAATGACAAATTTAATGTCTTTTAACCATGTTCCAGCACACTGGATTTAAAAGTTAATCATTGTATAAAGTGCTGAAAGGGTGTTTTTCAGGGTGCTCACAACCACATTTTGTACTACGACAAAGCACCTTGACAGAGGTGTTGGACAAACTTATAGAGCAAGGATTGGTATGTTTTATCCCTGTCCAAGTTTTTATATTTATGAAGGATGGTCAATTTAACATCAGGTCAGTCAGAAAACCCTGAAAACAAACAAGAAACGAAAGAGGCTCTGATGTCCACTGACACCCGTGGGCGTGTTATTTCAACGTGCTGGGAGATAAAGTCTATGAACACTCATCACTTTTACACAGTGAAATACACTGTACATACTGTCAAATTTCTAAACCTTACTGTACATCAACTACTTTTGTTCTGGGTGGAACTTGGGTCGCATTTCCACATGGAACAATAGACTTAGCAGCATTGTTAAAATAAATGGTACATCTTATTTTACTAGCTAGTCTTTCTCCAAATGGTATTTACAAAAAAAGAAAGGTCCAGCAGGTGATAACAAAACAGTAAGTTGTGTTAAGTTAGGTATAAGAAAGCTGGGAGGCTCTGGAGGTATTCTGTGTGGAGAACAAGTAATGGAACCTCAATTTATCCAATGCATATTTCTGAAATGAAGGTTTTTACAGGAGAGGTAACACTGGGACTGAAGGCATCCGAGGGTGGCTGTTGGCACATCAGTGGTAGAGCGGCTACATTCGGCTAGAGTGGGATGGGAACTGGGACAGAACTGGGATTTCAGGAAAGCTGCCGTGGGGAGCCTTTTCTTTTAACCTTCTTCTCATAGATTTCATTCAGCACGCTGACAGTGTCCTTCAACAAAGCATCAAAGATGCTGTCTGCCAGCTGCATCTTAACAAACAGCTCGTCCTCGTCGTAGTTGACCCACTGTGCCTCCTCTTCGTGGAGCTCCTGAACCTGTGAGACAGCGAGGGTGAGTAGAGCAGCACAGTTTTCATCACTCCATCTGATGGCAGTACTAATAAAACCAATGAAAGTAGCCAGATAATTACTGGACTATTTCACATCACCTGGCTATAAAAATGAAACCCACCAGTATCTGATCAACTCTGTCCCGCTTTTTTCTACCAAACTTGAGCATCTTCTGCCAGTCAGTCTTCTGGCTATGGTCCTTTGTCAGACCGTAAAGTTTCAATACTTCAGCTGCAATGAATTCCTGAAAGAAGACGCAGATTTGAACACGGGTTTGGCTTTTAGACTGGTGATTATTGTCTGGCAGAGTTAATACCTGTGTTTTGATGACGTCTCTTTGCGTCTTTACTCTGTAGTAGGAGGATTTGCCTCGACGTGGTTTGACCCACTGAGGCTGATTGATGTTGGGATCCTCTGTGTAGATCTCCTGAAGAATCTCCCACGTGAAGTCATACACAGCCTAAAACGCAATGAAATCCTGGTAACGACAAGAGCTTTGGACCTGCTAATCTGAATGTAATCTGCCCAAACGTTCACGCTTTTAAGTTTTTGAGTGGTAGCCTTAAATGATAGCTAACATCTTTTCCATTTATGAAACTGAATTAAAAGGTGCTTTCCATATGAATCTACTCATGGTTGTGTTCCAAATGTTCTTTTTCACCTGTTTGTAGCTGCGGATGCAGACAGCCTCCTGATCTTGCCCACTTGCCTCTTCACCCAGGTACTCTTGGGAAGGTTTGGGGGCTGGCAGATGAGCTTGGGTTAACATCCTATCCTTGTCCAGGCCACACACCTCCCAAATCTCCTGTGTGGCAGCGTGGACCATCTTCTCCAGCTCTGCTGCTGAATGAGGCACGACCATGGCAGGTTGCTCGGGGAGTTTGGGAGGCAAAGGGAGGGGCAGCTCAGGTCTAGGAGGAATCCTGACCTGTTGTTCAATAGCTGGTGATGAGACCAGACCTCCTACTGCTACACAGACTCCAGCCTTCTCTCCTGCTGCCACTCTTCCCAACCTTGCCTCTTCCTCTTTCTTTTTGAGTTGCTGCTGTTCTCTGCGAGAGCTGAGACCAAAATCCTCATCAAACCAATCTTGATCGTCACCTATGTCATTCAGAAGCTCACGGCTTAGTTCCAGCTCCGCTAGCCTCTTAGCAAGCTCCTCTTGTCCACTGGGGCCCAGTATAGGACTCTCCTGTAAAGACAAAAAAAGGAACAATCTGAGTTTCAGGCCGATTTCTAATTTTAATGGAATCTTTTATATGTATCTATCCTGGAAGAAAAGGTCGATTATTGAAGCATAATTTGAGATCCTATAGTATTATAATGTCGCAAACACAACAGGTTCATAAGTCAAAGTGGAAAAAAGTCAATAATATGTCAACATTAAGTTGAACTTTGGATTAGTACACAAGAGGTAAAAAAGCTGCCGGTCAATCCTTTCTAGTGTTTCTCCTCAGACAGAATTATAGCTCAATTGGTGATAGACGGCACTATCAAATGAAACAAATAATTTCTCTGTAGACGTATTAACACACAGTGGTGCGCACACTCACCGGACGGTTACACAACTCTGGTGAAGATAATTCTTCTTGTTCTGCAGGTAGGAAGAAAGGGAGGCCATCTTTATTTCCCACTATTCTTTCTTCCTCATTTCTTCCAACCAAGTCTCCATTTGCCTGATTTCCTTCCACTATCTTCTGCTCTTTAGCCCTTTTAATTTCTGCAAACTGCGTTACAATGTCGTTCACAAAGCTGTTCAGCAGTGTATCTGCAAATGTGTCCAGTGAAACTGGGACCTTCTCTCGTGCTCCATCGTTTGTAAGTTCTGTTGCAAGATGTGACGTGTTAATGTCCTCTTCCAAAAGCACTACTTTCTGATCGAGGTTACCAAGTTCCTTCGCTTGGACAATTACATCCATGCCAGAATTGTGGTGATTGTGTGGTAGATCTTTCAAATCTAAAACTGCACCATTAGAAATGGGATGTTCAGAGAGATTGCCTTGTTGTGAATGCGGGCCTAATTCAGCCTGGAACACGGACTGATTTGAGTCATTGTTATTCTCAGACTCAATCAGATCTTGTGATGTCTGGTCTTTTTCCTTCTTCAGATTTTGATTGGTGGATTTGTCCTCCTCGGGTTTATCTTTGACCCCACGTTTCCCTGGCGGATCATCAAAGAAGGACTCGTCATCCTCAGCAGTGTCTGTGTAAATCTCAAACTTGTCTGGCAGGTGTGTGATCTTATCGGGAGGAGCAAATATCCCATGGTTCTCTTCACACACAAAGTATAACACCCCATCATACGTGCCATTGTTGCTACCCTCAGATTTATCCAACTCCACACCGGCCCAGAAGCCATTCGCAAAGCTGGTGGGACCTTTGAACCTCAGTCTGCCAGGCTGGACGCATCCGACAAGAACTCGGTCTCCAATCTTGAAGCTTGACATTTCATCGACAACAGGGGGGGGTGGAGCCTGTGTAACTGGGATGGGTGGCGAGTAGATAGAGTTGCCCACATCTTTGCCATCAGCAATGGAGTCTTCCGTTTTGTTAAGAATATCCAGCAGTCTTTCAGACTGGTTGCTGCCTTTACTATTCTCAGAAAACTGAGCCAGTTCCTCATCTATTTCATCCTCCTCCTCCCGACTAGACAAGTGCCCCGATGAAAGTTTGCTCTCAGCAGGTGAGGCTGAGGTGTGAGAAGCAGGCTTAGAATGATGGTGCTCCTCCCTGGGGGAAGAACACACTGATAACTCAAAGTCATCGTCATATTCGTTTGCTATGGACGAAGATGCTTTGGCATCTTTCTTGGAATCCTCTTTCTTTGAAACGGGGCCCAAGTCAGGGGAGTGGGAATGAGGGCCGGATGAAAAAGTGCAGCTTGGATGCACTTTGTTTTCGTGGTTGATTTCAGATAAATCTGATACAGCAGAAGTGATAATATCTGATATTCCTGCTTCCTTGGTTTTAGAAATTTCAGTTTTCTTTACTTGGTCATCTTGTGCTCGGCTACTGGAAGGGAAATATTCCTGTTCCAGAGAATCTTCTTTTTCTAGTGTGAGATTTTGCTCCGTGTGTTGATCCTCAGATTGTGACCTTACTCCTTGGACTATGTCTTGCTGAAGGTCTGATCTGTTATTAAAATTGATGCTTTCATCCCCTGACTCAATCATCTGTGCATCCCTAGAGGAGGGTCTGAAAAGACCTGCGGACAGACAGCCCTTTGACTCTGAGTTCAGGCTCTCTGGGTTGTCATGCACCGGGGTTGGAGTGACCGTTTCAGGAACTGAGGTGGCTTTACTATGATCAAGTTGTGGCAGGACATCTGTTAAGATAAGAAAATGTTTCCTCAGAATGAAAACACTGACCAATCTAAGTATCAGCAAACTGTATATAAATACGTTAAAATTACTCACCAGAGTGTAATGATGCATCAATTTGTGTCCTTATAGAGTCACTGCTGGATTCAGACGTAACAAAGAGGGATTCAAATGAACACAAATTCAAATAAAGGCTCTATTGCTGCATATCTCTTTACATCTGTGAACCTACCTCTGAGCAGGTGCTTTAACGCTGGACTCATCTCCGAAGGACTTGGAATCTTGCATGTGTAAGTTTGCCGTGTCTGATTTCTTGTTCAGTTCTGCCTTAGTTTTCTCAATGAACTTATCATAACTCTGAAAGGAAACCAAGGCAATAACAGTTAGAATATCAATTATTCTTACACACTATTTGGATGAATGGATACACACTTACCTGCAGCTGCTTCAGTAAGTTGGCCTCCTGTGCCTTAAGTCGCTCTTTTTGCCTCTTTTTCTGCTCTTTCTTCAGCTGGTAAGCCATGAACTTTCTTTTCTTGAGTTCTTCTTTCAGGGCTTTGATTCGCGTCTCTATATCACTCTGGTCTGAAATGGGTTCTGAAAGCAAATACAACTTATGGTTAGAATGTGAGAAACACGCCAGACCTCCGATTAGTAAAGAGTAATCCAACTTTAAACCTTCTTGAACCCAAAACCAATTGTTTGGAGATTATTGTATTATGTTCTATACCAAGAATGCGTTTACTCCATTTTTGAGCATGTTGTTATGGCTTGTGTGAACAGAACAACTGTGTTTTAAATGCTAACAAAAAGGCCAGAAGATAAGTAAAACATGTAGCCCAGACACCTTCATAGTTTGCTCAAATACACTGCAGCAGAATTATGGTATGAAGTCTATTGTGTGTAATTCCGCTTGTTTAAAATTGTTCCCTTCGTTGCCAAGTAAAGTCCAACAATGGTAAATATTTGAGGAATATGAGTCTAAATGTGCTGGGTAACTCACCAAACTGTGAAACCCTTTGAGAACCTGTAGGCTGAGTGTGGGTCTGGGTGTTGTTCCGGGAGGAAGAGCAAAGCTGCATCTTAGTTTTGCTGCTCCTCTCCGAGGGAGAAGCAGTGGGGCTGTTGCTGCCTCTTGATGAACCCTGAGGAGACTACGCAGGAGGAGGAGGAAAGAAAAGGAGTTCAGGATCAAACAAGTCTGGCTGATTGACTCACAGAGCTTTGCACTGATCAATAATTTACATACAATCAGTCAACAAACAGTTACCTTTGTGCAAAATAGAATTTTGTGCAGCCCAAATTGTTAGAAATAGCATTGTGTTCAGATTGGGAACAGGGAATTTTATCCTCTTACATTGGGGTCACTTTTGGAAGAATTATTTGAGCTCAAGAACATAGCTGACAAGAACAAAACATGTAAATGGATCAATAAAGAAAAAACCCAAAACACATTTTTACATACTTGTTTGATATTGGACTGGGAAGCTGAAGTGAAATCTTGGGTATAGTTTGCAGGGCTTTCCTGGATAGAGGCCAAAGGTGTTTCAGTGACTGGCAGAGACTGTACTGAAGATGGACTTCCTGTGTGCTGGGAGCCCAGTACTTCTGTGTGTATGCTGGACTCGGGTGTTACTGGCGATTGGTCACCTTCACTTCCATAGTCTGCAAACATGTAAAAGATATGACCACCAAAGTGTCTTAATATTAGTTAATTATCTTAACACATATTTTCACATTCCAGTTTCTTTTCTTCTTTAAGAGACCTGACAAAGACCAGCTGGGATCATGTTATCACCTTTCTCACTGTCAGTTCTTGGTTCCGAATTTTGATGGTGACTGGGACTGTGGCTGATATCGGAAATCTCTATTTTCAGTCCATCCTTGTCCTGAGGTTTCTGTTTGTTCCAAACAGCCAGGGCCTCCTTTTCCATCCTACGGACATCTGCCTCTTCCTGATCCAGCAGCTGTTTCCACTCCAGCAGCTCCTCAGCGTGGTGACGCCTCTGCTTCAACTGCTGCTCCCGCTTGGTCAAGAACCTATGGAAGAATTAATCAGAATAAAGGATGAAGTGATGAGGAAGGAGTAAAAGAAAGTTTGAAAAGGAACATTGTAGGCGATAGCAGAAAAAAGAAATAAGACGATAAGGAATAAGAAGTATGAAGGGAAAAAAGCAGAACCAAGACATTTAGTCAAGATGTCGTTAAACATGATCCAATAATTGTGAGCAGACCCAAATCACCTTGACATCAACTTATCACTGCAAATTCACCCCAGACCTCCGTCAGACACTCAGAGACAAACACATTAAACATGCCTCAGTTATCAGTTCCCAGGGATAATCATCCAAACAAAAAAGTGTCCAAGCACCATAAAGCATCAGGTGATGACAAGTCATCCATAAGAAAGGAAGAGGAACATAAGACAAAATGAGAGAGACATGCATCGGTCTGAAAATGGGGGGTTAAACACTGATAGGGTGCACTCGGATGCATCTAACACACCCTGATTCGCCTGATTCTTTTTACTGATAGATCAACATTCTAAAATCCAACTTCCAGTGGTTGCCATCAACATTAAAGATGCTGATAGCAGGCAAGCTGATTTTTTTTTTTTTTTTTTAAATGTAGTCTCCTACATGTATGGGTTCATTTGTAAAGCACGATTACTTAGACCTGATTTAATTTTCAGGGCTTTCTCCTGACCTAATGTAAACTGATGAGCACCTAGATAATGAAGAACTGGAGAGGTGGCTCTTTTAGTGCCTTCCTAAACTTTATTAAAGACAGGTTCATCTGGAATCATTAGCCTGTCCCGTGTAGCAGTGGACTAATAACAGAACTTGTCAAGAGTTACTAGACTGATTAAAGGGTTTGACTACTTTGTCTATGTCTATAACTGCTTTTGGTGAATTTGAAAGCATCTTGTATGAGTGTCGCAGCAATATTAACCATCTGACCAGAACTGCAGGAACCATCGGATGAACCTCAGTGAAGGAAATTTGTTGAATGTATATTGATCAGTCAAAGAAAGTTAAAAACGAAAGAGGGGAAACAAGATAAAACCACAGAAATCCAAGTATTGAGTCCAAGATTCCAATACAACAAGGAATGCTCCTACTAAAATAAACAAAACCTTTAAGTTAATGCAGCGTTAATGATCTATAAGATCTTTAAGATTGGACTGTAAATAAAATTTAAAAAAAACACTAAAAGTAGCATCAAATTAAAATAGATTTGAAATGAAGCTTTTTAAAAGGTTGGCTTATTTTAGTGTCGCAGCTTTCCTTGGGCACTCGTCAAGCTTCTCCTCATATTCCATCATGACAGTAAAATCACACACGCACAGTCACTCCCTCTTCCCCCGGTACAAGGTCCCAGTGCCAAAAGAACACAAGCATGTTCTAGGGATGGCGAAAGGTAGGTGAAAGTGCCAAGAAAGAAGTACTGACGCTGTACAGTACCTGACCAACTGGTTGTAGATAAAGAGCTGGAATTTAGGGTGAAGGTTGGGAAGACAAACACTGAGAGAGGCCCAGTGGTGGGCCGTGAACAGAGAGAAGAAGTAGTGGACAGGAGAGCAGTGGCTACAACACAAATTCACACAATAGATCATAAGAGCCAAACAGGCCACACACACACAGACGCACAAACACATAGAGAGACACACAACACACATTATGGGTTGATAAGGGAAGGAAACGTGGAAAGAAAAGGGAGAGAGAAGAGTGACATGAGCAAATGGCTTTCAGGTTTCTCTGAAAATGACTTGGGGCAACACAACTTCTTAAACTCTTATTTGAGTTTTGACTAAAGAGAAGCACATTACAGTAACCACAAATTATTGAGCAAAAATGGCAACAGAGGGTTCAAGTTGGTCTGATGTTGAGGTCGAGTGGTCAACGAGGACAGAAATATATAAGGTCAGGCAGGGCGATCTAGGAAGGTTGGGATAAGTGCACTTTGTTATTACAAAGCATAACCCTTAAAGTGTTATAATGAGAAGAAAACAATGCATCAATTCAGTTTCAATAAGGAGAACAGCAGGATGGTGTCACGGAAAGGACAACACACAGTTTATTAAAATAATAGGGATTAAATTTAAACCAGCCTTGTTATTTTGTGTTATGAATATGATAGCTGAGAGACTGGATGTTCTTGGAAGGCCACTGGGAATTTCATTCACATTTAAATAATGACATTCAAGAAAAAAAATGTCATTTAAATGAAGGCGCAGACAATCTCTGGATGATATTGATATCTCCACAGCTGGAAAGTGTAATAAATTAGACAGCATTACAAGAATTTAGTAGTATAACTCTTTCCTTAATGTTGCTATTTACCGTAGATAAATATTCAGGAGACTGAACAACAAAGAAAGGGAAAGAAATTTAACTAGGCCCATTTCCAAAGGCGCTGTTTAAAACAATAGAAAAACATCTCTGTGAAACTCATCAATACCTCCGACAGAAGTCGATTCACACTGTATAGGATGAATGAAATAAAAAGCTTTACTTCTCATCCATGTGGGAGCGCATCTTCCTGAGCTTCTGCATGATGCTACTAGTTTCACTTCCAGAGATTGACAGCGAGGGAGAAGGGCTGCGGATGTCTTCAGCATGTCTTGTGGTGGAAGCAGCTGCCTCAGATGCAGATGTTTCTGACATTGTGGTCTCCTGGAATATACAAGAATGAAAACAGACAGAATACATATAAATAATGCCAAAGCCTGTCATGTCCTCAGAGATATAATTACATGGATATTTCTTTAGGATGAGAAATCACACATGCAATCATACGTTTTAATTCCCAATGAGCAGATCTGCAGTTAGAATTTTGTAAAAGAAATATACACACAATAAACTGAAATGAGCCTCTGTAAATTAAATCATCTATAAATTCATCAATTAATGTACTGCTTACAGGTGGAGGGTTACCCCCGGCTATCTTGAGACGCTCCCTCAGTTTAATTGTTGAGTTTCTCATGCGCTCAATCTCCTCCTGTTGCTTCAGCAATAGCTGACTTTCCTTCCTGGCAGCTTTATTGGCCTCTTGAAGTCTCCTGATCTCAGCCTTAAAACAAGAATGTAGTGAGAAAGACTGGTTAATTTGTACTGGTCTTATAATCATGATCATTTTGCCAATATGTACCTGCTCCTGCTGATGTTTCATCAGAAGCCCCCTTTGCTTCTTTCTAATAGGTGGCATTTTGTCATCCTCTCCTTTGTCTCTCAGTCGCTTTTTCTGGTGCTCTAGCCAAGCAAGCTCAGTTTTGGTTTTCTCTTTCAGAGCTTTCTGGCGAAGATGCAGCAGGGAACTCTGGTGCTGCAGTCTCACCTGCTCATCCTTCATGTACTGCCGCACCATGTCCATGGTGAACTGTGAAAAGCTGTCTTGACCGTTAGAAAACGCCATATTGGCATCCTACAAATACAGCAGGAAAAAACAAAGGTTAGGCACGCAGTGGCAGAAGTCAGTTACCAATAATTAAACAGAGAGCAAAAGAAAACTCTAGCAGTAAAGTGAGTATATTAGGATGAAAACAAGCAGAAACCAAATTAACATATATATGGTAACAAATAATCTTTCTGTTTTTATTATTAAAAACAGAATCACAAGAGTTTATACTGACAAATGATTGACCACATTGTCCTTTCACCTTTAAGATATTATGTGTTCTTGGAACCAAAGCCATGCTCTGACTGGCAGCATCATCCTCTGATTCTTCGTGGTGGCGAGACTTGTCTTTATTTCCCCGGCGATGTGCCTCAGATGGCAACAGTGAACGGAATGAGCGCTGCTCTATCTCATCTTCAGTCATGGACTCATCAAACTTTAGAGAGTACTCCATTTCAGCTAATGTATTTTCCACTGAAAGGCCAAAAGTAATACTGGTTAAGTGTATTGGTCGTTCAATGCATCCGCTTTCTTGGTGACTAATGCAACATGTGACACTCTACATACAAAAGGAACCACCGAATAAATACACAAAGGAATTGTGTGTTGACTTTCAGTCAATACCTTTGTCATTTACTGATGTTATGTTTTCACTGCAGAGGGAATCATTTTCAACAGTGAGAACTTCCTCCTCTATGGAGCTGCTCCCTGCTTCACTGTCTTTTCTTGCTTCAGCTTCCCTCTGCCTCCATGTCCCCTGTAGCGCATTGTTAATTATCTGTTCGCCATGGTTCACGGAGGCATGAGATGGGCTGCAGTGGCTGCCTGAGCTTTCTCCACTAAGGAATATAGAAAACAGAGCTTCGTTAGATTGCCAAATTACATTTGAAGAGTAAAACTGGTCTTTCGTGAGAAGCCTTAGGTTTACCTGTGTAAGGATTTTCTGAAGGAGGATAAAGAGTCATTTGGACTGTTCGCTGAAGAGGGAGGATCTTCTAGTCTAATCTTTCTGCTTGAAATCTCACTTTGAAAACTGTGTAAGGAAACAAAGAAGTAAAGAGCAAACAACATTTATATATTTAACCTTCACTAATACAACTGTGTTATTAGATAACAATATGGCATTGGTAACATTTTCAATTTAGACATGTAGAGCTGAAGTATGTTCACACTAATTGTAACTGCATGGTTAAAATTACCTCTCCGAAGGACTTAATGCGTGCTGATGCTTTGAATGTGAGCTTTCATGCCTGTCCTGCTTGTCCAACAGAGAGGAATGGGTAGCAGCGGTGGTGGCACCCACTGCTCCTGTAATCTGTGAGCGTGCCAATTCTGTCATCTGAAAACACAAGATAGAGATTGAACATATTCATGTTCAATTTTAGGTTACAGTTTTCTCCTAAGCATTTTGTGTTTTAATCTGTTTTTCCCCAAGTTAGAAGCATAACAATGACCTCCTTGATGTGTTTGGCAGCATCGGCTGTATGTTGCACTGCCTCAGCCTGTTGAGTTATCATCTTTACTGTTGCCTCTTGGAGACCCTCCAAAGTTTGTTTCTGTACTCCTGTCAAGCCCTCTTGCAGTTCAATATGTGCCTGACAAAAGAGATTAAAGAGATAAAATATCATATATTACTTTTAAATAGTTATACAGTGTATACACGTGTTTGTGTGTGTGCGTCTTCAAAGTGAAAGGGGATGATTGGTACCCTGGCCCATGTCTGCCTGTTTGCTTCCAACTGTAGCTGTGCCTCCATGGCCTCCCTTTCAGCCTTGATCTTCAGCTCCAAGAGTTCCTGCTCTTGGCGCTGCTGCTTGGCCTGTGGCGTCAAAATTCAGATTAGTTAAATGGAGCTTAAGGAAATTTTAGAGACATAAAACTACCATTATGTTGCTTTTAGGTTGGAACTGCCTCATAAAATAAACAGCAATAGTTAGAATGAAAGTGTCTGAATCTCAAATGTTTAACTCTAAGCAGCAAATCCATTCTTTACCTGGAGCATCTGGGCCAGTGATGCACTCTCCTGCTGTGCCACGGACACACTGAGCAGCCTCTCCACATCCCCCAGCTGTCTCATTGACTCCTCAATGGACTCCAAGTACTGCAGCTCTGCTGCCATACGCTGCTTCAGGGCAGCCGGTGAATACTGAAGTTCACCTAAAAACAGTGATGGATGGGTGAGATAAGATATAGCGAAGGTATACGAGTCACAAAAAGTAGTCAAAAGAATCCAAAATTCTTAGCTACAATAATGGATAGTATATAGATATAGTAAATCTAGTATGAGTAATAAAACTACATGACAGCTAAAAGTGCAGTACAATTATCTAGAATACACTTAGATGTTACATTATTGAAGGCAAAATCATACTTCCAAAAATGGATCATAGCAAATTTTATTATGCAAATATATGTTCCATTTTTATATTGGTTCATTTTAATTTATGGTACCTGCAGTGTGTGTCTCTTGTTTACCACCGTGAGGACCAGAGCAGGTGCTGGTGTTACTGGTTAGTGGAGAGTCAATTCTCATCGCGCCACTGCGAGAAACTGCCACCTGTGAGGAACGGGGTGCTCTCCTCTTCTTACTGTCAAGTGCCAAAGCAGAGAAAAATCTTATTCAAGTAAAAAAATAAGCAAACACAGATAAATAAGGCTATAGCTTTGGGACTTTTTTCTTTGATGGACAAAAAAAAAACCCATGTGACTTTATCTGTTTAAGAGAAACAAGTTAATCAAATGGTAAATAAAAGGGGGCCCTTGGAATTCAAGAACTAACTGAAGCAGCATACCCTGATGTGGGGGGATGCACACTATGAATGGCTATATTGTGTAGAAGAGATGATCTCTGGACCAAGAGCAACATCTAAAGCGATCAGGATACACTCTTGCCATTTCCACCAGCAGACAGTAAAGCCTTTTACTCCACAGAGTAAATTAAAAGGTAGTAGATTCAAGCTTCCTCTACAATACAGGTACGGTCCAGTGAGTGTCCTTTAAAGTTCTCCATTCAAGGGGCTCGAAAACCTAGGTGCTCTGTATCAAAGAAAAGGAATTCCTTTCCTTCCTTTGGCCACAGGCCAACCTGTGGTGAAGCCAGCTGACTGGACCAACCACCATGTGGGCCCTTGAAACAACAAGCACTTTCTGTTTTGAGCCAACTCATTCTGTTGTTGGTGTTTACACAGCTTCAACCCTTAGGCCTAGCTGTTTAACAGAAATGCAGAAAATATTTCTTTATTAATTTACAGGCTGCCTCAGTGCCATAATTTTATCTACTGCTATTCACACCATTGCCATTATTGTCACTATTACTTGGAAGCCATTAGAGAATTATGCATATTTATATAGTTCCTTTAGAAAGAAGGGTAAGAATGTAACCATGTTAAAATAATGAAAATCTACAGAGTGAAAAACACTGGTGGACAATAATAAAGAATACCCTTTCATTAAAACTAAACCAAGAACCCTTGCTTTTGACATTATATAGATGCAGAAAAAAGTTACCCTTTGTGAGAACTTTTTTCAGAAGTATCATTGGAGTGGATACTTTTGGATTGGTTAACAGAGCTTTTGCTCGAACCCCTCTTCCAGGATTCAAAAGATGGCTCAGAAGGAGGTGAGCAGGAACTCCTCTGTTCTTCCACCAGGGTGCCATCACTGTGGTCTGATGCTGCACCTGCAAAGGAATGGAGAAACATTGTGTAATGCAGACACAGTTAAAATTGCATTACACATGTTTATTATTTTTATGTAACGCATTACATCACCTTTTTTTCTACTGGAGTGTCTAGAGAAAGGTGAGGAACCAGATGCTGAACCAGAGGAAAGATGTGGTGAATGACCAGATGAATAATAGGGCGATTGATGTGAGCTGTCTCCTGTGTCTGTGTAGATTCTATCTCCTGTGCTTCTCTCAGGAGGGGAACTTCTCATCAAGTCTTCAAAATGATTGTTTGTGCTGAGGAAAGCAAGATATATTATACAGTGGGTGAATTAAATTTCATATCTGTGCCAAGACAAAACATGAAAATGAACGAAGCAAAGAGCAGTTGTGTCTTGTGTATACGAGGAGCTTTGGCTTTCCATTCCTGTGACTTGCTTGCCACCTAGTGGTCAGTCTTAAATTCTGCTCTGCTGATTTTCCCTTTACCTTAAATCAGAACTCCTTTTTAATTGGCCATTGGCTTCACTGCTGGGCAACGACACAAAATCATCTTCATAGACTTCTGCCTCTAGAGGACTATTTGCAGACTGTGCTGAAAAGGCCAATGGAGAGTTTCTCTCATTCACTGGAAGACAAGGACACAGGGGACAAATAGTGTGGATTTGGCCTATGACAACGTCAGTATATTTTATTTATATTCAACATGACCATCGAAACTTTAAAAGAGTGAATATATTGTGAATTGCTTATTATTAATATAGGCAATGATATTTATGAGGTTTTGCTAAACGGGTCATTGACATGAAAATTGACAATATAAATAACTATACTAATCAAGCTGCAAGAGATAATATTCTCATCCACAAACAATATTAACTATTTGGACACAACATTTCCTTATTGAATTATGTGAACTAACCTCTAATGTTGCCTGGGAGGTTCTTTGTGAAGATGTTGACAATGCTCGTGGGGCTTCCTTTACTCAGTTCATCCAAGGCTGATTTTCCTCCACCATGCTGCCCAGAAACTGAGTTTAGTGCAGAGAACTTTGCCGCTTCCCTCTGGAACTCAGACAGCCGCTGACCATCTTTAGTTTGACCTGCACAGTTGTCATGGGCATCCAAGTGGCTTGCTGCGATCTTGAAGTGAGGAGGAACCGCTTCATCTTCAGAAAAACTCCCCTCACTCAGAAGAGGACCTTCACTAATAGAGCCAGCACTAGAGTCAAGGGGATCTGTGTGACTCTTTTCTTCCATCATTTCATATTCCTGCAGTTGGGCCATTTTATCTCTTCTTTTTGGCATTTCTAGTCCATTGACTAACTTCCTCTCCTGTTTCTGATGCGTGAGAATAGGCTGTGGTAAATCAGAATGTGACTGTGGACTCATTTCTTTCTGTCCATTGAAAGCAGGCTGACTGACTGATCCTGGAAGACCAGTGCCATTGAATGAAGCATGACTTCTGTTAGTCCTGTGACCTATCTTATCATTTTCTGTGGCACCGATCCACCATTGATCATCCTCAACACCTTGAGAGGGTCCTGGAGCCAAAGCAGTATCCACATCCACTGAAGTTACTGTACCGTAGTTAATCCCTTCCCCAGCAATCCTCCGTGCCTCATACTCGAGGCGGTTGGACAGGGATACAGCTGTAGACTTAATAAATTCGATGCGAGACATTTTCTTATGTGACCTGCTGGAAGCTACTGTGGCTGGTTGTTGGACAGGATTTATGTCACCAACTGTCAGCGCAGGTTCCATCCTGAGAAGCTGTGAGAGGAGATGGTCACTACTGGGACCAGTAGCAGGCCTTCCAGCTGGGCTCAGATGGGCAGGTAGAAACAAGGGTGTCACATCAAGGTCATTCCTGCACAGGTTAAGTGATACAGTTTTTTTAAATGGTTAAATTCAAACTTTGCAGTAATCATGTAATTTAGTAAAATAAATACAGAAGGCAATTTACTATTAAGATATTTCAAACATGTTACAGTTAATGGTTCAGAGCTTACTACTGCAGAAAAGAACACCATAATGCAACGCAAACTTAGAAATTCCCGCAGGGGGTGTTGTTTTCAATATTTTACTACAATGTTGAACTATAATGCTTCAAGGAGATATTTAAAGGATACACAGATGCTATAATTATGTAAAATGACTTACATGCTCTGTTTAGTAAAGTGAATGCTTTAAATACCTACAATTTATTAGCAAAACAATTTTGAAGAGGAAACTCAATTATCCATAATGTCCCAGGAGTCTATAGTTAAACGGGGATTATGTGTACTTACGTAGACAATGGAAGAGGCTGTTGACCACTCAAAGACCTCTCGCTGCTGGATGGGCTTTGGGGTGCCCCAAGTCTTTTGTTTTCTTTGTCCGACTCTCCTGAGGGTTGGTATATTGGTCTCTGTAGATGCAATATTATGGGCAATGTAAACACTTCCAAAGGTGTGTTCAAAAATGTATTTTTCAAACTCATTGTGTCACTTCTTCTTTTCTTATCAATACATTTTTAACACATAGGTGAACATACAACATCAACAAACCATTTGAGTAGCTGCAAGTTGTGTCCACATGGGCCTTTCTTCCAGTTGGGCCTCCTCTTGCAGTTTGGTGTATGTGCCCTGTAAACCTTTGTGTACAGGTGACTCATTGGGCAGGGCTGCCATTTTAGCCACTTCTCTTTGCTTCCTGTAGAGCTCCTGTAATCTCTGGTTTCGTCTCTCCTCCTGCTCTCTCAGTGCCCTCTTTTCTTCCACTTCACGACGCTTCCTCTCCTCCTTTTGTCTTGAAATATACTGCCGAACTGTATCAGCATCATAGTGTCGCTTTTTTTGCATCGCGTCACGTGCACTGGCAGACTCTTTTTGACGTGTGGAGGGGCTGGCACTGCGACAGCCTGTTGAAGGGTGGCCTATTGTCACAGTGGCTCCCCAAGCAGAGAAAGGAGCTCTTGGTTGTGATGACGATCTTCCTCTACTCCTTTTACCGGAGCGCCCATCCCGTATCTTTTCAAGCGTTGTTTTCTCCTTCTCAGCCATTTTGTACTCAAGCTGTAGGTCATCAAGTATGCCTTGGATGTCTGCTGACAGAGACTCTGCAGTTACACCTGCTTGGGATTGGCTGAGCTCTGCAGGTGAAGGGATGGAGTTCTGCTTCTTCTGACCTTTAGGTCCTGTCCAATGACGCTCTGTGGTGGCAGTGTGAGTTTGGGACGTTGAGTCTGAAGGTTGGTCTGAATTTGGACGGTGATGGGAAGCTGTTGGATCAAATTTTAAAAAGGGTCAAAAGCAAATAGTAATTGTAGTATTAGCCTCAAAATCCCATCAAAGACAAATCATGTTTGTTGAACGAGAAGTGAATGGACATTTTACAAAAATACATAATATATTGAATTAGTTAAAATTTTATATTACTTGTATTTGAAATAATCCTTACATCACCTTCTGTGTAGAGTAATAAGCTACCTATTACTTTTTAGTAACTTTAGCAAAAATAAACAGGAGGGACAAGGCATTGCAAAACCGAGGTCTGCAATATTGTGTCATGTTGGACAATCCTCAGTTAAAAATAGTTCCTCATAAATACAGTGGGTAGGGGCAACATTAGAGTCTGAAGACTGTATTGCATCTGCAAATCATGGTTGCCATGAATAGTAAAATTACAATAATGTAATGCTACAAAATAATTAAAGAGCCCGAACTTTTGTGACAAGACACAGTTTTTGCATCCATCGAATTTGACAAAAAAGTTATATTTCAGAATTTTAATAGATTATACTAGTTCTAAATAAAAAGAAATGAAAATGTTTTTCAGGAATAAGACCTAACAGCCACGATGGGCAAGTATTGCAGGAATCTTTGAATTAGCAGTAACAAAAAATTCATCTTTAAAATAAGAGGGAAGCCACTTTGTTATGAGTTTACAAAAAAGAGACTTCCAAACAATTGTAATAATATTATCACAATATAGTAAGTGACACAGTGTATTACTCCATTACTGCCAAACATAATTTATTACTGTAATGGATTGCAGCAAAGCGTTGCCCCCAACACTGTATGACCCTTCTGTCTCCCAGGGGACATGCACCAGAAGCACCCTCTAGAAATCAGCCTGTATCTAATTGTTCACCAAACCAGAACACCAAACCTCAAAAAAACAAAGGCTGGTTTCTCAATGTAAGTAGCCTAAAGTTTTTTTCTGATCAGTATTGATTGTGGATTCCATAACTGTAGATTTTATGAATCTGTGGCTGTTTTTTTCTCCACCCAATGCTACAAATGCTGCATTGACAAGTAATTGAAATCCTTTACACACATTGAGTAAAAACATATAATAATAGGGCATGTAGACCATCTGGATCCTCCCTGTATGAGTCACAGACTAAGAATCAAAAACCTCCTCAGCTTTATGTACAGCTCACATGTAAATTGTGCCATTTTTTTTCTAGAAAAGGTTTATGGATAATTTAAGGGACTAAAAATTACAGATTAAAAAAGTTGAAATAATTAGAATAAAATATTCTGAGAAGGGCTCATTTATTCAACACATGCTTAATGAATAAATAAATTCTTATTTTTTGCCTGTATGTGACCTTTAAACAAATTAACTATATAAAGAGATATAAAACACTTACCTGTTCTAACAAATCCTCGCTGAAGCTGTGACCTGTCATCTTGAGTAGACTTGGGAGCTGGACCCAGTATCATCTTGACCCGCTTCTGGCCTTCTCGCCATGATGCAGGACTGATAACTGCTGATACAAAAAAGGATGAAGGATCTGCTAACAGCAAAGCCCAGTTCAATGCACTGGGAAATACAAGATATTGAAACTAGTGAAAGGAAACATTTATTTAAGAACATCAGCATGCCTCTAACTACAGCTGTTGAAACTGAAACAAGATCTAAGTTTCCAAACACACAGCAAGTATTTGTATTTGGAATACCCTTCACAGTGTGTTCCATGTTCTCCAGAAGAGCATTTCTGGCTAATGGAGCTGTTTGACAGGGCAGCTGTCTGCTCTTGTAACAATTCCATGAGCCAGTTGAACTTAATCATAGATTTTACAAGGCTATTTATAGTAAATTCCTGTAAGAAAGACCACCCAAACAACAAAAACAAGCCAGATAAAAGTTTTAAAATGCCAGTAGACACCAGACTCAAATTTATGGAATAAAAATTTAGGGACTATAATATTAAGATATATTTTATAGTCTTCTGTTCTTAAAATTTAGAATGAAAGAATTAGTGGGAAACAATATTGATTTCAAAATCCAGTGCACATCTATGTTAGTAATGTTTACACATATGCTACTTTGGAAAATGTTCTGAGTATTTGCGTGCTACTTCCGGGCACCACCTGCATATCACACATACTGAACATTTCTTCAGGGATTAACACATCATCGGAAGCCAGCGATGATGCCAGCGAGGCGTCACATATTTTAGATTTAGCACATATTAGCGAAGCATCAAACACACTGAACATTACTTTCTTCAATTTGACACTATCAAACTGTCCAATTAAAAACATTTGTTGTACTTAAAAAACATTAAAAATGATTTCAAATACAGGAAAACCTCAACATTTAAGGATTGTGTACACCATTCTTGGATAAAAAATATATTTTTTAAAGGCTTTCCCTACTGCCATTAATTAAACCGGATTAGAGTTTGGCTGGGCTATCTCAAAAAAGAGATATACCTGGTTTTGTATTTGGGTCAGACCCAGAGGCAACTCTGTGGACCTTCCTGACTGGTTTTGTTGGCCTCCTCTCTTTGGACCTGTCTGCTGTTTGCTCCCTCTGTTGCTGTAGCCTGGATCTGGTGGTTTCTGTGCATGAGACACATAACACGAAATAAGCCTCTAACAAGTAAGATGCTGTTGAAGATAAACACCTTATGTAGACTTTACCCATCAATTCATTAATAATAGTAATAACGACAATTTAAATACCAAAACACAGTTTTTGCACTAAATGGAGTTAAATGTGGACAAACTCTTTGATGAACAGTATTCTGTGGCTCTTTTATGTAACTAAAGGCAGGCATATAGGGTAACTGGAAGGATGCTGACATAAATCAATTACTGCCATTTCCTTTGTCAGTGTTATTAATCAGAAACTGATGCGTATAACTACCTGCAAACTGTCTTGACAAATCTCTGTAAATTTCTCTACTGAGATCATGAAACTCTTGTTCTTTCCAAACTTTCCCATCGGGAGTCTGGATCTTTGTCTCAGTACTGTTAAAACCTGAGAGGGAGAAAAAAAAATGCCTTCAAAAAGTATTTTCATAGTTTATCATCAAGCTACTCAATTGACAGGTCTTAAGGCGAACAACTGATGATGTATTTTCCATTGATGATACCTCTGTAAACTGGCGGAGGAGGTGCCGGTGCTACTTTCCGTATTTTGGCCATGCTGCTAAAATCAGCACTGTTGCTTGCACCACTTGTTGCAATGGGTCGCTCCAGAGGACCAAGAAGCTTCTCACTCTCCGCAGTGTCCTGCAAATGTTGCCTCTGCCTGCGAATGCGCTCTTTTAGTCTCTCCAGCTTATCATCGTGCTGATGGCGTCTGAGATTTTCCAAACGCTGGGAGGCTGATCCGGGGCTGGAGGACGGAATGCTCAGTCTGTGATTTGTGGTGCCTATAAGTGAAGAAGGACTTATGTCGAGGTTGTCCCCGCCAGATTGTGCTTTGGTAGAGTGGTCCTCGTCAGTCCTCTCATGAAGCTGTGATTGTCCAACAGCCACCAGCCTGTCAAGGGCAGGCTGGTCGTTAAGATAGTGGATGTGAGTGCACCCAGGAGTGGAGTGTGTGCTGTGCACATTCCCATCCTTGTGTTTGTCTCTGGAATCTCCCTGGTGACCTGGTTGGCTGGGCAGAGAATAAGATGCAGGCAGAGATGATGGGTCGCAAGAGTCTGGCACTGACTGCAAAATGCGGGACTTTGGATGAGATAAAGCCTGTGGTGGATGGGTGGCCTCTCTGGAGACATAGCAGATTACAGGGGATCAGGAAGGGGATTTAACACAATTTAATCTTAATTTACTGTTCACTGGGGGACAGGGAAGGACATTAATTGGTGGTCATGTAGTATATTAGGTGGGAGCTAGTCCACTTAAAATTGAATCATTCTGATCAGCATCAAAAATGAATTCACCGTCAAATAATATGCACTTCGTCACTTTCAAAAGCAATGTATAGAAACATACATGACTTTCCAGAGAGCAATGGAAGGCGTACATCACAGAGGCCTATATTAGGAGGCTGCTGTTAGAAAAATTAAAGAAACAATCATTAAGGCAAGAGCTCTACCTGTATGAGGGCAACGGCTCTCTAAACTCCACTCTGTTGTTCCCACAAACATTGCCATCCTGGGTGGTGTTTTTCAGGGGACTGCGGGAACTGCTCTTGTCCGGACTCTGCTGACTGTGCCATTTGTGTTTTGACAATAGTTTATCATCAGCCATTCGGTCATCTGTGACAAAACCATGGTGTAGAATTTAATAACGTTATCTGCTAAAGGTATCCATGCCGACGTTCAACGAAGACGCACCTTTGGAGTGGACTGCTCTGGAGGATTTCTTCTTGGATATATCCATGACAAAGTCCAGGAAAACCCCTGTTCCTGGAGCTGCCTCTTGGCGGTTTTCTATATGCCGTAACTACAGAGGGACAAATGCACCATCATCTGAGGATCACTGGACACTTTAAATCACATTTCATTACTGTTACAAAATGTCATTCTATCTGTAAAATGTTTTGCATCAACTCACAGCAGTTTTGGACTGTACCACACCTTTCCATGTAGCAGTCAACTCTGCAAGACAGAGTGGAGCTCATTACGACAGTGTGTGAACATGATAATGAACATGATAATGCCTCTGCTATCAGTGACACATTTACATAGCAGCATTCAGAATTCAAATAGTGTAACTTGCAAAGCGATAACATGTAAAGGAAATAAGCCAAATGTTGGGATTGACATTATTAGCATTTGGTTAAACTCACCTGTTCCAGTATTGTGATCTGTGAGTTGCGGAGCAGAGCTTTTACCAAGCCCGTCTGTCCATCTGCTGCTCTCCATTTACCTGCAGTTGAGAGAAGACATTGGGGGATAAAATGAAACACAATAGCCAGGCAAAGGTAAAATGGAAAAGAGAGCCTGCTTACCAAACTCCCTTCAATCACGGACATTTTTAATTAATAACAATAAAATAGTATGCCAAAAAATGTCAGCGGAATTCCAACAAAAATGTAAAATGACAAAAGCACCTTCTAATTTTCTACAGATACGCTCCAGTCTGTGCCTACATAAGAACGTATACCTAACCCACGGTTTAACACACTTGACAAAAGAACAGCAGACCACTGTCACTATCCTGCTTTAAAACAGGTTCTACAACAATTTAAAGAATTTCCATAAAGGAATGTAAGCAGAGGTGGGTTGTCACGTGTCACCCATGTGATGTTTGCTTAAAACACCTGACGGGAAAAGCCTGGCCTCACATAGAAATAAAATCAAACAGCAAAAATAAAAAAATATCAGAGTATTTTGACCATTGACCTTCGATCAAAGGCCAAATCTGGGGAATGAGACCCCAGATACAGTATTAGGGAACCACTAATTTCTGTATAAAAGCCTCTAAAGCCAAGGTGTCATGGGACTTTTAACTACAGGTCTATTGCCCAATCTCAGAGTTGTGAATAAATTATATATAAACTTCTTTGTTAATGTGTTCTGACTGTTCCTGCTGATCAGACAAATCAGCACATTCCAGTCCCTTTTCAGGAAGTGGCCCTTCATTAAAGAAAGACAACTAGATCGCTTTCCCCAAGTACATGATTGGCATCATAGTCCATAATATGCCGCCTCAATCAAGCTCAATAAAGCTACATTAAAGAATTGGCCCATGATTTTTAGGAAAAAGAAAATTGCACTTAATGGGAACATTTTGCTTCTAACCAGGTCCACCACATGATAGTTTAATACACTATTTCCATTGAGCCCAACACCAAATAACCAGTGTCTTGATTCAGAGAAGAAAAGCCCAAAGTATTCAGCCGTTACAGTCCAAGAAAGACTGCACACCTTTTTAAAAACAGCTATGATGATTATTGTGCTGTGCAGCTAACTGTTTCTCAAACATTTGCAGATCCATTGTTTTTGCATGCCATTTGCTCACTCTCTGTAGTGTATTGTATTACACCACAGAGCCCTCATTACTAAGGAGACTACAACTCATATGAAAATCAAATCTAACTGCTTCACCATTATCTCCCTATGTAACTTGTCTGAAACCGCTTTAGTGACAGAAATATCCATATTGGCACCACTGCAGCATTGCACCTTCCACAATCATTTTGACAAGAACATACCCAATAACAAGGGTACACTGGTCATTAAAGTAATGCATTTTTTTTAAACCCTCAAAAGGGGAAGAAAAAAAATTAAGTGCCAATTTTTTAATTTCCAATTTACTCCTTTAGGTGCAAATCATGCACAAACATTTTGACTTCTCTGACATGGTTATTGTTAAAACTTATCTTCACAGCATCAGGTCATCTGACCTGGTTGGTTGGCAAAAGGGAAAAAAAGCTGTGACACATTGGTTGGCAAATGGCGAAAATGTTGGATTTCTTTAGAAGAACCTACACTGGAACCAACCTGAGGCGAGAACACTGCAGCTAGAACACTCCAATGTTTGATTTGATTTGAAGGCCATTTCTCATATGCGTAGTTCTCAGTCCTTGCGGTCTTGTGATACATCAATAATTGACTAGTATGCTCCAATTTTCCACTCATTTTTATCATCTGTGAGCATCAGCTGTTACTTATGTGGAATTGGAACAGCTAAATATGCCACAACGCATTTAATCTTTAGTAGGAGCAGCACCAATGGCAGCAAAGGTGTTATAAAAGTACAGGCATCCAAGTATGTACTCCAGAGGACCAGAACAAGACGGTGCATGTGTACTCTGGAGAAAACGGCCCATTTTGGGAGAAAATCATGCGCATGCGTAGATGTGGCCTGGAACCGAAATAGTTCCGGTTACTGATCGGGCACTGACAACCCCCCCCCCCCCAACGCCGGAATACAGAAGTCATATACGCATTCATTCACAACAAACATAACAACGCCCTTTGCTACACGACAGATCGAATTAAGGTTTATTTTGGAATGTGATCATACTAATTACTAGTATTCACTACAACAGCCACAGAAACCCGCTTTCATAATGATACATGGCCGATGTACTTGGGTTAAGTAACGCTAACTTTAAATATATATTTACTATCGTGTTTGCCAGTAACCGTAAATAAAATTCCCCAAGTTAAATTATTGAATAAAACTACAATTACTGACTGTATCACTCCCGACATTACTCAGACGACCCATAGTTAAGCATTAAATAAAAGAATATAATAACAGTAATAATCTCACAGTGGCTTTAGGGACGAAACAACCTACATTCGGTGTGCATTTTTAGATATAAAAATTTAAAACGACCCTTCCTTTTAATAATGATATTTATTTAAAACAATTAATAAAACATCTCCCTTAGAGATAACTTATTAACATATTCGATTCAGTTAATGGCTCGACCTACAAAGTCAAGAGAGTTAGTATGAGCGCTAACTTAGCTGACAGAAAATGTGTGAATAAACTTGGCCGAAAATCAATTTCCCAAGAGAGAACCAATACCTTTGGGGAACCAACTGACACGCTTAGATGTCCAAAATCATGGCGACGTCCTCCTTTCTCAAAAGTCCAATCTTGTCTGAACCTTTTGAGTTTCGTTCAGCTGAGTGTTTGCTAACGTTAGCTGCGGCTAACGCAGGAGGGGCTAGCTAAAAGTGTCAACTATATTAGCAACTTTTTAAGCGGCATTATTCTAGGTTTTTCTGTGTGTATCCAAACAACCAAATACACAATTGTCCTGGTCAACGATACAATTCGGGAAAAGAAATGTTAAAATCCACCTATGAGGTTACATTTCCCTGTTGCTATGTTGATGTTTCATAGCGGTGGAAAGTCGAGTACTGTATTCAGTCCTCTGGTACCAACGGGAAGATTAACGAGATTCTGAAATATCGCGAGAGTTTATAATACAGCCCCACTAAAGTCACGTCCCACGTTTACTAGTTTCTTAATACGGTAATTCACAGACTTCAATTTATTTGTGATTTTCAGTTAATAATCTAACAACACCTAAATAACATCCATTGTCTTTGATTTATCAATACTGAACAGGAAAAAGAGAATTAAATAAAATGACATATGTATAAATACGACACTTTTAATATAGAGTAAGGCAAAACGCTCGAAAAAAGAATGGAGGGAGGGATGGATGGATTTTAGTAATTCGATGAGCATTCAGAGCTTTTATCATGTACGTGCTGTCATCAAGCGGCCAAAACAGGTACTCACACTCTGTGCTGCATCGCTTTATCCCAAGCGCCTCACTCAAAAGTATTCGTTATGACGATGCATTACAAATATAGAGCCAAAATAGAATGCTCTCTAGAGGGAAAAATAAACACATGCATGTATATATTTATTTTCATGGACCAAAAAAAAAAAACCTGTCTGTTGACCCACTGTCAACAGGTTGATAATAAACCAACAATAAAGTACAGCTCAGCTCAACCTGGAGCCGGCGATCCAGGTCTGAGGCTCGATGCTGTTTGACCACGTCAAGGTTGGCTTTGCTGAATTAGTTTCTATTTAAAAGAAGCATCGCTACATTTATGTAACAGTACCTGCAACTATCAGCAAGTGTTGTTGTAAAATGTTCTTGTAATTCTGCGCCATGGACAAATTCCCTTTACTCCCCTTGACTGACGCCCCCCTCTCCCTCGTCCTCTCTCTCTCTCCCTGACTCTCTCTCTCTCTCTCTCTCTCTCTCTTCGTTGGCTGGGGAAAACGGTGGACGTGGTCCATTTTCTGACCACATTTTTATTTTCTGTTGGGGGATGAACGAGATGGAAAGGAGTTCTCACTTTCTAGGTGAGTATTGCGACGTCATTTGCCTTTCTTCATTTGAAAATGGGAGCTTGTGTTTTGCTAGACTCAGTTTCTTGTGGGTAAACCGACATGCCCACCTTTTGGCAAAGATTTTCTCTGATCCAACAGTGAAGCTGGTTGCAGGGGTCCTTAAGGTGGAGTCTTTTTCCGTCTTAATTGATAGTAGATCTTCATGAAATAGCCTGCTCTGCAAGACTGTGACGCTTTCATGTGACTTAAAACCCAACCACCTGCAGTTTTGCAGATGAAAAGACATGTTCCCAGTTAACAGAATGCAAACCTCACTCTTTTCCCCCAAAGGCTGTTACATGCTTTTGCAGAGGCAATCACTTTTTAACCACTGTCTGTGTAATAGAAGAGAGAACAGATCTTTTTCTTTTTTCAAAATGTTTGCTCCTTGCTTGGTGTATTCTCAGCTGCCTTACAAGACATTAGGTGATTGCGTGAGAGCATTTAATGTCTCTTCTGCAAGTGCAACAGGCAGGAGACGGCATTGAATCTTTGTCTTCGGCCTGGTGTCGGCAGCTTTTTTCAGTTAGAGTAGGTGTCAGAATGAGGTGTAGGTGCCACACCGAGGCAGACCTGAATATGGACACATTAATGATTAAGTAGATGGATAACGTTTTAGGTACAGAGAGAGTGATCTCCCCAGTTTATTCCCATGGGCAGCGATCATTACTTGCACGAGTGAAGAATACATTAAAGGTGAGTAAATTACATTGCTGCAGTGAGTGAAGAGGATGGGTCATAGGGTAAATCTAAGTTTGAGGGACTAATATGTAATTTGCATGCATCTTTAAAGCACTGTGCTTTAAATATGCCTCTAAACTTGTTCAGTCGTTTGACTTTGGCATGCAGACAGTGGTGTTTGGGTTTAAACCCTCACTGTAGTTGAGCCTTTTAATTTCAGTTCTTCAATCAGCAGCAAACTACTAATTACCAGAGGATCAATAAGGACTGATCTCATTTTAAATGAGCCATTTCATTGCCGAGTGCTGCTTTCCTGCTGCATTTTGATCACTATTTGAACCTTTCCAGGCAGGTTAGGCTATATGTTACTGTTGGACTGTTAATCTTTCCATGTCAAGTGCTCTAATTTTCCCATTTAAATAATACCAGGGGTGTAAATTGGTTTTTCATTATTCATGAATTTGTGCCACTGTCTGTTTGCCTGTGTTAGACCATTAGCATTACAAAGAGTGCACCTATTCAGAATGTTGGTTTGGCCATTCATCATGATTATCTATATTATGTAATGGCTACAAATGCAATTATGTTACAGTTCAGTTCATTTCGTTTGGTTAAATATGTGCAAAGAGTGCCAAAGCACAAACACATTTTCAAAAATAATACCCTTTTTTGGATACGCTACATTAGATCATGGGGGGAACATTTAAGGAGTCGTCACTGGTTATGGTGGAATCTTAATCTCTGCTGACTGATGCAGTTGACTAAAGACAAGGGCAGTAAACCCTCCTTGTGACTGCAGCGTAGTTAGTTTGTCTCAGACTATTTGTACATTTACTTTCTATCAATGTGCTTTCTTTAGGTACTGTAAGTTTCCCAGTAGACATACAGTATAATAACCAACATTCTGTGCATATGCACTGATGTATTCATTTTAACAGCAGGGAAAGTATCTATGTAACAGTCTCTCTATCACAGAGTATAAAGAACTTAATTGTGTTGAGACCATGTAAAAAAGTATTTTGTGATTTTATTCAATCAGAGAATTCCAATAGAAGAAATTATTCAGTGCATTATGTTGTTAACTAATTTTTGTCATCTTAAATCCATGGAACAGTTTAGAACTCTATTTAAGCAGTGAATTCAAGAACCTAGAAAGCAACAAAGGTAAAAACCAAAAGCCAAAATACCAAAATACCTCTGAAGGATCAGCCGATCACGGCTGATCTGATTTGTCAGTGGTGGTTGGATCCTTTAAGGACACGCCCTTTCATCAACGTTGCACTTTGGGACAGACTGACTCATAAATTTAAAAAATAAATGATTGAAGGCAATAAAAGAATTGCAGGACAAAAATGAGCCTTCTTTTCCTGCTGAAACAGGTTGTGCTATTTCTGAGACTTTCTGGCAAATACTGTGAATTATTGATGGTCTTTATTAGGTCCAAGTAATGATCAATATTCTGGAACACAATTAAAGTAACTGAGACAATCAAGAGTTGGACTAAAGCACATATATGTGTGTGTTTACACTTTCAGAAGTAAAAAGATCCCTGACGTCTCTCTAATAAGGTTTTTAACTTTGTAGACGTCACTGGTCTCAGAGTCACTGCCTGTTTTTGTAACCTCTCCTCTTTTTGTTCTCTCAGGATATTTGGTGTCTTGTAAATGTAAAACTCTCCTTCTGCCATTTATATGTTAGTTTGTCTGCTGTGCTGTCATCTCTTTCTCAGCTGAATGTTTCTGCAGAATATTTAAACACAAGTTTTGCAGTGTACACAGAATGTTGTGCAGGAGATACGCAGCACAGACACAGATAGCTGTGAGATGCATGGCAGCTGGATTAAATCGGTGTTCGCAAGCATTCGTGTCCTACAACCGTTCCACATCCATTCATGCTGATTCAATCATGGTTTGGATTTTAAAGGCATTTTGTCCATTACGAGGAAAGATAATATGAAAGAAACAAATAGAAAGTGTTGTTGAGGATGGGGAAATAGCCTCTTCATTTTAGCCTCCATGAGACTACATTTCTGTGAGTGAGGGCGAGTGAGCTGAGTGTTTTTCCAGGCTGAAATGTGTTTCCTTGCACTCCATTTCCATTGTGGACCTCCTGCACCGCTCCACAAACACAGTGGTTATTTTCAGGCGGCTCCAATTTTTACACCTGATCTCCTTTCAAACACATCAGCCACTTTAGTTCATTCAGTTGACACAACACTTCCTGCCACATTTCTGGCTGTTCACCAGCACGACACTCAGGTTTAGTGGAGGATCCGGTGAAATATGGCGTGTAATCAGGTAGTCATGTGCGGAGCAGGTGCGAGGAGCCTCCTCGCCTGCCAGAGCCTCTCCTTCACTCCTCATTATTTGCAGGCACCTGGAGGTTTGACAAAACATGTAAAACACACAGTCTGACCCCATTATGACTGTGAGATTGACTTTGTCAAAAGGCTTGGTTGGCTTCTGTGGAACTGGAAAGCCATGAAATAGTTGGGAGAAGCCCATTAGAATTTAGGATCGAGCAGTTAAAGATAATGGCATCGTGAGATCTCACTGACCGCAGTCCTGGCAGTGCTGATTGGACAATCATTCAACGTTGAGTCCAGAGGGAGCAGCTCCAGATTGGGTGGTTTTGCCTCTTAATTGCAAATGTGGAAGGTTTTTAGAGCTGTGTGGTGAAGGATAGTTTCTACTGGTGCTGCTGGTCTGATTGTCCTAATGGCTGTGGTCTTACACAGGATGTTTACTTTTTAAAAGTTTGGTTTAATGACACAATCCTTTCATTTTCACCCATGAGCACCAAACACATCCTGATTGCTGGGAAAAAAGTAAGTATATTAAGAAAAACACAAATAAGATATAACTCAGTTAGTGGATCTTTAAAATTGCTGGTGGCACTTCTGGTACCAGAGATTATGTGCTTCATCTAAAAATGCCCTTATTTTGTTTAAGAAAAAGAAAGAGAGAATTTCATTTCAAGTTAAAATGAGATCATCAGAAAAGTGCAAAGAACAAACCCTTGTAAGATAAATGATTATTCTTACATGTGTGAGAATAAATACATTAAAATGGCACATTTATGTCCTAAAACCCAAGCTAGAAAAGACCGTTTGTATTGTTATTATCATTGCATTGTGTTCATCTCACGAGCAGATGGTGGGTCATAAACCAATGCTTTAAACACCCCAATAGAGTATACACAAGACTTAATGACTGTAAATGCACCATATATGAGCCAAAAACACTCATCCTGTGGTGATAAGAACTGAATGGTTGTGTGTTTGTGTGTGTGTCTGTGTGTGTGTCTGTGTGCGTGCGTGTGTGTGTGTCTGTGTGTGGGTGACCCATAAGGATAAATAGTCATTCTACTAGCAATGAGAGGCCATTTTGACTGGTCTTCGCAACCTCAAAGGACTGTTGGAAGGTTAAGACACGGTTTTAAGCTTGAGGATACAATTAGATTTAGGTTAAGGTTAGGTGGTTAGTTGTGATGGTTAGGGTTAAGGACCTGGGTAATGCAATGTGTCTATGAATGTTTCAAAGCTACAATGACTAATAGGTGTTTATGTCTAGGGAAGCATAATTAATGCTTATCCACACCTTAGATTAGATAAAATCAATATCTGTGTTCATTTTTTGGTAATAATCACCCTTTGGTTGTTGTTTCAAATCTGACTAGAACTTTAGTTTTTGAATGTTTATACCACTTAATTCATTTTCGTTTCCTCTAAGCTCTTTCAAGCTTAATACCCAAAGTCTCGATCAACCTCGACTCATCGTGTTGCCGCCAGTGCAATTTGAAAACACAATTTGCCAAATGGACTCCGTAAGCGCCAGATCAATGGCGGTCTGTCCCTCCATTCCTCAGATCAACATAATGGGCCATTGTGTAGACAAATATGTGTTCAGTAAAGCTATATTATCTCAATATTTCTCTGCCCTGCTCTTAATCATTCCTGCATTAAGGATGTCAACCTAGAGCCCAGAGTCAGGCTGGTAGCACAGAAGAAAGAGATGAATTGGTGGCAGCTCAGTTCATGTTCATTAAGACGCGACATTTATACTCATTTTATCAAGCAACAAAACAACTGGCCATTGTCTATTGACCTTTGAGCAGCGTCAGGGTCACGTCAGTGGCATACGCACCAGCTACTTCCGGGTCTCATCCACATATGCAAATATAGTCAGCCGTATGCTTATCAGGGTGTCCAACCATCCACCGTAGCGCTCTGAATGCAATATCTCACCATCGCCTTGGGTCAAATTCTTCAAATTTGCCACAACCGTTTCCTCACATCCATAGGTGATTCGATTTGGGCAGCAGAGGACATTATTGAGCCTCAGGTGATTGTGGTTGCTCCCAGGGACCAGTCAATATGAAAATGTACCTTCCTGATAATATTAGTAAATCAACATTTGATTATTTTGGCATTTGCACAGCTATAAATGTGTCACAGTAAAACTCCTGAAATCAAAGAAATGTGGAGAGTGAGATGTGTTTTATGTCAATGCTCACATCCCTGAAGCCTGACTGTTCCTTATTATTCCCAGTATGAATAGTGGTGGAAGGATTTACGTGTTCCTTCTACCTCCTCATTCTTCCGAATTGCACATCTGAGCAGCACTGACAGCATAATTCGAGGATTAGTTTTGAGGGTGTCTGAACGTGCCTGATTGGTTTTGATGCTCGGAGGTGAGATTGTTAATCAAATCTCCGAAGGGTTTGCCAAACGCACTCACACACTCTCTGAAAAAGCTGTTCTGAACAAACTGAACACAACCATATCTCAGCTGTAGTGCCATTGAACTATTGTTGTGCCATCACATAATCCACATTAACAACAATCACACAAATTATCTGTATTTCCTTTAACTTTCAAATCAGTTTTTGTGTATTGACTCCAGAAAACCACGGGCGCTACCTATCTTTTACATCGGGAATTCGCTCTGAAGAGAAATTTGACAGTGACGGCAGTGTTTCTCACACATTTCTTCCTCTCCCTGCAGCACTATGCTGAGACCCCAGGCAGCCCTCCCATCATGTTGGAACTGGGCTCCTGTTCGGTGAGCTCTCAGTCTCTGTCAGGCGACTACTGCACCGTGGTTCAACCCAGAGCCCCGGCTGAGGCAAAGCGTCCGGCTGTCGGTGCGGCCATGGGCAAGATGTGCGGTAGCGGCACCCCGAGACATCACATCCTTCCCTCGTTCCCGGCGGACTGTGAAAGTTGGCAGAAGCACCGCGCAGCTGGAGGGTCCAGCCCATTTTCTGACTCCCGCTCCTTCATGGAGCCCCAAAGTCTCTGCACCAGCTTCGACACCCTCTATCTTCCACAGGTGTCTGGCTACACCCCCGGTGCACATCCGAACCGCCTGGGCCTGTCTCTTGACGTGGCCTCAACCTTTGACGTGGGAGGGGGGGTGATGGGGTTGGATGGAGACATGGCAATAAGTCCCAACGTGATTAAGAGACGGCGCGGCGGCCTGATTGAGCAGAAAGACATAGTCAAAGCCCACCAGGCTCACAAGATCCACAGCACGCCACAGGCACGACGCAAGGAGTGGGAGTGAGTATATGTCTGACCTGCTGAAGTTCTGACCAGAATAAAATGTATTTGATAATGTATTCATTGCAAAATGTCTGTGAATAACCCTTGCTTTAGTACAGGAGCTCATCAGAAGCCAAAAGGCTGACGGACGAACAAGTAGAACAATCATTATTGCACAAAAAAATTAATACCATGATTGGCAGGATCCATCAATATTTAAATCAAAGGCTGCCAGAAAGGTGCTGGGCTTCTTCTTCCTCCCAGTCGGAAAACAGTTTAGCAGTTAAACATGGAGGATCTATTTTTTCATCAGGTTGCACAAGCAGGCTATTATATATTAATTAAGAACTCATTCACATGTTTGTACCACGTGAAACTGTGTGTGTGTGTGTGTGTGTGTGTGTGTGTGTGTGTGTGTGTGTGTGTGTGTGTGAGAGACCACGTGTGTTTATCGGTTTCCTTCCCTGTGGTGCTGTGGAATTTCTAGCTGGTTATAGTAATGACCCCCCCTCGTTTCCCTGCTGAAGCTCAGGCTTCACCTCAAGCAGCGTTGCCACCCTCTGGGGCCCCTCATTTTCTCCACCACAGGTACAGGATGCCACATCCCACGAGTTGCAATGTCTGAGGGATGGAGAGACGCGTTGCAGCGCAATCATGATATTCAAATGTGAGGTATGAGTAGGCAGAGGAACTCAAGAACACCTCCTGCTTTTATTTGCATTTGGTATTTGAGAAATTGGCACTGAAGTGGTTAAACCATCAATGCACTTGGCCATGGACCGGATCGGTCCAGCCTGGCATAATAATGACAGTGGTGCATGACGCGACTCCTCTTCTGCTGAGAGGACCATGATCAGCGTGAGTCAGGATGTGGTTCAACCCTGATCATTAATTCAGGGATGGTCACAGGCAGCTGACAGAAGAACCGTTCTAAATCGGCACCACTAAGGCGAAGTCTACACAGCAGAAATACCCAGAATGAACAGACACTGCCCCCAGTCCTGAGCAGGCTAGATGCTGGTGGGTCACACACACACACACACACACACACACACACACACACACACACTGACCCTAAGCTAAACCCAATTCTAACTTTAACTTTAGAACCATGCCTTAAGCGTCAAACAGACCTATGAAGTTCTGAGGAGCAGCCAAAATGTCCTTGTTTCTCAAAAATGTCCCCACATTGCTAGTTGAGGGGGAAAAAATCCCAAACACCTCAATGTTATGTAAATAAATTGCATGTATATAATATACTTATATACTGGGCATCTGATATTGATGTGTTAATAAATCAATTAATAGAACGTGGTGCCACAGTGGTTAGTACAGCTGCTACACAGCAAAAAACCCCAAAACATCTGCATTTGTTTCTTCCTGTGTGTGTTTACGTGTACATCTTTATGGTTCTTTTTCAGTAGCGCTTTATGAAAAGATGATATTTTGAGGCCTTAGCGTGGCCTAAATGACAGACTTCGAGCTGGATCAATTGCACGGGCTTCAGTAGTTGTTGTGGAACACAAACAGGGAGAGATCTATAATTGTGTCGGTATTTTCCCCTCCAAGAGGCCCTGGATCTTTGGGGTGTGCTGCTCTCCCAGATAAGGGTCACAGATTTCTCCAGCTTTACTAGTTGACTCACTGTAAAGAGTTTTAAGCTATAGGGATATAACTGCCTTTTCTGGCAAAAGAAAGTCTGTTCCACAGCATTTTCAGTTTGTCCTGAGTGAAAGAAAGAGAAATCCAAAAGTACAAATGTGCAACTGGCAGCATGGGAGGAAGTTAATTTAAGTGGTGCAGGCCAAATATTGGAGACAGTTAATATACTTGATGGCAGCGTATGCTAAATCCACGAGTCATTAAAACTGTGCTTGGAAACTGATGGAGAGCTGAATTCAGACTGTCAGGGTGATCTGGAATGCTGTATTCAAAGAGCCGGTTCCCAGCAGGGGGCAGGCACAAAATATGCTTATATATGAATGTAGGATATTACAATTAGGAGTTATTCCCTTGTTTTTTTGTTTTGATGTGACTTCCAGCATATCTTTACTCCTTCCCACAGTCATGATGAACATTTTGGCTTTTGCATATCACCTTCAGTCCCTTTTTTTTTTTTTAATTTGGGACCAGCCAATGTCATCAGTTTAAACCAAACAAATTAGACCTGCAGGGTCAAAAAGATGCCATTCTTATCCAATAAAGCAGGTTCTACAAACACTTTCCAAAATTAGTGTAATGGGTGTGTGTGTGTGTTTGTGTGTGTGTGTGTGTGTGTGTGTGTTTGTGTGTGTGTGTGGACAATAAAAATCAGAGCTCAACTGCTGGAAAAGCAAAAGGACAATGGTTCTGGAAGAGAGGCACACCCTCTATTCCAGCAGTGTTCTGCTGGTGTTACAGGCATGTGTCTCACACACACACACACACACACACACTGATATAATCATCTGCACAAACAAACTGAGGGGTGTCAGATTACAGATTCACGTAATGGCTCACAGCTGATGTGCTCTGTACAACACGATGGAGGACTCAGTTACAGAAGAAAGATGGAGACATCAGCACATCATTCCTGCCCACGTGCCTACGTGGGTGTGTGTCGGCTCCGTCGTCTCGGTCCTCGGTTGGTACTGTGCTCTTCAGGGTTGTGCGTGTGATCTTCAGCTCTTCTGATCACATCCTGGCACGCAGCCCGCCAGCTGTGGCGACGAACACCCGAGAGCGTCCGCTGGACTTTAATGCTCACGGCTGTAGAAGAAGATTACTAGTTTACAGTACAAAGTCCAAACCGAGCGATCCAGCTTTTAGCTACTAATGATGTGGCATAAATATCTCGATTCATGCTCATTATGATGCACATGGGAAGGTGGCACTTCAAAATGGATCCTGTCTGAATGTTTTTCCTTACTCCTCTTTGGTGGAATGCAGATGTTTAACTAACGTCACATAAACTGGAAACTATTTGTTCCAGCCCACAGAATCTGCGTTGTGAGAGAACATCCAACCTGCAGAGGTTCTCAAATCAGCTGTTTCACCTCCTGACCTGTTGCGCTGTTCATCAGATGGGGATTCCATCCATTCAGTCTGCAAATCCCCCCCCCCCCTCCTCCGGGGAACAGCAAGACAGCCGTTTCTGTCGGAGGCGCGCTGTAATTGGATAAAAGGGTGCGTCGTCTAAACCAAATCCCCTCTGCACAGTCGTACCAATTTGACGAGATTTGCTTCTCCGGGTTCCTCTCGGGTTAATCTCCATTGTTCCTGTCTGAGATACACTTCCTCTCCGTGGGCTCAATTTAAGGTCAATGCCCAATTTGTGAAAAGTTCACGGCGGGCAGCTCTCCGTCTTTCATCAATGTTTAAGTAGAGAGGGCCCAGTGCTTAATTGGGCCTGACGCTTTCTGATCTAATCAGTACACAACTGAGAGGTACTCTGCGTCTCGCTGCATTAGTCTGCCTCTCCTTCATTATTGTCTTCCTGCCAGTGACAGACAGACAGACAGACAGACAGGCAGGCAGGCAGACAGATAGGCAGGCAGACAGGCAGGCAGGAAGACAGGCAGACAGACAGATATGCAGGCAGGCAGGCAGGCAGACAGACAGACAGGCAGGCAGACAGATATGCAGGCAGGCAGGCAGACAGACAGACAGACAGACAGGCAGACAGATAGGCAGACAGACAGGCAGGCAGACAGGCAGGCAGACAGACAGGCAGGCAGGCAGACAGACAGACAGACAGGCAGACAGACAGACAGACAGGCAGGCAGACAGACAGGCAGGCAGACAGGCAGACAGACAGGCAGACAGACAGGCAGACAGACAGGCAGACAGACAGGCAGCAAAGTGTAAATGTCACGGCTCTTCGTCACGAGTGAATTATTAATGATGACATGCTGGAAAGGCATTTTCCATGAGACAAATCTGTACCACTGTCAGAGAATACGGAGAAAAGGCCGCGGCGAAGGAAAGTTTAGAGGCTGTTTAAGTTTCAATTTTGCTTGTGTTGTTCTGGGAACGTAGGATACACCAGTACGTAATCCCTTCCTATGCTCACTCACAGTTCTTGGACGATAAAATGAAACTGGTGGTGACATCATGAAACGCGATATCTGCCAGTAAGCGATGGCGTCTGGCCTTGACTGAACGGTGCTCCGGGCTGTGAAATCAGCCCAGTGGAGCGATGGGTGCAGGTTCGGTCGTGCAGCAGATACTGACGGATGTGTTCTAAACATTCTGTCAGTTCTTAGATAGGACTCAACCACATGACGAACGCTTTTGGCTCTCAGTTTTAATGACTGATGACCACTGAGGTGAACGATGATGGTGGCGCTGACACGATCATTTAAAGTTCACCTGGAGAGGCCGGCAGAACCTCTCTATATGCAAAGCTAGCCACACCATCAAGGAGAGTATGCAATTATTACTGTTGCAACTTCAGATGACTTAATGTTCTTAGTTGGACCTCCAGTAAATGTATGTGATCTCAGGAGGATACAGAGAGGAATGCTGGATGGTGGATTTCTAATTTGTCTCACATCTAAACATCTAATTTATAGGAACAATCTGAGCCATAACTTTGTTTGTTTGTGGGATTCGGCGCTCCGCAGCCTCATCTAGCCTCCATATTTCATGGATTTCATGCATGGCCTCATTCTGCGGTCCCCATTCGCACCTGAAAACAGACATCACCTTACAAACCAGGCACGAATGGACTCGTGGCCTCCTTTAGTCACACCAGCTACGTCTCCTGGGAGCGCTGTAGAAAATATGAGCCCCGATCCTCCCATCTAACATCACATGGCAGCACGCATGCAGTGGCGCAAGTGTGTTCTTGTGCAGACACACACATGCACGCTTATCTGCAATGAAAAATTAAGTATACATAATTAACTGTGTGAAATCTGTCCCTGAAGGCCTCTGCAGTCCAGGTTTGCAGTCACTAGCTAGACTCACATCTATTACATGTTTAATATTTAATGACATCTGCTGACGACTCAATTCCTTCAAGCAAAGAAAATAAATCTTATAATATTGTTATGATCATTTGAAATATTATTTGGTGCCATTTTTATGAGTGTTCTATAAATGTCACCGTCCTAACAGTAGCTTAACTCAATAAAAGAGAGCAGCCCGGAGAGTTGATTCAGTTTTTGTTTTTTTAGATCATATTTATTTTAGTGTTACTTGGAGCATTTCCTCTGAGTCTGGATGTATCTGACCTTGATTTACCTCTTGTGCGTCTCATTGCTGGAGAGGAAAGTCCTTTTTCACCACTTGACTCTCCCCAACTTCCCACTGATATGAGACTGTTTAGCACAGGAAGCAACGTGACCTGTCATCTGCTGCACCAGCATCCAGCACAAATGAAAGACTTTTATGTTACAGTGTTTGATTAAAGTGACTCTTAATCCCAGGATTGCGGCAAAACCCTCAGGCAAAATATTTGAGTCTTGAAAGCTGCCTGGTCAGGCATCCCTGACCAGAATCCCTGAACTCACTTGTGTCCATTAATTCAAAGCTCCAGATTTAGATATCATAGATGTGCCGCAGATGCCTTTGTAGTGTAACACAATTTCTCTTAGCCATTAAAGCTTTCAAGTCAAATGGGTTGAGGAGCTAAAGTTTTTTCTGCCCCTTTTGGGATTGCATTAGATGTATGGGGTCCACATACATCTAGTTGTTGCTTACAGCGTTTGCTGTGTTCACCTAAACACTCCAGGGGATGGGATCTCTCTCTCTTTCTGTGTGTCTTTGGGCACGTGCGCGTGACAAAGGTAGCACACATGCCGTAGTTTGTGACTTATTTTGCTCCAGGAGGGAGCAGCGGCCTGACAAATGGGTGGAAGGATGCTGGGTAAGCAAAATGAGCCGTCATCAATATCCCAGCGCAGACAGCCGCGAGCTACAGCTTGGGAGGTTCATCAGTGACCCCTAGTGGAGGCACTGATAACCTGCAGCGGGCTCTAAAATCCAAATTAGAGGCGTTTGTAGAAAACATGATGACATTTGTGATGAATTGTAGCGACATTTTATTGAACTAAACAGCAATATTAGAAGAGAGGTGAGTTCTTTCTAAAATAAAAACAATGACAATCTATACATCTGAAGCTAGTTTGACTTTACCTATATTAAATTGACCAGTAGAGCGCGCAAGAATCCAAAATAGCGTATTTCACGCTGCCTTGTTTGTTTTTGCTTAGAGAAAATCAGTTTCATTTACCATCCTGTGCAGTGAAAATTGAGTTCCACGGTCTGCAAATTCCTTGTTTCTTCAATTTCAGTGCTTTAACATTAAAATAGAAGTCCTGCTGATGTGATGTTTATCTTTTTCGGATTGTAGATGTCAGGATTTGATAGGGTATTTTAATCTTTAGAGTTTCTCTTCTCTGTCTCCTGCTGACGTTTTCCTTGCTTCCACCAGTCTAAAAACCTTCTGCAGACACCGGCACAGCACCAATAAATTTATAGCAGCCTGTTGGCGTTGTCGATCTGTGGGGCTGCCAGCTTGATTATTAACACTCCTTCCAGTCTCTCTAATCCAAATTTATTTCGATTTAAAAACTAAAATAAAAAGTACATTTGCCGCAGCATCACGTATCACTGACAAAACCTTTTCTTTGTTTCTTAGATTTTTGTTGATCTAGAAAGCTTAGAAATGTAATGTATTTTTTTAAAAATATGTTATGTTTCTGATTATTTATTTCCCGAGCCACAAAATGCTGTAGTCCCTACCTTTACCGCTAGGTGACAGCAATGATTCAACTAAATCTTCGCTTGAGTTTAATAAATTTGGGACATTAGTGAGAGGACACATTCTTCTCACCTTAATATATGAATGTGACACCTACCTTATATTTATCAACCTTAGTAAAAGCATTAATCTAAAATAGAGTTAAGGGTCTTTTATAGGAAATTAACAGCTTGACAAATTGAAAGCTCTTCGATTAGCTGTTTAATGTTTGTGTTTTTAATTGAAGTGATGTCTATTTATTTTTTTGCTTAAGATAATAATATTGTTCAAATACAAATGCCAGCTAAACATATTCTGAAAAAAATCAGTGTCAGTGGCTAGAAAAATGGCACTTAAATGTGAGCTCTGTGACAGCTGGGTGATGAGCAGCATGTTTCTGAGCTCATCTAACAGACAGAATGACTGCATTGCAGGGATTTAATGCACGCATCGCTGCCATGTCTAAATCTGCATAATTCTGGTCAGTATCAAAGTCAGGAGTTCATCCCAGTGGATTAACAAGGTCACACAGGTATTATGGAAGCCTTATTCTTCTTTGGTTCACTATAAGAATCCTTTCTGACAGTGCAGAGATGTCAGTGTTTGTGACTCCATTGTTATGTAGTTCATGGTTAAAGTCTGACTGTTGCTCTCACCTCTCTAAATCCAGGTTGACAGCACGTGCAGGGTGGGGTTAGTTTCTCTGGCGATGATGAACTCTGGTTCCCCCTTGGAGAAGCCATTTTTATTGACTACTTTATATTTCGAAATGTTGGGTTTCAGCGACGGATCCATAGGGCTGAGAATAGGGGGCACGTCGGTTCAGTTGCTAGGTAACAAGTACGAGGAAGACAACAGTGGAAGAGAGAAATCTGGGTTGGGTGGAGAGATGTAGAGAGGGAGGCCAAATAAGACTTAGAGGAGGGGGAAAGAGATAGAGGAAGACGGAGAAAATGCGTTTTATCTGGCTGGCTTCAGGCGTCCATCAAGGCCGGGAAAGGAAGCAACAGTGCTGCTATTTCGGTGATGTGTTTTGACAAAGTGATGACTATTGATTCTGCCAAAAAGACTCGCAATTATTCCCGCTTCCACGATCAAAACACTGTCTGCATGTAAAAAGCCCTAAAAATTCAAATTGTGGGTCTTGTTCACGTCCATCGAGCACACAGGCAGGCGCGGCGACACATGCACATAAAAGGTCTTCTCATCCTCCAGCCATTACCATCTCAATGAAGCTAAAAATAGTCCACCCCCCCACCCCCCCACGACCCCTTTATCTCGCCGCATCAATAGGTGTTGTCTGCATGACTGTCCTGTGTTTGTGGTGAGTTTCCTCTGTCACGCTGGTTTCAAGGGCCGTGCTGATGGTGGGTTTGGAGAAACTCAGGAGGTTAAAAGTGTTTTTGAGGTTTTGGGATCCTGTGAAAGCCAGAATGATTATCTTAAGGTTAACATTTGCTTTTTTCTTTCAGACTTGTTTGAAAGCAGGTGATGGAGACTCTAACGCTGGTCCTCGATGTGAGTGTGAGTGGCTGGTGTGTGTCCTGGGCTGGACCGCTGGCCTGTGCAGGGTGTATCCCTGCCCCTCTCCCCGTGCGTGTCGGGATAGACTCACTACCCAAAGTGGCTCTGAATGCGCATAAGAGGCGGAAAATAGATGGCTGAATCATCTTTCAGCTTGTTTTAAAAAAAAAAAATTGATTATGAAAGATAAATCACCCAGGAATTCATCCAAAGGCCTGTCAGCTTTTTCCCACGGAAAAACCTCCTTTGACAAATGTCGCAGTGAAACCTGACATCAGGTTTGGATAAGGTTCAGTGATGACAAATGCGCTCACACCCCCCTGTGTGTTTATGGGAGGGCGCAACAGTTGCTTGTGTCTCTCAAGTGTGTGAAAACAAAAAGGGATACTGGAGTCTCTCCCAGCAGTCACTGGGACAGAGGAAGGACCAGACGACGGCCAGGACACACTCACGCCGAGGAGTGATTTAGAGTCTCCAATCACCCGGAGTTAGCGACTGAGGAACAGTTTCTCAAAGACTGTGGACCATCGAGATGCTGGTGTCAGACCTTCTTGTGACATCATCATCATCATCATCATCATCATCATCATATTCCAGTGTTCTCACAAGAGAGTAAAACTAGTAGAATGTCCATTTCAAATATATAGAGTATGGTTGATGTGATCACCCAGAAGGATGGGATGGCGCTTGTTTCCATGCTCAGTTCCATGCTCATATTCACCTGTATAGCTCCCTCGAACGGCTGTCAGCAGGTGCATCATGCACGCTGATGAAAATGCGTTGACAGGACATACACCAACACACAGAGTCCTCCCATGATGCCTTTCTCTATCTGCGTCACAGGGTGAAAAGGTGTAACATAATGTCCCGCATGGGTTATTCTTAGGGTTCACAGAGGCCTTTTCAACGTAAACGTCACCATATAGGTTTCGAGATTGTTTGATCTTCCCAAAGTTGCGCACTTTTAAATGCATTATACTCTATAAAAAGTTCTGGTCTTGACGATCCACATGAAATCTTTTTAAAATGGCTGGAAGGTGGATACTGCTCACATTACATAGACACCCAACACGTGTGCACGTGAACACACGTGCGCTCCCACTCTTTGTTCCCCGCAGGGTAAGAAGATAATTTCATTACGAGATGTCTGACCGCGATAACGATCAGGTTTCACACACGGACCTGCCAGGGACCCCCGTTAACACGTCCTGTTTTGGAGCTGAAATCTTTGTTCACACCTCAGTCCGGTGACAATAAATACCTTTCCAGGAACGACTGTCACCCCGCTGTCATGACGACAGCTGAGTTCAGCTGTACATGCCAGCCAGGCATCCAAAGCGATTCCACACGAATCCTAACTGTTTTTACCACGAAGACCGGTCCATCGAGGTGACCAAACGGCCCAGTTAGGATAGATTTATGCAATGGTTGCTAATGAGGATTTTAAAAAAAATGTGTTACTTTATTATGCAAGATTTTAACAAAAAGGCTATATTGCCTCACACTTTGTAATGAGATGTCCCAATTTCCATCTGTGCTCCATTTTTAATGCTTGCATAGTGTTGGAGCACTAATGAGACAGGCTACACGCCATTGATCTTCATTGATCACCACCTTCATCAGAGCGTCGTCACATCCGTCAGTGTCGGCTCCCTCATGGATTCATCTTCCTTCAGCCTCCATTTTTTGGAGTATTTCAACAGTGAAAATGCTAAAATGAAACTATTTAGGCTGCAGCTGCCTGGGTGTGTCCAACCCTCTACATTTGAGTGTGTGAGTGGACGTGTGTTTGGAGTGTGTGTTCCTGCCTCTCACCCTGTGACTGCTGGGGCACAAAGACAAGGATTGAACCTGCCAAAGCCAGTAGGTTTGTAGTTCAAGACCAAGCTCTGAAAGGCAATACTAGATGCCCGGAAACTGAAAATGACGACAGCTCCAGGAGTCATGAGGTTGGGGTCAGTTTGAACCTGAACGTGTTTGGGTCTTCAGCGAAGTGCAGAATAAAGGTAGTCCAGTATCAGTGTACTGTCCCTGAGGGCCCAACACTGGGGTCAGGCCTGAAGGGGGGGATGTTCAGCTCAGCCCCAATCAGGGACACGGAGCTTCCCTCCAGCAGACCCATCATTTGCAGGCTGAGTCATAAGGGTCTGATAGTTGAGGGGCAAAATGATGGCAGTGCTGGGTCCTCCACACACTAAGATGTTAGCAGAGTCCAGAAATAAACAGGAATTAAAAAATGGGGATGACAATAAACATAACAACATCAATATGTCATTCAATAGGGGATTTAATTGCACTCAACAGAGGGAAATTACACATTTATTGGACATTTACTGTGGAGTGATGATCCTCTCTACCCATGATGATTGAAGACATTAGACTGCCCTCTGCAAAAGTGTAGCTCACTAATGGAGACTGACTCGTTTGTTGGCCTGTTTTTAATCATTTACCTTGACAACGAGGTTGTTGATGTTAGATATAGATATGTCCACAGTTGCCTTCAAGAACCAGGCTTTGAGAAGACAAGGCGTTTGTCCTTGGAAGCAAAACAAGACTTTCAGGGGCTTCACATTTGAAATCAGAGAATTTGATTTAGGCTGAACAGTTGATCTGACAGCTGGCTGTCATCATTGATGATGCTCTGCTTTCAGCTGTCTGTCTATTCTTTCTGTTTCCTGTTTTCATCCATCCCAGCACTTCTGTTGTTATCGAAAAGCACTGAAGTCCCAGAGAGTCACAGAACCAAATACAAGAAAATATAACCAAACAGAAATCAAAGTTTCCTTTGCTTTTTCTGGACCTGACTGATTCACAAAGGAACCATCAAACAAAAGTTCTGTTTCTCCGAAATTTCACTGAAATTTATAATAAATGGAAGCTGCCAGCATATTTACTAAAAAAGTGACGATTTCAGCAGATGATTACTGTTCCGTCTGCTGCTCAATAGTAGGTTCTGAACTCCATAATTAGCCACAGCCACATTAGTCCACAGATCTGATGCGTGACCAGCATTCACTTTTCTGGTGCGGGGGCGTGACGACGCAGGGCGACACGGCCAATAACGCAGCGTGGTTCCCTCTGCCAGTACCTGAACAGTCCCGGCCAACGCTCACATCAATAATGGACAGCAAAAGCACAAACTGTTGTCAACTGTTCAGATGGCCGGTTTAAGTGATCCGCGCTCATTTATTGTAATCCCTCATGTGGCTTTTCCATTAACGCTGCTTTCCAAAGTGCGCCCTGTGACGGCGCGGGTTGGACAGAGGTGAGGAGAGGTGTGTCCGTCTCCTCTCCCCCTGCTGTAACACAGACGCTTCCTCCACAATCCTCACTGCAGAGCAGATGGAGTGAGCATTTGTCCCTTCTCTGTTACGCGCATCGACGTTTTGCTGTTTCGCGGGAAAATGTGGAAGGGGGGAAAAAGTTTTCCGTGCGCACTCCTCCTCCTATAGGCGCGCAGTGCGCAGCCAACCTTTTGCTATAAATGGCTAAGACGCGAAGGGGAGAAAGGAGTGATGTGATCTGAATTACTCGATGGGTTCATCTGGAAATCGATGGATCACCCAGTCCTGCGCTCGCTCCGGGGAGTGAGGATGGCTGAAGACGTGACCTGTTGCAGCGTTTCCTGTATTGCTGCAGCTGTTATCTGAGGGGATTTAAAGCGAGTCGAAACCTGTTGTGATTTGAGGATTCGAACCTTTCCCTCATTACGCAGAGCGCGCAGCAAAGGAACAATCGTAACTCCTCAGTGGATCCACTGGGGAGGGGGACCTAATTGTTTTAAAAAATATTTCGGAGTTGAAGCGTTTTTTTTTTGTTGTTTTTATTTTATTTATTATTTTGCCAATAAATGTGGTGATGGACTAAAAGGATTCCCGGTATCTCCGCTGCTTCCACGCCGCGCCCAGCTTTGTAGGAGGCTGAGCTCCTGGTCCTGTCTCCTGTCTCACGCTGTCTCCCTTCCCGTGTCGTTTGCCTTCAACAGAATGGCCCGATTCGGGGACGATGTCCCGGGCTTGCTGAGCTCGGGGGATGGAGGCTCCGACCGCATCCGAAACCGCGATGGGGCTGCCGTGTCCACAGGTGGCATCTCCCCAGCCTTCAAGCAAACCAAAGCGCAGCGTGCACGCACCATGGCCCTGTACAACCCCATCCCGGTCAGGGAGAACTGCTTCACCGTCAACAGGTCTCTTTTCATCTTTGGGGAGGACAACGTGGTCAGGAAGTACGCCAAGAAAATCACGGAATGGCCATATCCTTTTCTGATCCCTGGTGCAAATAAAGCGGGTAAGGTGTAAAAAAAAAAAAAAATCGAATGTCCCCGAGGGAAATGTTGTTTACACGAATACACACGTCATTTTTTTTTAAAATAATGACGAAATAAACGAAACCCTGATTAATATGTTTAACTACACATAATTACAAAAAAAGGTGCCAAATTATTCACCGGGTTCTGTGCAGTTTCAGCACCATGGACAGCATGCAGCAAGGACCACACACACACACACACACACACACACACACACACACACACACACACACACCACATTTAGAGGCGGGAGTTTTAATCAGTTTGCTCTATTCAACCTGAGAGAGAACCCAAATGCGTTTTAGTCAAAGTTTGAGATGCAAAAACCTGCAGGAAGATCTTTTTACATGGAAGTTGGTGAAGATCAAGACAGAATCTCTCCATATTTAAAGACTATGGAGACCTTTGTGTGTGGGGTCGCAGCAGCTCAATCCATGAACCTACTGATGGGAAAATTGCCTGCAGTTAGAGTCTGTGATGGAAGGAAAATAGCAAACCCTGCTGCAAACCCAGTAGGATCTGTTTTGTCCCGTTCAATTGAAAACCAGCTGAAGGCTCAAGTGCAGAAGTTGTCAGTAGATGCAGCCGACCACTTTTACAGACTAATCAGGAAGGTGTGTCATCCAAACACCTTGCTACATGACTGTTTACCGGGCTGCATTGTCCAACCATATGACTCACGTTTTTGTTGCTGAAAGGGCACAGGCCGCGTTATTTCCTCTGCCTGCTGCTGAGCGTGGTGGCCACATGCGATCTTGCAGCGGCGGTGTGTTTGTGCTGCTGCTTTGTGGCTCGCCAGGTGCTCGGGCCAGGTGTGGCCCCTTTTCTGCTATTGTTCAGCTGCATTCAGCATCTTCCTGACAGACTGACTGGCTCAATGCCGGTCGAAAAGCAGAAAGATTGTGCTCCTGTCATTGAATCCTGTCCCGTCAATAGCCGAGGATGAGGTTTATGTTGGTTATTTTTTAGAAGCTCTTCTTCCTCTCTGAGCGGATGTAACGCATCAATGGCTGCACCAACAGACGTGTTACCTGGTTGAACAATACAGCTGATTTTAAGTTTAAAAAAGGCTTCCATGTGCTGTAGTGATCAGAGAAAACCAGGTTGGACTGAATAACCTCCAGGTTAATGTGGTGTTATGGAGGAAGTGTCTCATTACCTCTAATGGATTCTCTTGTATCGGATTAACAAACATTAACAGCAATGAGATGTTATGATGTCTGTGTCGTATTCTGTTACATCCAGTCTTGATTCACACACTTGTACTGTTCGCTCGTCACGGCGAAGGAACTGTCTGACACGTCCATGCTCACTACACATGCAGCATTAATGGATGAGCTAAAGCTGCAGAAAGTGATGCACACATTTGTATTTCTACTTCTGCTAATAAGGCTTTTAGCCACACTTATTTTTAAGCTTAAATTTGTTATTCACCACGATTCAAAACTGGGTTATTTATAGATGCAAACGTGTGACATTTTCACTGTCTCGGCAGCTCTGGCTGCGATTGAAGTGTGTGTGTGTGTGTGTGTGTGTGTGTGTGTGTATGGAGCTGCTCTTGTATTGGTGTGTCTAAGAGCTGGTATGTTGACAACACCTCTCTGTTGTCTCTGAAGTTTGCATTTGAGCTGCAGGTAAATACTGTACGAACCCGTTTGTTTGTTGGCTGGATGCAGACATAATGAGCCGTTTGACCAACCGATTTGGCCAGACAACAAACATCTGGTTACAACCTGGTCTTTGAATCAATATATAGGTAATATTTTTGATGGCGGTAGTTTGTTTCCTAATTTGAGCATTTAGCCTGAGACCTGTTACACACCAGGCCTCTAAAAGCTCCTATTTTTATGTCTTTTTGTTAAATTGTTAATATTACAAGGACCATACCAGTTTGCGAGAAATGTGACAAGAATTCATGCCTTTATTTCCAGCTTTCTGTGATGGTGGTTATGGACATTTAGGGAGAAACTGGCACATCTCACATCGTCCATTCATCTGCTCATATTGCTTTCATCAGATACATTCAACTCACTCAAACAATTCATTTCATTTTGCAATTACAATTTGGGTACATTAGGCACTGAACGGCATGGAGAGATGTTCGATATGAATTCTAAGAATTTTGTATTAAGAAGAAGGTTTGCAGTCAGCAAACTTCACCATTAAGTTTAGAAGACCAGACAAAAGGTCTTCATTGCACCAAAATGTCTTTATTTTGGGGATAAAATTTGTATTCTCGTCCTCTATACATGGCGTGTACAAGAACACACACACACACACACACACACACACACACACACACACACACACACACACACACACACACACACACACACACACACGCACACACACACACCCCTCTGTAGGACATCTCTTAAAAGGTCAGCCTTCACAACTCACCATTGTTATGTCGCCATAGAAAGCAGATTTTTTGCCCCTATGAATACTACACGAGTGATGTGTTCAGGAACCATCCAGATCTTTCTCTTTTTCAACAGCATGTGTGGTCCTCATGTCTCCTTGTGCACAATTACCGGCAGATTAAATGCGCCTAAAAGCAGTCACCAGCCTACCTGCCAGAGGCTGCGGTCGATGGGGGCAGGGCTCATTAAACCCATGGCCAGAGTTTTGTGTGGCAGGCCTGGGGAGGACTGGCAGCTGCTTCTCCTGTCTGATCCCCACTGGGCCTCCACCCCTGCAGTGGGAAGTTTCCCATTGAGAAGATACACTTCTGAATAATTGATTTATGGATTTAATAGAGCTTGTTTCATCAGAGCACACAGAAAGATCCACAGGCTTGCTGATTCTTAGACTTTTATCTGTTATATAATTAGACCTTTTGGACATGATTTTGTAATGAACATTTTATTTTTGTGTTCTAAACAGTGTTCTAAAACACAGCAATTAAGGAACAAAGAGGCCATTACCTGATGATTACCAGTACTCAATCTAAGCTCTACTGGTTAGTAATAAGATTCTAAAATCTTCTCTTTATACATTTGTTCAGTACATGAAAAAACAACATCCATCTTCTGTAATTCGGATAAAGTGGACCGGGGACCATGAGTTATACTGTGGGAACGGAACGTTGTTCAGTTTTCCCACTATCTCAAATACAAAAACCAAACATTTTCTTTGCTCATGAATCTCTGCTCAGTGCCTCATGAGGACAGCCCAAACTCAGAATTTAAGAGCGCAGCTGTAGGAGGAGTCTCGCTTGACCCAAACTTCTTTCATATGATAATCATGGAGACCACTGAGCTCCTGAGAATAATAAATCAAGCAAATCTTTTTCCTAGGCTTGTCCAGATCTGTGTCTTGCCACAGCAAAAGTAATGTGCAATTACCGACAAACCTTTGTTCCTTCAGTGCAGCCCATCTTTCATTTTGGGATGTTATAATTGAATTTTCAATAACAAAAAAAAAGCAAAACTCCATTTTTATTCCTGAGACTTAACCAGCATCAACACAACGCCGGATCTCGCTGACATTATTGGCATTGTGTTTGTATTTAAAATCCTCTTCTCTGTTTTTAACACCTGCTCTCACATGCAGTTAATCATTCATTGTTTCTCAATAATCCAGCCCCAGATGCCTGTGAGTCATATTGATTTTCACCTCTCTATAATAATAATAATAATCGTGAGCGTGTTCACAGACGCACCTGCATCACGCCGCACGTCCCCACGTCTATTTTTATATGAAAGCATGAAGAATGGAGGCAGCGCGCCGACGTCACCGTGACTCACAGCGTTGCTCACGAGACGCCACACTGCCAGAGCGGGCAGACGATCTGTGACCAGCGTCACACGGCAGAGCGGCCCCGAGGAGCCGTGATGGAGACACTTGTTGAGTGACTTATGCTGCAGTGTAATGAATCACAAACCACAGTGCTTCTGCGGACATATGGTGTCCGCGTTTGAGAGTCGACAGGGAAGATACGAACGCCTCCGCAGTGGTCGCAGGCGTTAGTCCCGTCTTTTGACTCTTTACGTTTTGGTATAGTTACTGGTTCAGTCCACGTTTGACCAAAACATCCTCCTGCAGATGGTTATGAATTCTATATTTAAGATGATTCATCAATATGTTGAGATTAGGTTAGTGGTCAGAGAAAGTTCCATAAATATCATAGAGTTTTGTGTGTCTCATGGTGCTTGCTGCATATTAAGTACCAGAATAATATATGTATATAATATATATATAAAAATACCAGCAAAATGAGGACATTTTGGCAGGTTTTCACAAGTTCAAAGGACTGTTTGGCAGGTTAAGACATGACTTTAAGGTCGAGGTTAGAATTGGGTTTAAGTTAGGGTCACAGTTAAATATTTAGCTTTGATGTTACGGTTCATGGTAGCTACTAAGGAATGCATTATGTCTATTAAAGTCCTCACAAAGATAGAAGTACAGCGCTGTTTGTGTGCATGAGACACAGAGAGAAAGAGAGCATCTTCCAGCACTGACTTTTGGCTTTGAGGCTGGCCTGTTGCCGTGGATACCTCTGTCTTCTCTTCCCTTCCTGCCCCTTCTTACCTCCTTCTGCCTCCATCCCTACATAATGCCCCCCCCCCCCCTCTTCTCCTGGTGTCTGGCATGTGTGTTTGGAGTGCAGGGTGTGGTGTCTGCCTGCAGCATGATCTCGGTGACGGTAAAACCCCGCTGCTGAACACAGACGGCTGTAGTTTATCTTGCGCTGGTGTGTTTTCCTCAGCTGTTAACTTGTTCGCCACTGAACCAACCGGTGTGAGCAACAATCTCTGGGTGGGTGGGTGTAAAAGGCGATGGTTTGTTCCTCACTGCTGCCTTGTCCCTAAGTAACCCTGAGCTGTTTATCTGGCTGGTGTTCCCCTCCTCCTCCTCCTCCTTATTGCCCATTTGTCTCCCGAGCCTCTGACTTGATTCCAGTGCCATCCTCACCTGCGCAGATCAACAATCATCCTTCTTCTCATTTTCTCATGCCATTCCTTCCTGTCATCTCTGCATCTGTGCGTGTTCATGCTGCGGATTTACTTGCTGCCTCTGCTGCCTAGATTCTGTTTCTGAGGTTGTCTCTAGTGGCCATGAAGTCTCTCATGTCCAGCTGATCCCGACATCTGTGCATCGGCGTCTGCAGGAGAGCTGCAGAGATGCTAGCATGCCGGGTTAATTCTGTTCTGATGTCAGCCGCCGTCTCTCTTTGCAGGCTTATGCGGCGCTGTAATTGCAGTCTTGCTGGCATTGTGTTTCTCAGCCTGTTGAAACCATGCGGATCATGTGGACCACGGCGGTGTTTGGACAGGTCGGGGGCTGCTCCGAGAAGGCGCCATCAGGGAATGTGTCATCTTGTAAAGAAGGAGTTCCGCTGGCAAAGCAAAACACTAATTTATACGGTTTTTGACAAATCCCATCAAAGAATAGCAAAACAATATTATAAAGTCAACCATGATCTTCTAGCCTAATGGCGCTACAACTGCTGCTATTCATTTATTTCGGCATAACACCTAAAAACCAGCCATAGAGCGTTACCTTTTCCATATGGGCATGCCATGTCTGCTTCAAGGACTAATCCAATCTCAGCGAGTTATTAGAGTCATTTGACTGTAATATGACACTAAGGAATACTACACAGCCAGGCAGCATGCTGCAGGTAAAAACCCGGCCTTGCAGCACTTTATTGAGTCATGTTATTTCTTTTTATTCTTTTCTTTGAAGGCCTGGTTTGCTCGGAAGGTCTAGGAGACAAGACAAGGATGTATAAAAACACATCCAGACCCGAGCATCTACATAGGAGTACTTCCTAATAAATATAACCTTTACTTTTCTGTAGTTTCTGATACATCTTTAAGTTTTCTGTGAAGATTATCACTGTTGACGCTGTTCCAGCTGTCATTCCACGTCAGTCTGGGGAGGCGATAGTGAGTCACCTTGGAATTGTTGTGCAACGTGTGTCCAAGAAGAACAAGTTTCCCCCGCCATTTCTTGTAAAAACCACTTTTAATTCTTCGAGAAAATTATCCCACATTCACCTAATGAGAGTGGCTACAAGTACTAAAGTCAAAATGCTGCAAATTACACAGCTCATTAACACAGCAATTACACGGCTTGTGTGTTTTGGAGCATCACCAAAGAGTTAAATGTTTGATTAGATGTTAAGAATTTCAACCACAGACAGATGCTCCTTGACTGGAGGGTCCACTCCGTTCGAGTACATGATCCTCACCACCATCATCGCCAACTGTATCGTCTTGGCTCTGGAGCAGCACCTTCCAGGAGAGGACAAAACACCCATGTCGAAGAGACTGGTGAGCTCTTTACAACCTGTTCTTAAACTAATGAAGGTTTCTTTTTGTTCTGTTTTATTTTTTTCTAAGACGACACAAACTGACCCACTGCTTTCTTCCTCTGCAGGAGAAGACAGAGCCCTATTTCATCGGCATGTTTTGCTTTGAGGCTGGTATAAAGATCATCGCTCTGGGCTTTGTGTTCCACAAAGGTTCTTACCTCAGGAATGGATGGAACGTCATGGATTTCATTGTGGTCCTTAGTGGGTGAGTATATGCCTGTGCTTGTGCGTGTGTGTGTGTGTGTGTGTGTGTGTCTGTGTGTGTGTGTGTACATAGAACCAAAGGTTAACCATCCTATGAGAAATTCCAAAGCCCCCAGCTCAATGCTGGGGGCTTTGGAATTAATCGGTTTAATAATTTAATTAGCTTCTTTGTGTCTCGTTCGTGGTATTTTAAAAGTTGACGTCACCAGATCTCCCCGAACAAAACCATCACCGTCACCATCTGGTGCTCGGCTCCATTTCAGGGTTAATTAAGCCCTCCTCTCGAGCAAAGTGAAGACATAATAGTTCCTAAAAGTCATTTAGCTTTTCTGAAACCTTATGTTTTGTAGAATCGGAACAAATAATCTATCTTTATTTAGGTCGGCATCTTAGTGTTAATATTGAGTCATTTTTGAAAAATTGGCTCAACACAGAAGAGATAACTGCTGAATCTCCGTGTATCTGGTGGAAACGTTCAAGAGTCACGCAACTGTTCCTTTTGGATTATTGGCTCTGTTTTTCTCATATTGGTCCATAAATGAGGATTCACACACCCGAACCCCAGTGAAACAATATTCAGTGTGTCTCCATTCTGCTGAATATCATCTGCCATAGATATTTATACCTCATTACGGTACATAACTATCAGTATGGAACGCTGATCTGAAGAGAAAGGTTCGACATTTAGCTCTTCATCTTTTGGCTGGGGTTAAAGGAGGTGACGTGGTTTCAAGGCTATCTGATCATGTTGGTGCCGGTTGTTTTTTCAAAAGTGTGGAATTGGGAACATCCTCGTTTTCACGCAGGCACGTGCACACAGAAATTAAATATTGATCGCAGCTACAAGGGGTGTCCGACAGGGTTCTTAGAGAATTCTACATGATTTCGGTCTCTTAATTATTGATGTGTTCCAGCTTCTCAAAGATTCCCAGTTTAATGTTGGAGAGGGGAAGGACAGGGCAGCTCAAGAAATGAAGCATGTAGAAGGGAATTATCAGGGAGGATGGGGGATCGAAGTACAGGGCTGTTAAAAAGCTCTCTGCGCTTCTCCCCTGTTGCGCTTCACTCACCTTGATGTGTGCAGACATCTCCTGGTAGAAAGGTCAGCATGCTCTTGTCATTTTTTAAAAACATCTACAGGTTTTGTTCTGCTTATCTGTGCTTCAGCTGCTCATTTGGGGTGTCTCCTCCCTAAACTGTGACTCCAACTGTGCAGAGAAAATTCATGAAAAAAGCCTTCGTGCTGTTTTTCTCCATCGCTACGCAGAATTTAGACACTCTCGTCTCCATGCGCAGTCACTTGAGGTTTATAACTTTATTAGAAAGCAAGAGAAAATTATGAGAACTGATAATAACATGAAATGAGCCACCTGTGCTGTCTATTAGTTAGTAATTATGGGTAGCTTGGGCAGACAGGGAGCTCCTGTTACCCACGCTCATGCATGCAAACATCACTCAGCTATACTAGCAAAAAAAAACTGCCTACTGGTTTTAGGTTTTATTATTATCTGTTAATATACAATGTTTGCAATGTTTATGCAGAGCTCTGAGAACACAGGACGTGAGGGGAATGACACAGTAGCCTGAGGTTTCAGCTCCTTGGAGGGTGTTTTTGCCCTCTTTCATGAGAAACAATACAGCAAATGTTGCAGAGTCACCCTTTGTTTTGGTGCAGTATTTTATCTTTTACTTACTCTGTGCCCATGAATACATATAATTATCTAACCATGTAGTAAAAGTGTCAAGACCAGAGGCGATGATTAGCTCAGCAAGTTGCCTCGCCGCTCCACAACGATCCGCGTTACACCGGGAAGCGAGTGGGAGCGAGGTATGAATAACTCAATGCTTGCAGTTTCCTTACATCGCCAGCCAGCCACTGGGTTTTGAATTGAGGTCCGGAGGAGGTTGATGCAATAAAAAGACAACAAGTGGAGTGAGGGGAGTGGGGAGAAGAAGGGAGAAAGGCTCTGAGCTAAAAGGGACTTTTCTGTGTGCTATCGTACATAGTAATTGGCACCTTGGCAACCTCATCCTCCAGCAAGTCCGCTATTAGACTGGCTACCAGTTGACAGACGGTAACACCCACTCAAGGGATTGTGCCACTAACGTGTACCAGAGGAGGGGAGGAATCTGTGAGCTCTATTGGTCGTGACATCAGCAAATGATACTAAACAGAGTAGTATGACTGCGTCAAATTTTTCTCCCAGGAAGTGACTGGACACAATCCGGGCATGTTACTACTGGTGTCACATCCATACTCCGTGTTTCTGTTATTTACACATGTTTTCAACCATGATGATCGCCTGTTCTTGAGGACAAGAGAGCAAAACACTCGAGGATCGAGGCCAATGACACGATGAATGACACGATTGGCATTCGTGGAAAAAGATGCACTTGAAAAGTTGAAGTATGATAATTCAATATGTTCTCCTATATAGGAGCTAATGCTAACAAAGGCCAATAGATAGGAATTGCATTGATACACCAGTTGAAAGTAATAAAGTTAAAGGGACAGTTAAAATTAATTTTCTGCTACAAATATCATCATTACATTCTGATGTAAATCTCACGCCATCTTAAACGAGGTACGTCTCGTGTTTCAGACATGGTTCACAAACCACCAGACGCCACGTATTCAGAATAAATCAAACTCCTCTCAGAGAAACACGTCAAACATAAATCTGCCTCCTGTCTCCTCTGTTGATGTCTGTTATGACATCATGATCTGAGGCTGATTTAGGTGTGCTGCGGGTCTTTGTCATGTACAGTTAGTAGCTGGACCTCCTGCACCCCTGGCGTTCATTGAAACAGGGGTGGCGTCATTGTTGCTGCCTGCACAGATTGATGCACCCCCACCCCCACCCCCCCACCCCACCCCGTCTTGCTGAGCGTCAAAAAGTGGACTATTGCTGCTCCCTCACTAGTCAGGAGGGAGAGCAAAGTTGAAAACTGCACAAGATGGTTTCACCACCAATAATATCAGCCTGGGAGAGAGACAATGCTTCATTTTCACAGCCTGTTATCACATTTACTCTTTTCTTCCCCTTCTTATCCGTGTGCCACATCGGATTATCCCTTTATTCCTCACGTATGCTCATGTCTCTGCTTGCTGTTTTTATCTTTTCTTCCTCACTGTCATTTTTTTTTGCTCTTCCTCTTATTTGATTTGCCATTGTTTTGCCAGTGTTGATAAAGATGAGTCAAACCAGCATCTGAATGCTCCTGTGAAAACTGAAACCACAATCTGTGTGTGTACGTGTGTGTGTGCGTGTGTGCACGCGCGCATGTGTTCATTCATGTGTATGAACCAAACGTGCCACTACTACATGAATTTCAGCCAGCAACACCTTATGTCTGTTTGGCAGACTCTCTCTCTCTCTCTCACTCTCTCTCTTACACACACACACACACACACACACACTCACACACACGCACAGACACACAAACACACAGACCTGTCTTCTCCAATTGTATTTCCCATCTGTTGTCTGATCGATTGATGAGTTCAGACACAGCAGGGGAGGATGCGTCCCCCCGAGCTGTTACTGTGGTGACTGAGGACCCCACCCCAGGTCAGGCTGTCACTGGCTCCAGCCCCATTGCTCCTCTGGTCAATGAGTCCACACTCCGACCAGAACATGTTATTGCTTACAAAAATGATCTGTCAGTTGTTTATTCCATCTATCAGATAATAAAAAGAGGAATAAACCTTCTCTGCCTCTTGGGAAGGTGAGGGGGTGTCTTTGGACAAAGACTCAATAGAGAGTCTCAGATTGTGGAGTCCAATCTGGTATCTGATCAGAGCAGATGAAGTACTGGGCTGAGATGAAAGCGGTCCTGATACTGAGTGCAACTCACATCCAATTAATTGCAGCTAAATTGCGAGTGCGAAGTCACTGCGACTGATGGAAGCCGAGCTGATGTTCACTTGAATGTTTCTCAATTACGAACCGTCAGGTTACCGCCGCAATTGAATTAGATTTGAGCAGCAGCGTTTCTGAGAAAGTAAATTATGTGCACAGGCTGCTGCTGGCGCCGAACAGGCTTCTGTAAAATAGAGCTCAAACACACCTGGGCAGAGCTGTCCTGAACCAAGCGAAATGAAATTGTTTCAGTCACAGAGATGGAGGAACAAAGTACCTACACGACACGTTTTGTTAGGAAAGAAAATGAGGCAAAGTTTTCCATGTTGCCCCCTAGTGGTCAGTTGCAGTAAAGGTATAACCGCACTCCTGTTCACTGTTGAAGTGACACCTATGAGATTATGCTATTATGTAGTTTCTGGGTAGTTGCAAAGCCAGCTAACTCCAGCTGTTCACCTTTTTTTAACGGGGCTTCAGGCAGCAGTTGGAATCTCTGACAAGCAAATCGAGTGACTGAATAAATGTCAAGACGGATGTGACGGGATATATAAGATACAGCAGATCCACTCTCAAACAGCATACCAGCAAAAGGGGGAGGGCACTTTTTAAAAACATTTGCTGCAATAAGGCCATCAAACTCAATGTTGTAACCAGCAGCAACCAAGCCTGACCTACTGACGACCTGTTTTAAACAGCAGCAGCGTGGCTGTGTGGATATTACGTAATACAGGACTGGTGCTGTCAAGTAATTGTAAATGGCTGTCAAGTGGTTTCAGTCCAATCAGGCTAATATTAAATTTAAAGGTTAAAGCTTTAGTTTAGGTTCAACGCCTCCCTTCTTCAGCGGCTTGTGAATCATTCACCTAAATCAATTAGTGGTTCTGGTTCAGAGATAAAAAAAAGCAAACATTTAGAAACTGTAAAACGCACTCAAACAGCTCATATTCATCAACAGCGGACCAATGTCTGCCGGTGGAAGCGGCCAGTCACACCGGTCTTGCATAACGGGTTGCGCGTTTTAAATGCGATCGTACGGGGGTTCTGTGTGTGTGAGGGGGGAGTTAAAAATGAGAGAACACGCTGTGGGAGGCAGAGAGGCTTATGTTAACCAAACCATTCATAGCAGCGCTGTAGGAGTTCCTCCACACAGTTCCTTATTCTGTCAAGACAATGCGCTGCACACACACCACCCACTGCACTGCGGGCCATCGGATTTATTAATTCGGCAGAGTTTCATCAGGTGGGATTGTTGGGATTTCATAACAAATTCGGATGGAACGTCAGGTCCGCAAAAGCAGGTGCGCCTTGTGTTCGAGCCACCTTTGCTTCCTCCAACAAGTCTGTGAAGACGGTACAGACATGTCCAACGTCCACTAAACCTGCTGGAGTTAAAGGGTCGATCGCCCGGATGTTATTGTCATTGTTGTCACCTGTTGGAAATTGCATTCGAAAGGACTGTAGCCTCAAGTAAAATCTCACTTTGACCATTTTAAAGTCAAATAGCATCTACAATTGAGCTTATTTGATCATCCAACTGACTTGCAGACCTTTTCTCTGCAGCAGATTTGTCTCCATAGTTCCACAAACATGTTTCATATCGTAAAAGCGTCATTCAGCTCACGGTAAAAGCTTCTTTCCATTTGAAAGCGTAGGTGGGTGGGTATCTGATTAGCGATCAGCCTGCCAATGAACCGGGTCACAGCATTGTCAGAATCGCTGCATGGTGCATGTCATGACACATTTGTCACACAGCAGAGAGCTGTCAGTTGGGTCTGTCATCGTGAGCCCGGCTGACAACTCTGACCTGGACATCGGCTCTCTTCTACAGCGTGTTTTCTCGGATAATGCCTGCAGAACCGTGCTCGGCCGACAAAGGCGTTTTTCTGTGTGACAGCTCCCTCGTCAGACATCTGTCAGACGTTTATAGTATCTGCTCTGTGTGAGTAAGTTAACTCCTCGCTTTCGCCAGGCTGCAGATACAGATTTCGGTATAACAGCAGTTACGAAATACAGAGATTAAAATTTAAAAGATAGCAGAAATTTCTGAGATAGAGGTTGATTTAATAGCCTCTCAATATGACCGTTAATGACAACACATGCTCCTACATAAGGTCAGAAAAACTAGAAGGAGGAAATAAACTGTTTGCCAAAATGTCCCGTTCCTGCCAAATCAGCCATATGTTTGGTTTGGATATTTACAGCTGCCAGTTTCTGTGGCCAAGCGTCCCATCTGTCAACGGGCCAGTAATGGCGATACCACGCAGCACAGCAGAGGTGAAGTAGGGGCCTGTTCGCGGATTTTGGACTCTTCTTCACATTTGTTGTAATTTTTCCTGTTTTTGAGCCTGTGAGTGCGAAATGGCAGCGCTTCGCTGTTGGCATACCTGCAAAAATAATGAAGACAAGTTGTTGATCTATACACTTAGATAAATGTATGAAAACAATATCAAGCTAGGACAAATAGTGTTTCCAGCGTTTTTAATTAGCAAGCGCTGTTGCCTGGCAACATAAACCTCAGTTAGCCCAACAATAAATAGAGCACTACACACATCCTGATCCCTGTAAAAGAGTTAAGTAGCTACAGCTAAACAATCAATGAAATTGCTTTGATTAACCATTTGTTTCCCAACACATTATACGGTTTATTCTTTAAATTGAGACACCCCTGGTGGTTCAAATTATAGCTTCCATTTAATGCACGTTTCACTTCGAAAACCTTCAGCAATTGGTCACTGGTGCGACCACAGAGTCCGACAAACAACAACAGGCTAAGGGAGGATGTCATTTACAGCCACGGTGTCCATGACAACCAAAGAGGCGGCAGATTAGCGGCGGAAGGAAAGATTGAGTGATGCTGGAAGTGGAGAAATGACAGCGGTTAGAGTAAGAGAATGATCGGGTAAATGGAGGGAGTGACAGGAGAAAAAGGGGGAGCAAATGAAATAGCTGGTGATAAAGGGAGAAAATCAGGGGAGGTGGGGGGTTGTTAGAGGTGAAGATGATTCTATTTTGGTACTGGTGTGGATGACGGGGTGCTATTTTTATCCTTTCGCTATCAAGTCTGACGAGTCTCTCTTCTTTTTTTCTTCTGGTTGAAATAGCTTGTGCTCAGGGTCTCACCAACACTGTAGGTGATTCATTCTCACCCATGCAGCATCGATTTAATTGGGTCTGTGTTGCTATTTCTCCATATTCACAAACTATTTCCAGCAATTTACTGCAAAGATTCATGGTTTTTGTTAATACCACACAGCTGCCACCCCATAACAGACCTCATTAATCAACCCCTCGTTTATGTTTTTACTTTATTTGTGCTCTCACACTGACAATGAGCTTAATGAGCTTTATTGAGCCTAAACAAAACACATTATGGAATCAGAGGGCGTTAGTTTAACGTTATGCTTAGAACAAATAAATGTGGTCGCCTCCCACAAAAAGTTGAGGGAAGACAGAAGAAGCTGGAAGGAGGTTTGAAGGAGGAGAAACGTTCAGATGGAGAGCGTGATGTCGTGTGAGCGTGCAGAAAAGTGAGAGACGTGAAGAGCTGAGACTAATAAGGGGTTGGTCTGAGAGAGGTGAGTCTGGCAGGTTCAGCAGGGAAAAGGCAAAATAACAACGCCGAAAACGAGGGTTTTTAGACTGGTGTGTGTGTGTGTGTGTGTGTGTGTGTGTGTGTGTGTGTGTGTGTGTGTGTGTGCGTGTGCGTGTGTGTGTGTGTGTGAGTGATGCTCCTCCTAAAGAGTACCCTGCCTTCCCCTGATGGAGCGGCTTGCTTTGTTCTCCTCCTAAATAGCCGTTGTCACAGCCGTCCTCCCACATATTGGGAAACAGCCAAACGTCCCCAAAGCATCCCTGTTGTTTCCTCTCTTTTCTCCGCCTGATGGAGACCCTCGTGTCCTCACACTCCCTATCTGAGCACTCCAGCCATCCACCAGCTCTGCGTGGCGATGGCCTCGGTGTGTTTCCGTGCGTGCGAGTCCCATTGTGCTGGTGCGAAGCATGAAATTCTTCTTTTTTATTCTTGTGCATCTGCAAGATGGCGGCAGTCTTCCTTAGCCTGGGTGGCTCTGCTTTCACACGTTTGTGCTTATTTCTGTAGGATTCTGGCTGCGGCAGGTGCACACATGAACATTTCCGTGGACCTGAGGACCCTGAGGGCGGTGCGAGTGCTGCGACCCCTAAAACTGGTCTCAGGAATCCCCAGTAGGAACCTCAATCCCAGCAATTTTGATATTGAATTAAAATGTTAGATTAGACTCCTTCCAAAACTATCGATGGATTCATTTCATCACTTATACTTTCAGGCCTGCAGATTGTCCTGAAATCCATCATGAAGGCCATGGTTCCTCTGCTGCAGATCGGCCTGCTGCTTTTCTTCGCCATCCTCATGTTCGCCATCATCGGCCTGGAGTTCTACAGCGGCAGACTGCACAGCACCTGCGAAGCGCATCCTGGAATCCTGGGTATCGACTTGAACTCACAGCACAAAATCTAATGCTCACACACTCCAGAAGTAGTCATGACAATTCCCAAAAGAGTTCAACGGAATTCATGTGGCTCTCCGAGGATCATTAACTGGGTGATTTTAAGCACGTACGGTGACGTCTGCTACAGCACGTACGTGGAGAGGGTCATATCGACAGATCGGAGTTATTTTAATTGAAGACCTCACTGGATTTGCAGGAGGCCGGTCGTCAATGACAACGACCTCAACACCTCTGCAACAGGCTTATGGCCTTGGTTAAACAAACACAGCAAATTGCAGGCAGCTGTAAATAATTGATAAATGTACCCGGACGTTTCTTGCGTGCGGGATCATGTCGCAGAGCGGGTTGGAGGGGTTGCGCTCGTGCTCCTGCTGGTGTTTGGGTGCATCGCGTGTCTGTGTGTGGACCTGATTGTCGCAGCACCATTGTTATAGTCCCGGATGCGTATGCTCAAAAGTGCACACCTGGAGGCTGGATCTAACCGGCCTGGTCGCTATCATTAAAACCAACAACTTGGGTCGATATTACAATCGTTTATTGTGTTGTCACAGCTGTCACTGAACTGCATGTTGTTTGGGTTTTTTGTTTGTCTAATCTGATATGGAAATGACTGAACCCTCAGGCTGTGTGACCATGTTTTAGAAGTTTAATAAAAAGCTTATTGACTAAGTCTACATATTTCAGTCAACTTGTAAGGCAAATATTGGTTATCTTGGTTCACCAGACGTGCATTAATATGAGAATATGGAATCTCTCTATCTTTTGTCTGTTCAGAAAATGAGACGGTGGACTCGACTGAGCTGGAGTTCCCCTGTGGCGTTCGCCAATGTCCCACCGGCTACCTGTGCAGCAACGCTTGGATCGGTCCAAACGACGGCATCACTCAGTTTGACAACATCCTGTTTGCTGTTCTCACCGTCTTCCAGTGCATCACAATGGAGGGATGGACCACTGTCCTTTATAATGTAAGCACACACCCAAACACACGCGCTTAACCCTCGACCTAACTTCTTACCTGAAACCTAAAGCCCAGTCTCAGCCCTCACACAGCCAAGAAGTCCTGCTTTTGTTGAATAAAGCCATGTACAAAACACACACGACTCTAGAGATCAGCACCTCAGGATCTGAGATCGTGGTCCTCAGCTAGAAAAGAGTTGAGCGCTCTCCCTGGGTCAGGGATCAGATCCTGCCCTGAGTGGAGGAGTCCAGGTATCTTGGGAGCCAGTTCAGGCTGCTCAGGCGGCCTCTTGGACACCTTTCTGGCGGTGGCCAAGGACCCAGGACACACTGGAGGCGCTCTGTCCCTCAGCAGACTGAAAGAGTTGCAAGATGGAAGTCTGGCCCTGCGACCTGACCCCAAACAAGCATCAGGAAATGGAAAGATGTTAAATTAGTGTCTACCTTATTGGTTCAGGTAGCCGATTAAGACCTACAGTCATGTTTCTTTTTGTTTTATCCAGCCCTAACCCTTAGGTTTCCTGATGTAGACGTTGTTCCCCTGGGGTGTATTACAGCATTAGAACAAATTACTTGTTGTGACTCATGAAGTCATGGGTGAAAGATCTGCTGGTTTGAACATAATGACCAAAAGAACAATGTGTGTTTGGAGCACACCTTTAATAGTGTTTTTATTACCTGTGTTCATGTGATTAATGGCATCATTTACCGACAATAGGTGCGGGGTTTTATCATCCTTCTCGGCTGACACCATCAAGTCTTTCCAGTCCATATCACAGAGTCAACACAATCCAAAGAGGGATTGTGAAGACAACAAAAAGCTGACTCAGAAAAGAACTGAGAATGTTCCTCTTCCACAAGCTGCACCAGAGACCCAACATGTCACGAGGAGAAATCTTTTCCTGGTCAGACAGATTGAAACGTTGCCCTGCTCACCCTGAGCAGCTGCGTCAGAGCGAAACAGGCGGGCAGACAGTCCGTCGACAGAATGGACGACAGTGGCACCAATTACTAATCTGATTTATCTGCTGCCTGCATGACCATTGAACAAATCAGGCGCAATCATACCCTCAGTGGCCAGAGACAAACACCCAGATCCTGTCCAGATAACAGTCCCTGTTAACAAGAAAACAAAACCCCAAATAGTGCCAGAAAATACGTAAGCGAATAGAGTTTTCAGAGATGTCCTATCACAGTTCATCCAGCCAATAATGTCTGTGTTGGCTGTCTAATCCTGATTCTGAGACTGATTTCACATTTGTGGTTAATGTTTCAGACCGACGATGCCTTGGGCCCCCTCTGGAACTGGCTCTACTTCATCCCCCTCATCATCATCGGCTCGTTCTTTGTCCTCAACCTGGTGCTGGGAGTCCTTTCTGGGTGGGCGCATGTTCTGTATCAGCATGTGTTGCCGTGGATGTGTCTCATCAAAACAAATCAAACTGTAGTAGTTTTATTCAAACCTATTCAAAAACCTCCTCTGTGAGCCTTTCCTTGCATGGTGGAGGACATCCAATAATGCTGTTGGGACCAGTTGGGCACTGGCAGAGCCAAACATATTCTGTTTTTCAGAATATGACAAAGGAGCTGTGAATTCAAAAGATTAATAGATTATTTAGATTCATTCGGTTCTCCTCACTGGCCTCTTCTATGTTGTGTCATGTAAAATGTCATGTGACTGGTTCTGGTCATGTGACTAGGTAACATGACAAAAATGCTTTTTTTAATTGCATACTGTTCAAGCAAATTTACTTTATTATATATTCCTCATAAATTTTAATTTATTTGAACAATTCTGAATAAATTGTGCCATTTGATGGGATGCATTATTGTTTTCCTACAAAATTTCATAAGCTGTCGATATTGAATGCACCTTTATATATTCAGAAAGCCAAACCGTGGACAGCTCTCTCTGGCAGATTGATGGCCTGACCTCATCTAAAACAAACTTAACTGCTGGACGTGAAATCAGGGGATAAAGCCTGGTATTAATTATTCTGCAGGTACGCCATCGAAAGGCAAAGAAAGGCTGGATTGTGGTGGAACTAGGTCTGTTAGGTAAAGCTAAAAATCTCCTAGTCTAGCCCAGCTGAGAACCGGGAGGATGAATTTGTCTTCTGCAGGGAAACAGAGAAACTCTCAGAGCTGCAGGGCGATGATTCCAGACAGAGAGGGTGTGAGCGTTAACTCAGACAGACAGGTGAGATTACAGAAACAAGCGCCTGCAAAGGAGCATCACCGCTGCAGACAACACAAGAAGAATGGAAAACCAAGAGGGAGGAACCTGCTCAAATTAAATTGATCGGCGTGTGCCTGAGGCTTCGGTGCCGCCAGAATCCACCAATCGCCACCCTCCCCCAGACGCACAGCACTCCAGAAACGCATCTCTGTGCTCTGCTGGTGGAGGACGCTGGCATCTGTGAGAGTTTGCGCTCTCATTGTCGCGGATACCACTCGAGTTCTGTGGTTCACTACATGGTGTCAAATTTTTACACCGTAATTAGTTCTTGAGAAAGGCTAATTGGAGATTGGTTTTCATTATCCCTCGCTATGAGAGACCAGACCTTGTTCACCTCTCTTCTCTTCTCTTCTCTTCTCTTCTCTTCTCGCCTCTTCTCTGCTCTTACGGCTGAATGAACAATGAGCAGCAATATTCTCTCCTCTGGCTGCGCCTCCAAGAGGAAAACCTGTGTAATGTGAACATATATCCTCATACTGCTCTCAGAATCCAATGATGTTGTCATTTGTGGTTCAGGGAGTTTGCTAAAGAACGGGAGAGGGTGGAGAACCGCAGGGCTTTCATGAAGCTGAGACGCCAGCAGCAGATTGAGAGAGAGCTGAACGGCTACCGGGCCTGGATCGACCGGGCAGGTGGGTCTCAGGGTCCCGCTCGGGAGATCAACCTGTTGAATAAACTGTTGCAACAATATGACGATATGCTTTATGTCTTTGCAGAGGAAGTGATGCTCGCTGAGGAGAACAAAAATGCCGGACCTTCTGCCCTTGATGGTAAGTCAGCGGAGATTTCCCTCTTCCACAGTTTCATCTTCATCTCGATGCTTTTGTCGTACTGCTTTTGTTAATTATTCCTTTATCGCCGAGCTTGACAAGTCGGACGTATAAGCTGTGTTAGAGGTTAATAAAAATGTTCACGTCTCAGGCTCTTGTTCTTGAAATTAATACTTTTATAATAGTAATACTTCTGTGGTTTGTTCCTAACCCACTTTATTAAACTCACTCCAGAGCTTTCTTTTTGCCCCCATTGGTTCTTTGGATGAATTTGGTCTGCAGACAGGGGTGCCCCCCCATTACCTGACTGAATGTTAATCATCCTTAACCACTAATTAGAGCTATTTTGAAATAACTAGCATAAATTAAGTTGATCTTTGCTTAACAACGTGTAGATAAAAGATATTTAAATGATGCTGTGACCTATTATTTATCCCTGTAGCTGTAATCAGGTGATCATCACAGGGGTCATAGCATCAGCCCTTTTTACACAGTAATTGTGAGCCCTGTACTTATTAACACACAACACAACAATTCCTCAGAGGAAGATTTTAAATGGCAGCATTAAAGACTAAAGGGACCTTTATCACATGCAACAAGTGCTTTAGAATTTAGAAGTAATGACTTTAAATTCAGTGAAATTATTTCACCCCTAATGTTGTTTTTTATTATTACAATTAGAAAATGTGCTAGATAAAGTCCAGTTTTCTTTATGGATTGTTAGCTTAAGAGAAACGACAAAAGGCAGATGTATTCATTCAGCCAAGCACGTGTTCATGTTCAGATGGAAGTTAAAGGAAGTCTATGTGTAGCTACAATGTTAGTGTGACCAGATAAACACATGTTGAGTTAGAAAAAAGTGATGTTTTTAAAAGATAATATCCCTTATATCTGACAGCCCTGGTTGGTTGCTGAGCAGGTCTACCTCTGCCTGTGTAAAAAGGGTGGCTTTAGCCAGATGGTTAGCATTTAGCTGATGGAGCCTTCCTAAAAACTTAACAGAACTGCTACGTGGACAAAATCGATAGTTGAATATGACAATGCTGTTTGGTTTGTAGTGCCTTAATATTGAAGACAAAATATGCAGGTTCCCTCTGAACAAGATACTCTGGCTTCCTTTGTGTGGAGATGAGCCATACATATTAATATACTTCAATGCGGCTCAGAGAAAACACCAGTAAACTGCTCTTATCTGCTCTTCACACATAGACTTAAGAATGATGAAGATAAACCTGCCGATATTCACGTTGCCGTAGGTAGCTAAGTGCCTGCTCTGACCCTCTCCTCGCTAATCCAGCAGGGCTTTTATTAAATGTTGATTGATTGGCAGCTCTCAGGAGGCTCCCAGAGTGGAGTACAGGTGGTACCTACGGTGAGAATCGTCCTCTGTTTTACTCACAAACGCACACACGCGCTTGCACGCACACACGGCATAGAAACGCATCGTTGCTGAGGCAACTGCAGTGTACTTCTGCATATATTTCCATTACAACAGCCAGCAGTCATCTGGCCTGATGAAAAACATCCTGATCATAGACTCTGATCATTTCTGCTTCGCCCTGTGCATCAGTCTGGCTTTCTGGCCCTTCAAGGGCATTTCTAAAGATCCAATATGCCGGTTGATAGTAGAAGCAGGCAGAGTTGTGCCACGACTGATGGCACAATTTAAAGTGTACTTAAAATAATGTCGGCGTCTAGCATAAAGAGACTAAATAAAGTCAGTGTTTTGGGAGGAAATCTCTGATTGGTCTGTTCTGTTAATGAGCAACATTTTTACATGGCGAAGATAATTTTGATTGGCTGCAGCTGAGACTGATATGCAGAATATATTTAGCCGGCCTGGTCAGAAATGACACGGAAGGGTGATTTATTAACGACGCAGACACACACATAAACATGTGAGACGGCCTAAAGGTCCAACACACTGATAACACTGACTGGAGCATGCGTGCACACCACAGCACGTTCCCGTGGCGGCACACGAGGACGTGATCGAACTGCACGGACCTTTGCCTTGCAGCATGCTTTGCACCGACTGAGATGATGAGTCAGCATTTAAAAGTGCGCCTTCTGTTGTCCCGATCATGACGCGAACATTAAATGTTCATTTTTATCCCATTCAGCTGCCGCATTAATGAGCTCAAACTCCCCTCACAGACATTAGCGTCGAGTCCACGATACTTGAGTTCTAATTATCATTTGCATCATCATAGTACCCCCCCCCCCCCCCCACTGCATTTTACATGCTTGTAAATTGCCTGAGCCCGTTGTCCTAAATGCAGGTTTTTATGTCAACCCTGACAATGTTTTAATGTGTTGCGGGAGAGAGAAATGCAGCCCGGTTACCAAAAAGGCGTTGAATGGCTGGTCCTGCGTGACGTTCCATCTGCTTTATGGCTTGTTTAACCTGCGTCGTCTGCAGTGTTAAAGAGAGCCACCACCATTAAGAGAAGAGGGATGGATGTGGTGCATCGAGGGCAGCCAGGGGAGGAACAATACGGGGACATCTCCTCCGTGGGTGAGTGCAAGTCTGGACAGGCTCATAAATATCGCCACATAAAGCAGGAGATTCTCCCTGGCAGAACCCACGCTGTCTGACACGCTTTACAAGCTTGTTGGTTTTGCTGCCCCTTCCAAATACCCTCAGGAATCCCCATGGCGAGAGCGAGCATCAGGAGTGCCCGGCGAGGTCCAACGGCATATTTCCGGCGTAAGGAGCGTCTCCTGCGTATCTCTATCCGCCGTGTGGTGAAGACTCAAACCTTCTACTGGACGGTGCTGGGCCTGGTGGCTCTCAACACGCTGTGCGTGGCCATCGTTCATCACAACCAGCCCCGGTGGCTCTCCAGCTTCCTCTGTGAGTGTGTAAGAAGCTCCTCAGAGAGCTGTCTCTCTGTGGAAGGTCTTAAGCCCTTTTGGTTCTTCCAGACTACGCGGAGTTCCTGTTCCTCGCTCTGTTCCTGACTGAGATGTTTCTGAAGATGTACAGCCTGGGTCCACGCCTCTACTTCCATTCTTCTTTCAACTGCTTTGACTGCAGTGTCAGTACTTCAGATCCTTGTCTGCTGTTTTGTTCCCGCCTGTGGATTGGTGCTAAAGAGACCGTTCTTAAACTCTCCTTCTCTCTGAAGGTCATCGTTGGCAGCATCTTCGAAGTGCTCTGGGGTTTCTTCAGGCCTGGAACTTCCTTTGGCATCAGTGTCCTGCGAGCTCTCCGTCTGCTGAGGATCTTCAAGATTACCAAGTCAGTGCTGCTGTCTCCCTTTTTTTTCTCTCCTTCGTAAATATTTAATTTTATGTTCATATTATGTTGTTTGCTCAGTTCGCACACATTCATATTAGTTCAGAGCTTGGTTGGTGAATCTTAAAAGCCTAACTGCCACAGACAAAAGTGGAATTAGGGATTTTTATCATTTTTGCAGTCGTGATTGAAGAAGTATTTTGTTAGTCCTAAGACCGGTATTTTCACGGCATCCTCTGTTTGGTACCTTGCTCAAGGGGAACTCATTTGTGCTGCAGGAACATCCAGCAACTCTCTTTCCCTTCCAATTTCAAACCAGAAACCCTCTGACCCCCTGTTCTGCACACCCTCCACCATAAAAAGGTGTTCCCATACCGGGAGTTGAACCCGGGCCGCCTGGGTGAAAACCAGGAATCCTGACCGCTAGACCATATGGGAGCCCTCCTGCAGCTGGCCTCTGATTTTAGTATTTTATGACTCTTAAGGTATTGGGCATCTCTGAGAAACCTGGTCGTCTCTCTGATGAACTCCATGAAGTCCATCATCTCCCTCATCTTCCTCCTCTTCCTCTTCATTGTCGTCTTTGCTCTCCTTGGCATGCAGCTCTTTGGTGGCAGGTAACACACACACACTTTGTTATACAGTATTTACCTGTAAATTAACATAGACACTGATAATTATCTGATCCAATAGGGAAATACTGAGTTTTTCTTTCTTTTAATCAGTAAAACTGATTTTGAAATTAATCATCCTGTGATTTCAGCTAAACCACATCCACAAAAATGAGTCGGGACTCATTTTCTTTATATAAAAACAGTCTGGGATTCTGTCACTTTAAAAATGTGTACAGGGAAGCTGTTCGCACAAACTGGCCTGTGGGGAAACAGAGTGCACGGAGCACGAGCTCTCCTGAGAGGGGGAGAATTGATTCCTGCCACTGCAAAATAAAGTAAAACAGAGCTCAGCTTTGCCCTCTCATCTTTTTGTTCACCCTGTTCCCATCACAGGTTCATCTTTGAAGACTACACGCCCACAAACTTTGACACCTTTCCTGCAGCCATCATGACCGTGTTTCAGGTCTGTAACCGGCGATAATAGACGGGGATAATGCAGGATGTTTGGCACAGCGGTGCAGCAGTTAGCAGTGTTCTGGTGGCAACGCCTGGTTTAAGGAGCTGCCATGTTCTGCAGGGCCCAGTCCTGTCATGGATTTGTGACCCGTCCAGGGTGTGTTCCTGCTTCTCTCCTAGGGACTGTTGGTAGAAACCCCAGCACCGCTGACTGTTTTTCAGGATATATTTACATCAGTGAAATACGTTTTTAGGCTGTGGGGTGTGTTTTCTCAGATCCTGACTGGAGAGGACTGGAACGAAGTGATGTATGATGGGATTCGATCTCAAGGAGGGGTTAAGTCTGGCATGTGGTCGTCTATCTACTTCATTGTTCTTACACTGTTTGGGAACTGTATCCTTTATTAGCTCTTGACAGAAGCCAAAGGTTATGTTATGTAATATGTGTATAATTTCTGGTTTATATCAGTCATTCTGTGACAATTTATGCAAAGTTGTTTTTACTGTTGTAATTCTTATTTTAGGATGGGATCACATTAATTAGAGCAGCTTAAATGCGGATGTTAAAACTCTCTTAGTGAAACCTGCTGGCGCCGTCTCATTATTTGTTGGTCAGCGTCAGGTCAGTCAATATTAATCAGGGTTTCCCAATCACGCACTGATCAACATTGGTCACATCCTTAACACGGCTGCGTCAAGATACTTTGTTGAATGTTTTCTTGGCCATCGCTGTGGATAATCTTGCAAATGCACAAGAACTTACTAAGGTAATAAGAGACCTGGTTGAATCATAGCTTTAATAATTCCTCCATGCCGACATTATGCGATTATGTTTGAGGATCAGAAATAACTCTTTAGCCGTCTTTGGCTCTTTTCCTAATCAGGATGAAGAGGAAGCAGAGGCAGCCTTCAATGAGAAGCACGCTCTCCAGAAGGCGAAGGAGGTCGGTCCGCTGTCCTCCTTCATGTCTTCAGAGTAAGTGGTGACTGCAACCGCTCTCGCTGCCTGACCTCCTGTCCTTTCCTCCTTCCATCCTCTTCCCAAACCATGGCGTCAATACTTAGCATGAGCTGCTCTCGCCCCCGTGGGTCATCTACCGTGGTGCTGTAGGTTTGGATGGGCAGTGAAACCTGAATCGTCATAGATACGGAGCCCTCACCTGTTTAGACCGTATTTGTTTCTGACCCAATGGAGACTTTTTGGTAGATCAATCCATAAAGGCTCACATTCCCGCTCTGAACACTCCAAACTGGCCACTAAATTGTAGTCTAATGTCTCCATGGTTACAAGCAGGTGGGCGGTGCTAATGTTGTCATAGAGACAGGGTTACACAGTGTGTGACTTAACATGCCCACCTATTACAGCAATGCACTTTGCATTCAGTAAAGCAGAGGCTGTTTATCTGTTTTCACTTGAGAGTCATTTCCTTCTGAGAGTAATGTGCTGGCCTTGGTCACCCTATTTTCCATCCTACAGGATAGATATTCAGTTATGTCTCAGGCATCACAACAATGCCTGCCTCATGCTAATAGGTGGCGGAAGTGCATGTGCATGCACTGGAGCGGAGAGGTTTGCTCCTGTGTGCACGATGAGTATTGAAAGACATGCGTGGGCATGTACAGGACACACAATCAATGTCAAGTTTTTATAAGGTTGTCATTTTGTGTGTTCATGCTCCCTCTTTGGGGGCCTTTTAGGTTTATTCTTTATCAAACTGGTTGAGGGATGAAAGTGAATAAAATTGGAGCCGTATGCATCGGCTATAGTTCACCCAGTGAGGGTCAGGCTCTTGTCAGAGCCCATACAGGCGCCTGGAATACCAGCGGGCATTTGTATTCAGAGGGAAACCTCTGAACTTTAAGGTTTTCTGCTCTCATCTCTTATGTCAGCTCCGAAGCCCCGGCGGTACCTGCCCTCGCTGACCCCGACCAAACTTGCATGACAGCGTCTGCTCAATAAAAAAAGAGAGAGATGCAGCATGTCGGAGGTGGACGATGATTTTGGGCTATGAATGCATGCGTCCAGTCAGCATGACGATTGATTGTCGTTCTAACAGTCGGTGCTACAACTGGATTGTGTGCAGTTTTTCAATCCCTGCCCTGACTGCTTGGATATTCTAAGCTAACGTTTCAGTGATGAGGTTGTGGAGTTTCCTCTACGAGCATGTCTGAAAGCAGTGTAAGTGTGTGACTGGCCTGAGGTGGTGGTGTTGCACGGAGTTGCCTCCCAGTGTGATGGATTTGCTCTTAAGACAACTAAACTTGCACTCCCCCCCCCCCCCCCCCCGCCTTTGCTGACGGAGCGCATTCCTGCCATTTCTTTCTGCGGACATGCTTTGGTGCAGCCTGTCTAACATCTCATTGTTTTTATCGAGGTCTTCTTATCAATGTTGCTCTAACTGTTGATGTTTCTGAATGTTGTTTGATTGTTCTTCCCCTGTACCATCATGTTTGTCGATGTGCTCCCATGGAGACGCACAGCAGAACACTGAGACTCCAGATTTTATTCCATTATCAGAAATAATCATCCATGAAGATGAACGTATCTCACCATCGCATTGCTGTTGTCTGGAACAGCTGGTAAATGACACCCTTTATTTATAGGTGTTTATTAGATTTGGCCTGTGTGTAAGTTTTGGGATTGTTTGCTGTGTGTCTCCTGGCTTTGTTTTGTCTCTGCTCACGAAAGCACTAATGTCTTGTTTTCAACCAATCGCTCGTTGATAACACGGACCACACAAGAGTGCAGACTCCAGTAAGTAACTCTGTCTGTTCAACTCTCTGAATCTCTCACTGTCACCTCTCAACTGGAGGAATGACTCATCCTCCATCTCATGTAGCACTCTGTCCACGCTCTGCTTCTCCGATCCCAGCTCAGATCGCTCTGTTATCCTTCCACTGATTGCATCCTGCCTCATACTCTTTTCATTGTAACAGTCATAACACACTTCCAGCCACCCGACATCTTCATTGATCAGCTAAACTGTTGAAATGAAATGTTTGGAGTGTCTATTTGAACACGACAACAGCAACTTGACATGTGATTTACTAATTTATTTTTACATCCAGTCCCTTTCACTCACAACTACTTGGATTATCTCTTGGTGGTGGTTATTAATTATGGATAACAGGATGCAAATAGAACCTGCAAAGAAACTAATTTATTAATGTTTCAGTCTTGCAGGCATTGGGATGTAAGCAATCATAAATGTCAGAAGCCCCTGTTCCACCAACATTCCCAGAAACTTTTAGTTCCAGGAATTTATTTGCCTGCTTTTTGCCTTCTCTGCTCAGGATGTGCTCACAGTCCTGCCCCCAGGAATTCCACAGAATCTGGAAAGTCATGTTTCCCTACTGAGGACATTTGGGGAATGTTTTTTTTCCCCTGGATAATTTCAATACTAACATATTTCCAAATCCCAACTAAATAATAAAAGTAAAAAAAGGGGGGTTTGAAGCTAAAATTAAGGTTAAGATTTTATTATTTTGAATGTGGTACTGGATGCAGTGAAATGATTCCATTCTGTTTGCTCATGTGTCGTCTTTATCTTCTCAGGGGAAGCCGGAGGAGGCGGCCCTACCTGTACAGGAAAAGAGCCATCCACCGCAGCCGCCCTGCCTACTCCTGCTCTCTGGAAGAGGCCCAGGGCAGCATTAGGGAGGGCCGCCCACTGCCGCCGCTCAACCCTTCTAACTCTTTCATGTCCAGGAGAGAGAGAAGAAAAAGGATGACCATGTCAGTGTGGGAGCAGAGGACCAGCCAGCTGCGGAGACACCGCCAGATGTCCAGCCGGGAGATTCTGTTCACCAACCCTACTGAAGAGAAGGACGGGCCTCCTGCTTCAGCCCAGGGACGCTCTCTTTCGCTGCACCGCAAGGTCCTGGAGAACATGCCCTCAGGGAGTTTGAAGAACCTAAAGGACCCCCTAGCCTCCCCAATAAAGAGCCAAGATCCAGTCTCCTCCTCTATGGTTGATATCCCTGTGCATGCTGACATACCTGAACCACCGGAGTCAGTGGTGACAAAAGAATCTCTTGAATCTACAAACATGCCACTTCCAGATGCCTCAGAGTCCAACCCATGTGGAGCAAACCTGGACGACAGTCAGACCCACAACACAGCCTCTGGACGGCAAAACCCACGGTTACACGGCGACCGCCAACACCGAGCCGTGAAGAAGTTCAGACCACCAGATAAGCCTGAAAGCCTGACACCAGAGATGGGAGATCACGATAGGATCAAAGGCAGGAGGGCGCTGCATCGCCGGGACCATCAGAACGAAACCTGGAATCAGGGCTCATCAAATGGGAATGGAAACCACTTGGCAAGTCGGTCAGTCAGCAGAGAGAGGAAGAGAAATTCGGGAAAATTGGACGAAGCAGAGATCAACACAGTGGAGGAGAAGTCCGGAGATCATGAGAGCAGGTGTTTGACACGCGGTGACAAAAGTGAGGGGGGAGATAGTGGGGCAGCAAAAAACCAGAACCACACCAGTGACCAGAGTCCTCAGACACAGGAAGAACCCCCTCAACAGGTGGAGCCAACTGACGTCTCAGAAACCAACAAAGAAGAGAGCGAGACAGAGCAGGAGGGGGGTTCCTGTCAGCTCAGCTCCAGTGTGATTGTAGACATGCCAAACGTTCAATCTTCAATGGAGCTGTCCACACTCACAGGTACAATCAACTAAACTTTGTTCACACTGTTTTTAACACAAAATCTCTGATCAAATTAGAAGTAGAAAGTAGTAAATTAGAAGAATAGATTGTCAGCGCTTGAAGACTCATTGTCTCAGTTAATTATCAGAACTGTGTTGCTTTGCAGGAATCTTAAACAAAGAGGAGCTGATCTAATGAACCACTAATCCACTTTATCACCAGGCCACAGCAGAGATGCATGTTTGCTGATCTGAATACTTAAAAACACCACACTAGTCACTCAGCTCCACCCTTTCCACGTGGAGATTTTGTTCAGTTGTGAAGCATCTCATTCGCCCTCTGGTGGACAGCTCCAGGAAGGCTAACAATGTATTTTGTGTTTGGCGTACAATGGTCTACCAGTAAACAGCAAAGACCCTGAAACCTGTAAGTCAGAGAAGGAGGAGCTAGAAGAGGTCAACCCAGCCAACAGTGTGATCCCAAACAGCATGTTCATCTTCAAACACGACAACCCGTGAGTTCCTTCCACTCGTTCATCAGCTCCTATCACTCATCCACTACAGTCTGCAGACATGCTAGCAGGCCCATGTTGCATATTTCCCTCTGCCTGTGGTCCTCCAGGGTGCGTCGAGTGTGTCACTATGTGGTGAACCTCAGGTATTTCGAAATGTCCATCCTCCTGGTGATCGCCGCCAGCAGCATAGCGCTGGCAGCCGAGGATCCTGTAGCCACGTCCTCTGACTGGAATAAGGTTAGCATGTCTCCCATGTCTGTTGGCTCCACATGAACCAATGAGAGAATACTCATCCTCTGAAATCATTTAAAAAATATATTGTCAAAAGAATTGCACAATCAGAGTGAAATGACTTGATGAGGGATTTGTTTCCCGACTAAGGAGAGAGGGAAATAATATCTAAGGCGTAGAGCCTCAGGAGGAAGCAGACCAATTATCTTTGCTGTGAAACTGATAAGCTATTATAACGAAACACATCATTATAATCCAAAGTTAAATGAGCTCAGTAATTGAAAACAAATTGAAGGATGTCATCCTGCTTCCATCTCACGCGTGCTGCAGGTGTTGCGGTATTTTGATTACGTCTTCACGGGAGTCTTCACTTTTGAGATGATCATAAAAGTGAGTGAAAACACGAGGCGCCAAAGCAAGAAATGATACCTTCGTCCCCGTGGACTGTGAGGGGTTTAGTCATCGCTGTCTCTCCTGTCTTGTTCTAGATGATTGACCAGGGTCTGATTCTCCACGATGGCTCCTACTTCAGAGACTTGTGGAACATCCTAGACTTCATCGTGGTGGTGGGAGCGCTGGTGGCCTTCGCCCTCTCGTCAGTTGTTTGATATATCCCAGTGAATCGCACATCTAAATGTCAAAACAGTCTTAACGGATCAATGTCCTGGCTTCATGCAGTCATCCATTGGGTCTCTTACACTGTAAATATTGATATGTCTGTTCCTCTTTCCTGTTTGTCTTCATCTGTGGATGGTGTCCCTTTGGGATTGACCTACAGCAATGTGATGGGGTAAAAAAATCTAAAGTCATCCTCCCTTAGAACACGTGCAACCTTTGAATGTGCAAAGATCAACTGTGAACAAATCCAGAGACTGATGAATCTTTTTTTCCCACCTATGCTGCCATTTTCATGCCGTCTGTCTTCCTTTGCAGGAATAACAAAGGACGGGACATAAAGACCATCAAATCTCTGCGAGTGCTGCGTGTCCTTAGACCGCTGAAGACCATCAAGAGACTTCCTAAACTCAAGGTCAGCGGTGGTCAGTGTTTGATGTTGACGTCCACGTCTGGGTGTTGCTGTTGGCCAATCCCTGTATGGAGGCCAGATGGCCCACCTTCAGTTCTATAAAAATCAAATCCAACCCCTAGATTTGTCCACATATAGGAGTCATAAAGGGTTATCTTTATGTTGTGGGTGTAACAACAGACCCTTTGTGCCTTCTGCGGTGGGGGTGTAACATGTCGCATTCCTTGAATTGGTTTGGAATTTGGGGCTTTCTCATGTTCTTATCCTGCTCTCATGTGTCAGGTGTGATGCGTATGAACCACAGCTGAGTTACGGTGTCGCGTAAAGTGATAAACAGTAGTTGCATCTTTTCTATGCTGAACTCTCTGTCTCGCAGGCGGTGTTTGACTGTGTGGTGACGTCCCTGAAGAATGTCTTCAACATCCTCATCGTCTATAAGCTCTTCATGTTCATCTTTGCTGTCATCGCCGTGCAGCTGTTCAAGGGGAAGTTCTTCTACTGCACCGACAGTTCCAAGGACACAGAAAAGGAATGCCAGTAAGAATCAAACCCCCGCCACGTTTTTGGGTTTCCTGGTTGTGATTAAGATTTCCGCGCTGTAATCTGGTGGCCTCCTTTGCTCCAGGGGATACTACATTGACTACGGGAAGGACAAGAAGGAGATGAAGAGAAGAGAGTGGAGGAGACACGAGTTCCACTACGATAACGTGATGTGGGCTCTGCTGACGCTCTTCACTGTTTCCTCTGGAGAGGGCTGGCCTCAGTGAGTGCCACGCCAGCAGCAGATTCACTCTTCCAAGCTTTTACGCCTGGTTTCTTCTCAGGTTATGTTCAGAGCTGACCTTTGAGGAAGGAAACATACCAAATGTGAATTACTTCACAGTGATTTATGAATTCATTTTCTCACTATAAGGTTACATCGATATTTAATTGCCAGTGCTTGTGGGTTCATAATTCTTCGCAACTCTGCTTAATTACACTCTCACAAAGTTTCTATTAATTTCCCTATCAAAGAGACATGATTTCCACCCTGACGGCCAAAGAATTCCCGGTAGATTCCACCTAAACTAGCTGTTTTTATTGCATTTATGTCTTGAATGAGCAGCTCGGAATTTTCCATCCCTCTGCATGATTTGAACTGTGGCTGCTTGAGGTTTTCTCTGATGTCCGGGGTTTTAATATCATGTGTCCTTCCCAGGGTTCTGCAGCACTCTGTGGACGTGACAGAGGAGGACAGAGGCCCGAGCCATGGCAACCGGATGGAGATGTCAATCTTCTACGTCATCTACTTTGTCGTTTTTCCCTTCTTCTTCGTCAACATCTTTGTGGCTCTCATCATCATCACTTTCCAGGAGCAGGGGGATAAAATGATGGAGGAATGCAGCCTGGAAAAGAATGAGGTGAACAGAGACACACAAAAAAAGTGGGGGACACAATTTTCTCACACTATTTGCAGTAGGTCAAAGGTCAGCTTTACTGCAATGACACCCAAATACTTTTACTGACAATATCTAACACCATAACTACAATCAGGGGGAGATTCATTGACTATATTTCTGTGCTTTTGGATTGAAGACATATTCAAGCTGCATATTTCACCTTTCAGCGTACCTTAGAAGCAGCACTCATATTTAAAGCCCTAAATTCCCTCAACGAGCCCGATACTTAGATTCAGATGAATGTTGTTGGCAGACATCACTGTCTTGTGTTTATTTTTGTGTATTTCAGAGGGCCTGCATAGATTTTGCCATCAGTGCGAAGCCCTTGACCCGTTACATGCCCCAGAATCGCCACACCTTCCAGTATCGTCTGTGGCACTTTGTGGTGTCGCCGTCTTTTGAGTACACCGTCCTGGCCATGATCGCTCTCAACACCATTGTGCTGATGATGAAGGTGAGGAAAACAGAGGACAGAAAGAACGTGTCACTAGAGTTTGGGAGGTGCAAAAAAGGTGCTTTTTTTTTTTTTTTTAGTTCTGCAGGTTGTTGAGAGACAGGCAGACAGATGCAGGGTGACTCAGCCTGTATTAAATATTGATCGATAATATCCAAGGACTCCTATTTAGCATGACCTCATTAACTGTGGCTGCCCCCCCCAGAGGAATGACTCTTTTTATAGTGCAATAGATGAGAAGTGTAGAGACTGGAGGACTATTTATGGGTCTGGAGGAATCTTCCATCGACCTGCAGATTTGTAAATTCACTGTGGTGTCAGACTGGTGTTGTGAGGTTACCCTGCAGTAAACCGGTTGGGAAAGATTCCAGTATTCTGCTCACACCTGCACTTTGCTGAATACCCCCTTGTGCCTTATTTTCTTTATTCTCAGTATTACTCTGCCCCACCGGCGTACGAGGCTGTCCTGAAGCACCTGAACACAGCTTTCACTGTTATCTTCTCTGTTGAGTGCATCCTCAAGATCATGGCCTTTGGTCTTCTGGTGAGAGAGGAGAGAACAGGGCCTGAATTAGAGACCCCTTTTTAAAAAAATTTGCTTAAATTCTCTTTTCTTTCCACGCAGAACTATTTTCGGGATACTTGGAACATTTTTGACTTCATCACTGTGTTGGGCAGCATCACTGAGATCATCGTTGACCTGCAGGTAGACAGACAAAAAGTTTGTTCATTTATTAATTCATGCAGCGACCCCATCCACAACGGCGTCAGTGACAACCACTCCCCTGGCTCTTTGTTCCAGTCTGTCGAAAAGTTCAACATGAGCTTTTTGAAGTTGTTCCGAGCAGCTCGCCTGATCAAACTGCTGAGACAAGGCTACACGATCCGGATTCTCCTTTGGACCTTCATCCAGTCCTTCAAAGCACTCCCATACGTCTGCCTCCTCATCGCCATGCTCTTCTTCATCTACGCCATCATTGGCATGCAGGTCAGCGAATCAAACGCGCCAACAGAAGCTCTTTTCCCAGCAGTGGTCGATATCCTGGCCGTCCTTTTTCTTGCTTTCTTTCTGTTTGCTCAGGTGTTTGGGAACATTAAGCTGAGTGACAAGACTCACATTAACCAGCACAACAACTTTAAGACCTTCTCTGGGGCTCTGCTGCTGCTGTTCAGGTAGGATACCATGAGAATACTATGAGATCATAGCCAAACTATGGTATTCATTCAGGAACAAGTATTCACCATTAACCACCTGCTTGCTATCATGGGCATTAGCAGAATATGGGTTCTTTATTTGTCCCAAAATACTTGTGACCTTATTCTGCAGGGTCAGACTCCAGCCCAACCAACTGCAAATACAGTGGTATGAGAAAGTTTGGGCACCCTTGACAATTGGCATTATTTTTATTCACCAATCATTGGGTGTTTTAATTCACAACTTAATTTTGATATATCAATTAACTGATTAACACAATCATATTTCAGCAGTGAAATGAGGTTTATTGGGTTAACATAAAATGTGTGATATGCCCCAAAACAAAAAAAGGCCTGTGCATAAATTTGGGCACCTTAATAGAAAAATCATATTAGTATTTAGTAGAGCCTCCTTTTGCAAAAATAACAGCCTGGATGAATGTCTGGATCCTGGATGGTGGTATTTTGGCCCATTCCACCTGGCAAAACCTCTGCAGTTCAGTGATGTTTGAAGGATTCCGAGCATGGACAGCCTGCTTCAAGTCATCCCACAGATTCTCACCATTTCACTCTTGTGTTAAAACTGTGCTGGTGTGTGTGAATGTGTGTCTGTGTGTGTGTGTGTGTGTGTCTCTGTGATGGTGTGTCTGTGTGTCTCTGTGATGGTTTGTCTGTGTGTTTGTGTGTGTGTTTTCAGGAGTGCCACAGGGGAGTCATGGCAGGAGATCATGTTGTCCTGTCTTGGGGGACAGAAGTGTGAGACCGACATGGCAGTACCAGCTTCTGACCCAGAGGGAGGCTGCGGTTCCGACTTCGCTTACTTCTACTTTGTCTCATTCATCTTCTTCAGCTCCTTTTTGGTATGACAAGAAGTGCGACAGATTCGTCTGCACTCCGACAACAATTCCTCAAAGTTGAGGGTGGAGTTAAATGCAGAGATTTATCTGCCACACTTCCGTATTTCCTCGGTCCTTCTTATCTTCTGTCTAGATGCTGAACCTGTTTGTTGCTGTTATCATGGACAATTTTGAGTATCTGACCAGAGACTCATCCATCTTGGGGCCGCACCACTTGGATGAATTTGTCCGGATCTGGGGGGAGTATGATCGTGCCGCCCGGTCAGTGTCTCTTTATCCGTCAGCAACATACGAAGGCTGCAGTTTTGATCACATTGTTAATCATATGTAACAGACATGCTGTCTCTACTGGCCATTGTAGATGAGAACTATTTCAAAAACCTTAGAACTATCTTGTTTTGTAAGTCCTGTTGAAACTAGGAATGGTTTTGACTATAAAATTGGCTTAATTTACTTTGTATGAAGTGTTCAATCTACTACAGGAGGGTCGTGGGATGTATACTGGATGGCCGATGGTGTGCTGCATTAAAGAGCAACACTTGATGTTCTTAAAGAGGTCTGAAAGCCCACATTTTATATGCACCAACAAACTTACTGAAAGCTCAGCTATAAATGTATCAGGCATTATAAGCATATATGCAGGAAGACTCCAGCCAAAAATGCAGATCAGACCACAAATGAAGCCATATGAGCTTCTGGAAGGCATTGTCACAGATCAGGATAAGGATTTGAATGCCAGGGCTACCCCCGGTGATAGAGGGAGTTGAGGGCTTTTGGTCATTAAATGTTTGGATTCAATTCATTAAGAAGCATCCCAATGCTAAAGCCATGAGTGGGGATGTCACTCAGGCCGATTTAAATCCCTTTTTTCCCTGAGCGATTGGTTCTTGCTGTATCTGTCGCATTTTTAGAAACGCGTCCACGTAATTTACCAACCATTTATGTCGGTTAACTGTCGATAAAATTGTTTTTTTGGTCACAAGAGCCTCCATCCAGCCCTGACCCACCTGACCCACCGACAAACAACTAAAGTCCTGTATGTTCTTTGCAGCGGTAGGATCCACTATAAGGAGATGTACAAAGTTGTACGCACTATCTCACCTCCCCTGGGCTTTGGAAAGAACTGCCCTCACAGGGTGGCATGCAAGGTTTGGTTCCCCCCCTGTTAACCACTTACTTTGCCCCTCTTTCCTGTGGGATTATTCCTGGCTTCCTCTTACCCTCCCACCCCCCATCCACCTCCCTCCTCTGCCCCCTCCACTGGCTGTCACCACCCCTCTAGACCTTCAGGGGTGCGTTGGACAGGTCAAAGAATGACGACAGTCAAGTCTCAGGGTACTAAGACACAGGTCGCCCATTGGTCAGGATTACCAGTGAACACCACGGCTCATTTGACTTTTTTAAGCAACATTCAAAACACTTTAATATTAAATTTAGTTTTATAGAGCAACTTGGCCAACGCCTGTCTCTTTCTACCTGTTGGATCTGGATCTTTTTTAAACTGCCCTACACACAACCACACACACACACACACACACACACACACACACACACACCCTGCCACTCCACGTAAGTATGATGTTTTCCACCAGATCCAGCCAGGTTCATTCCTTTGCTCACCCTGTCTGAGGACGTTCTCCTCTTTAATCATTTCTATGCTCTGATGGCAGCATAGAAAGAACGTGACTTGTTTTCCTTCTACTTTAATCTCTCCTTCTTTGTGATACCCCAGAGTAACCCTTTCTCTTGTATCTCCTTCATCCTCCACTTCATCCCATTGAAACACTCACCTCAATTCCTCCATCCATTTCTCCTCCACCCCCAACACCACCCCTCTCCCGTCTCTCTCTTCTTCCCGCTTTCTTTCACATCCCCACTTTCATGGCTACACGGGACCCCCAGTGGTCGTATCCATTATACTGACATGTATGAGATGTTGACCAACATGTCGCCACCTCTAGGTCTGGGCAAGAAATGCCCCTCCAAGTTGGCCTATAAGGTAGACCCAACTCTAGCTGTGGCACAGGCACCGCCTTCACCCTTAAATCAGCGAGCACTGTAAAACTGTCATGTGTCATACATCAAAAATCATTCTCTTAATGTTTGTTTTATGACGCAGTTTTGCTTGTTGACACACTTTTGAGTTCCTGTATTTTGCCAGTGGCAGGTATGGTAATGATTTGCCTGCTTCGCTTTGCTTCTTGGCAGAACCAAACGTATCTGTCTGCTGTGATGTCATTAAAAAAAAGTTTCGGCAAAATCTGTTTTTATTTCCGGTTAAAGAACTTGAATTTAAAATTAATCATGACCAAACATCTACATGCCGAATCTTATCCGCCGTCAAACGTTCTCATGTCCTTCATACCTACCTCCTGTTTCTTCTTTAAATCTGTCTGCATGTCCCTCTAACAGTTCAGTATTACATTTGTGTACTTGATGTGTGTCTGTGTATGTGTGTGTCAGCATGTTTTCTCCCAAATTTAGTTGGATGATTTTTCATGGGGAAAGTAGATCAATACAAATTCTGTGAGAAACATTATGCCTTATTTTTTTACATTAGGGGGCTCCTGGTTGCTATTATTACAACCTAAATACATAATAACATGCTCATTTATTGACATGTTCGTAATGCTTTGCTGGGATTCATAACGTGCTGTATGTTGCAGCCAGCCACCAGGGGGAGTCAGCTTGTTTCTGCCTGGCTTTATGTCTGAAATCATTCAGTTAAATGAGGGATTGATCTCAACTCGTGGCTGATTGCGGCTGCTCCGTGCTCCCGCCCCTTTGCCCTGGGACATGTGTATGTGTTAGCGTCCTTGGTCGTCTCTAACTGGGATCCCATCTGCTGCCATCAGAGACTTGTCCTGATGAACATGCCGGTGGACGAGGACATGTCCGTCCACTTCACCTCCACTCTCATGGCCCTGATTCGCACTGCCCTGGATGTCAAGATTGCCAGAGGTTGGATCAAATGCCAGGCGTTTATGTGTGGTGAGATAAAATGCTCAACATCTCTTTTTGTCTCCCTGTGAAGGAGGAGAGGATCGAAACCAGATGGACCTGGACCTGCAGAAGGAGATAGGAGTCATCTGGCCTCACCTGTCCCAGAAGTCACTGGACCTGTTGGTTCCTATTCACAAAGGTGACGGCTCAGTTCACTCAAAGGCAGTTCTTATGGGATTAGCATAGTTAATAATGTGTGGTGGAACAATTCCTGGAAAGTTTCTCTCTCCTTTCTCAGCCAGTGACATGACCATCGGGAAGATCTATGCCGCCATGATGATTATGGACTACTACAAGCAGAGCAAGGCCAAGAAGCTCCGGCAGCAACTGGAAGAACAGGTACTTGAACATTTCCAGCTCTGAAAAGTGCCTCAAAACCTTATGTCCTATCCTTAACTGAACAAACTGAAGGTACAAACCTAAAAAGTTAATTTGCAAGTCTGTCTATAATGGTTATTTATTTAGTTCTCAGCGACTTGACCTGTTTGTTACTCTCCACCTAGAAACATGCGCCAATGTTCCAGCGTATGGACGCCTCCTCTCTGCCTCAGGAAATCCTATGCAATGCCAGGTCCCTTTCATTCCTCAGGCACAGCGCCGGATCTGCACTGTAAACTCACAGCTCATATATCTCCTCACATGGTTTCGCAGATTCTGGAGTATATCCGCTGTAATTCCACTGCCCTTGTCTGTGTCTTCTCCTTAAGCACCAGAGGAGGTTTCATCGCACTCAGCCCGATTTCCCCACAAGACATGTTCCTGCAGCCCTTTTCTTGCTCCAGGGAGGAGAAGGAGGAGGAGGACGTTGACTACCATTCTCCCTACCACCCCTATCATCACCCCCATGGCCACCACCTTCATTTACATAATCTGGTGAAGAACATCTAGGTTAAGATGAACGTGATGACATTTGAAGAATACCATTTAGACATGCAGCCTTTTTCTTCTTTCTTGTGGCACTTGGACATAGGTGCCAGATGTAATTGAGTATAACCAAATGATGCAGCGGGCTAAACGCAACTCCACGGTTGTTAAGTCACCTCAGCGGACAGCATCTATCCGAGCCTCTTCCATGCCCCGACTAGCAGTTGACACACAGGTAACAAAGGTGAATTATTGTATGTATTGCTACTGACTGTAAGGTTGACATACTCTCACAAACAATTGCGCTTGAGTGTGTTGTATTTATCGGAGGTATCCGTTGATTAGCTGCCAATCGGAGTTACAGCTTCCTTCCTCTGGTTGTTTGATGTGTGGCTAACAGGGGATATCAGCAGACAGAAAGCTGATGAAGCGCTCCTTCTCCACCATCGGGGACCAGTGTGTGAACGGCCTCTGGCAGGAGCAGCACTCCCTGGAGAGAGTCAGTCCTGACGACACATACAGGCCTCGGAGAAGCTACAGAGGTCGACTTGCTTAACCGTACCGTCTGATACGCTGCAGCTTTTGCCTGCACCGTGTCTGCTCCAAAGCTTGAGCTAGTTTGCATAAATTCAGTTGCTTCTTTTTTTGGCTTTTGGTTTGAATGCAGATTTTTTAAGAACACGAGAAAGGGTCTTTTAATCCGGTTTTCTAGGTCCTCGGATCAACCACAGAGAGACCAGCAGTCACGAGAGAGGGCGATCCAAGGAACGACGCCACCTCCTCTCTCCTGATGTGTCCCGATGCAACTCTGAGGAGCGCAGCCGAGATCCGTCACGTGAAAGGAGGAGGTCTCGTTCACCGAGCGAACCACGCAAACCCACCTTGCAGAGACAGGTAGCACTGAAGTCCCATATCGAGTCTTTCTCATTTTTTCTGGGTGGATCTTCAGGATATTGGAATATTGCTTTTTCATTATTTTCTGTAGGTGAACACATCAGGCAGCACTGCTCATTCAGCCTCAGAGTCCAGTACACCTCGTAATCGACGCCAGCTGCCACAGACGCCCTCTCGCCCAAGGCCCTACATCTCCTACTCCCCTCTGGCCCAACAGGCCAACACCTCTTCCCCACCAGCCAGCTCCTCTAAGGGGCCAGCCCTGCCTCAGGATGATGCCTGTAAAGATACATTGTTGAAGGCTGAAAGGGATGGCGGTGCCTTCAGCCCAGGCCACGCCTCATCCGGAGGTCACATGTCAGGACTGAGCAACCCGTCACCTCACCGCTACATCTCAGAACCCTACCTCCCATTCCATGAGGACACCAGTGGCAGGGAGGCAAGTGACAGGAGGGACACACTCACTTTTGAGACTGCCGTGGCAACCAGCCTGGGTCGGGCCAATGCCATTAGCTCCGCCCCTCAACTCAGACACTCCTGGCAGGTTCCCAATGGGCATTTCCTGAAACAACTGGGCCAAGCGAGTCCGGCTGGAGCTAGCGAGCTACTCAGTGACACAGATGAGGATGACCGCTGCTAAAACACTGAGCTGATGGCGATCCACGGCGGTCTGGGACACCTCAAAACAGGCAACACGGGGAGCTACAACTTCTACGATGACTCTGAGAACTTTTGTCCTCACCAGTAGCAAATCAGACAGTACTGCTCTTCACAGATATTTATACTTGTGTGTATGGTTGCATTGTGTGTGCGTGTGTGTGTGTGTGTGTGTGTGTGAAGCTAGAGAAGGCCTACCAGTATGAACTTGTGCGTGTATTTACATGTTCTAACAAATGACGGCAGAAACTGGTGGTATATGTCTACAGTCGGGCCCTGGGGGTTAATAAGCTTTTCCATGTAACTGAGTGTCTTTAGTTTTCTTTGGACAAAATGTGATGAGACATTGATCAGGTGTGTTCAAGACATAAATGAGTGTGTTTTGTGCAGGTGAACATAGCGGTAGCATGTAAAATTGTAATACAATGAATGTATTTTAGCTTGCTTACGTTCCGATCAAGTTGGGAGGGGTGCTGTTTGTCCATATTGTGCCGAGCTGTGAGAGTAGCAACAAACCATAATTATGGTTTCCACATATTTCCTGGTTGCTGCAAGAGTGTCAGCCTGCCTCATGAATATTATACTTTTCTAATGTCTTTTATTTTAGGATACATTAATCTGCCGAAACTGGAAATCATTAAGGAATAGAAATGTTTCTGAACTGGTTGTTCGTCTTGATAACTAGATGATCACAGCAGACTGTTTGCGTCACTGGACCAGTCCATTTTATGGTAGTACTGACCAATATCTGCTGGGATCGCTTTGATGAGAAAATTGGACGAATTTGCTTCACGTTCCCACAGTTGATGTGACTAAAGCCATTTTAAAGCCAGGCACAGAGAGCCAGAGACTTTATTATTTTCTTTTGAGTGATAATGTGACATAAGATGACACAAACAACAATTAACAATTCGTGTCCTACCACCTTTTACCAGTGGAGATGTAAATAAACAATATTGTACCATAATGTACCAATAATGTACCATATGGAAATGTTTGCCTCAGTGGACACTCAGCCGAGCTTGGAGCCTCATTCAGCTTTTCATGAGATTAGTGAGAATTCTGGTGTGGAACTGTCATGATCACACTTACTTCTTGGTGACATTGGGACTCAGAAACCTCACCAACCAGTCCAGGGGCCAGAATGAACATCCCTTTAACTCCACTTGCTGATTCCATCATATTGAAGGTTAAAATATTTACTTTGGTTTGTTTTTTTTTGTTTTGTTTTCAGGCTCCAGGCATATCATGTCTCACCAGAATAATAAAAGATCAGTGAGTTGTTTTTTTAGTTCCACCATTTCCTGTCTGCATCGTCAGATTTCTGCCTTTTGGATTATTTATTTTTATTTCACTTGAATAGGATGCATATTAATATTGTGTTGTTGCATTAATGTAATGTTGAATTTATAATGTTTTGGAAATGTGAATATAAGACCTTATGTGAACTGAGGATCCAGAGGCCGCAAAAGGCCATGGAAACAGTAAACTGTGGACTCTGTGGACATGTTTTAGCAAAGAAGTCTCCTTTAAAGTGTCCAGCGCAGCCGACAGGGCCTAACTCTGTGCCTGGGGAACCTCACTGGAACAGTTCCCTCACCACTTCTGGATTTTATAGATAGAGAAGCTTTCTGCTAAATATGTAGTGTAAAATATACCGAATAAATCCACGCTTGAATTATTGCGCCATTTATTTTTGATTTGAATCATGTGGCTTGTCAGTGACCAACGGAAAACGTGTTTATCTGTTCAAAAGACTAAAGATTAAAGGATCTCTTGTCTTTTCTTGAATGATGTTATTGTCTATATTCAGCTGTTCAGTCACAACTTTACTCTCTCATAAGGTTCCCCCTGACGTCTAGAGCTTGTTAGGCCGCTCTCCTCACCCCCTACGTCAGGGGGTGGCACCTTTAGGCACACAGGTCATGAATGGCACAAAGCTGCACAACCAGAGGATTTGGGAAACACCACAGGTGGCAACAACGCAAGTTTAAAAAGTTGGGAAAAGCTCACTCTGGGACAGAGAATATTGACATTTGATTGAATGGGGACTCTAAATGATCTCAAGGTGTGATTTATCCTGTAATGGCCTGCTGACCTGTCCCGGGTGTAATCCTGCCTCTCAAAGCAAACTTATAGAAAAAACAGCTTGTGTTCTAATCGTTGAGCCTCCTGCTAACTAACCTGACCAGTTCCCGCAGCCTCCTCCGCCTCTCGTTCACGCCTGTGTGCACAGAATTTATATAGGAGGATGTTTCATTCCATGATGAGATGGTACAAAGCACAGTCGTGCTCTTCAACTTGACCTTGGATGTTTGCAGACACACACAGCAGCCATGCCGTCAGAATCTGTCAGCTTTGTGATACAGTTCACACTCACCTGTGAGCACCAGGAAAGTCATGAGTCGCTGTTCTGACACCAACAGCTATTAAAGTCTGTACCATCAAGCGCGTAGAGATGTGTACTGTCTCCATGAGAGCGGTCATTAATGCAGAACAAACACCTGTATGGCACAAAACCACCATCATTAAAGGAATTTAGGACTAACAATGCAGTTTATTTTTGCACTTGCGCAAATTGGAATAAAAGATCATTTCTCCTGCCTGATGTGTGTGTTCAGGTTAATGCCACAGGTCGTTCTTCTGTTCGTGACAGCAAATTTGAGACATCCGGCCTCGGGCAGCAGCGCCTCACTCTGATGCTCGTGATACATTCCTCACCTTGGCCACAGTCCTTCTCTTCTGACCCTGGACAAACCTCAGAGGGCTCAAACTGAGGATCAATGGCAAATTCAGCATTTCATGCTCTTTAAAAGTCAGCGCGCAGACTAAAAACACCGTGCCACAGTTGTCAGTGTAGAGCAACAAAACCCACAAGACTTCACAGCATCAGTGGACACTGAGGTGTGACCAACGTGCAACAGCAGCGTGTTGAGTGGGCGCACAACTGTCTGGCACGGAAGATGTGACAGAGCTGGGATGCATGCCGTGTGGTGGTTTCATCATCCCCTCCAGGCTGGAAATGTTCGGTCGTCCTGGGCACGGTCCTCTCGGGTGGGGGTGGGGGTGGGGGTGGGGGTGGGGGTGGGGGGCGTTTTTAAAGCGCAGTCCTTAGAAGAGCGTGAGCGGGTTGTGTAAGGCGGTTGGAGTCAGAGGAGTTCTGAGGACACTCTCATCTGAAGCCATGCGGGCTGCTGTCATGCTGCTGCTCCTCAGCTGTGTAAGTTGGGCTCTTTGTATCAGCGATCTCCGCTAAAAAGCCGCAAATGCGTCGGGAATAAATTGTGTAAAGGCGGATGAAGCATCCAAACTTTTTTAGGTTTATCCTGCGTATATGTTTTATTTGATTTTTTTTTATATATATATTCTTTTGCAGACCATCTTCTTCTAAAGAAGATGTCTCATTTTTGTCTACGTGGGATTTTATTGAATTATTCTCATTCTGTGCACTATTTCAACGTGTTTGCATCAGATTTCTTGGTTTCTTGCACTTGGATACAAAGTGATGAAAACACTGTACAAATCCAACCTCATTTTATATAAATCTGCTCAAAGTCTGACAGCTCATAGGTCAGTGCATGTCTTCTCTAAAAAAGCAGAACATTTTTTGGGTTATTATTCCTTCATTTTATAAAGGCTGGTTTTTCCCACAGTTTATGTGCATATTTCTCCTATTTTCTTCTTTTTGTTTGCACACGGAGGGTTAAACTATAGGGGTACTATAACAATCTCAGAAAATCAGATGGGAGGGTAAGAAACTCCATTCATACTATAAATGATGTTAACTGTAACTAAAACGTATCACCGTCGTGGTTCTGCTGTGCTTGATAATGAAAAGGTTTCCCACAAGATTCTGAGAGTAGGATATTATATTTCAACACAAGTTTCCCGACTGGAACAAGGGGAAACTCATCTGTTTTGTGTCTGTGGTGAGTTCAGGGTTCTGTCCAGCAGAGGATCTTTGTATCAGGAGGTCAGAGAGCAGCAGAGCAACACTGTGGAGGTCACAGCGGAGCCTGGAAAGTATGAACACGCGCAGCAATCTCAGCGAGCACTGAACACAAACTGTAATCTTACTGTAGCTCAACAGGTCTCAGCAGCGAAAAGAGAACTGACTTGTTGCTTCTGCATGTCTCTGTTTGATGCTGACTGTGATTACGTCATTTCTATTTTCTGTCCCAAGCCACAATTAAGTTTATCAAAATAAAATGATTTTGAAATAATTATAATAGCCACCGCAGCTATTTTATATTCTTATTTTATATGACCCCGCTTAGATCAAGATTAAGCAAATCAAGCATAATTTTTTTTCCCTTCATTTTTTAGACAGAGGAGTTTTTAAAGCTTTGAACAGAGATATTTATCTCCATTCACAGTGCACAGCTGGATCATGTATATAACCATTACCTCAATATTATGCATGATGCTGCAATTTCAGAAACATATAAACTTGACCCCTATAGGCAGTTTAGCAAGAAGGCTGACTCTAATGTAAAAAGAATAAACAGCATGAACAGAAAATATTTAATAAATAATTAAACAAGTTGGTTGTGTTTATAGCCCCACCAAGCATCTCTGTCTGTATCTATATATATGCATCAGTTTATTTCATCGATCTCTCAGGTGAATGTATAATCCTCTATAGAACACATAATTCCGTCACCTCCTTAAGGGGAATATGGATGATCACAAAAACCATATACACATGGTAATATAGATTTCTTCTGATGCAAATCTTTCCAGGATGTTGCAGGTGCAGCTGAGGTGGCTGTGCCCGACCTCGGAGTGACTCCTGGTCAAGGCAGAGCATTGAACCAGCCAAGACACGATCCTACAGGCCCTGCTTTGAGACAGTCACAGGCTCTGGAATACTTTTATACTGAATATGCTGTAAAAACTCACCCAGAGGCTCCAGATTTATACAAAAGAGCAATCCAACATCCAGCAAGCGGGAGTGAGCAGATGCATCAAGGTGGGGGTGCTGAACCGCAGCGCCTGCCTGTAAACGAGCAGCAACAAAAAAGACCCAGAAGGAGCGACGCTTCGGTTGAAATGGTTTTAAGCTCTGATGTTCCTCCCATGAACCCGAAGGCTGCAGGCACCAGCACAGACTCAGCAGCAGGAGCTGCAGCACCACAGAGGTCAGAATCGGGGTCAGAGGTCACCGCGCCTGTGAAATCCAGTCTCATCTCAGACTCCAGGTTTGCCGGTTGGAGCAGATCAGATGCCACTGCAACAGCAGAGGAGAGGCAGGACGGATCCCCGCTCCTCATTGCTGCTCCCATTCCAACAGAGACTGAAGATTCATCCGTCACAGAAGCTGCAGAGGGATTTAAACCTCACAAAGACCCGGACCAGACCGGACCAACCCCGGCCTTACAGAGCGAAACAACAGCGGGGGACATGTTGGTAGTTTCAGCCAATGGGATGAAAGAAAAACAGACAACATTTGACCGGCCGGACACATTTTCACCAAAGCCCCAGATATCATCACAATATCCAGATGCAGAGACAGAGGCAGGAGGGGAGGAGGTGGAGGTAAAGGAGGGGGATGCACACACAGTGATGGAAGACCAACATTATGATAACAGCACTCTGGTTTTTAAGAACTCTACTCAGGCCTCATCTGATCTGAGCCCTGATTTGATGGCCGGAGACTCCTTCCTTCTATCCAAGAGTAAATCCACCCTTCAGACAGTATCATCAGACCAGCCTCCCGCACACACAAACACCAGGAAGGGGGCAAAATTAAGATCTGGAGGCCAAACGGTAAAGTTTTATTCATGTTCCAATGTCAACGTCAATGTTCACTTCATATCAGTTTGGCTGAGAAGAAGCAGTCAGGATTAGGATTGCAGTAAATTCCCTTTAATCCCACACAATATGTCAATTTTAAAATGACTAAATCAACACATATTTGCTGTCAGCATTTTCATTATTAAGTCGCGAAGCTTCTCACATATTACTTTCATCTTAACAATCAGTAAAAATCTGTCAGATCACAATTTCGCAGGAGTACACCCTCCATCTATTATCAGAATATATGAGCCCGTTTTTATTTGTGACAACTGTTTTTTACTCCCTCCAGGTAGTTTAAAATCTCCAGGGCAACTGAGTTGCCAATTGAACACTAAGTTACACATCAGAGTCTGTATGGTGTAAAGGCATAAAGAACATCAGTAGTCACTGTCTTTATCAAGTTTTTCCTCTAGTTTTCGTTGCACTTTCCAAGTATTTGCTATCAAATTCAGCAGTAGTTGAGGAATTGCCTCTTTCATTTTATAATTATTCAAATTTATAGAAATATATAGTTTTACTGTGGCCTCACATCTGTATTACATACTAGTATGAACGTCTCACCCTCTTTACCACAAGTATTAAATCTGAAGACTTACATTTATGGGAAAATTAAGGACTGACTATAGTGGAACCCTCACTGGGTTATGGTTACCTAATTCTTTTACCTTACTCTTCTTAGGGGTCCCAGGGTCCACCAGGCCCACCAGGTCCATCAGGCCCACCAGGGCCACCAGGGCCACCAGGGCCATCAGGGCCAAAAGGAGATAAAGTATGGAAGTTATATTGGGTTTTATTGTACTTTGAGACTTGTTTCTTTTCCCATCAGTTCTCAGCTGTCTCAGATTTTTAAAAATAATGCAAATGATTTTTAAGCTTTTCATATATAGTAGCTCAAAGACAATGTGGGACTGTGTATTGTGCTTAAAGAACAAAATGTATTAATAGTTTGCATGATTGCGCTGCATGATTGTTACCTGTATCAGCGCTTTATACATCGTTACTGCCCTCTAGTGGTACAAAATCATCGGCTCAGCTCGAGTTCAATCTGCAGTTTCTGTTTTGAAGTTAAACTCTTTTCTATAAACGACAAACACACATTTTTGTTTTCTGCCCTGTCAGGGCTATCAGGGTGTTATGGGAAGGACTGGACCTACAGGGTACAGAGGGCCTGATGGCCCTCCCGGGATGTCTGCCATTGTTGTGTTTAAGACCTCAGAAGAAGAGTGGGAGGACTTCAAAGTAAATCAGTACATGTACAAGTATATCTTTATGTTTGAACACTGTCATAAAGATGATAAGTATATGATCTTTTTTTTAAATTTTGGGTTTTTTTTTTTATTATTTTGTTTCTTCACTCGTGCTTCTCTGTGTTGACGTGGTGTTTTTGTCATTACAGAAAACAAAGATCTACAAAAAACTAATATCTTCCTGGCCGGTAGGTGTTTATCTATGTTAATAACTAACTGTTTGTGTTGATTATTTTTATCCAGAAGACATGTTAACAAGGATATTAAGTGTTCAGTTTCACTAATGTCTAATATTCTTAACTCAGAAAGTTAAGGGCCTTCCAGGACCTCCTGGGCTACCTGGAAATGATGGTCCAATTGTTAGTAGTAATAAACTTATTACCTTATTTCATCATACTTCTAAAATACTAAACAGACATAAATAAGCGCATATCCTCTCTTCCTTTTCCAGGGACCACCTGGAATAACAGGACAGCAGGGAATAAAAGGAGGTCAAGGGAAACCTGTACGCATTTCAACATAGTTCAAGTGTTATCATCTTAAATGAGGCTTTTTTTAATAGATTATTTACTCATAATGGCCCATTTTAATAGATTTTATTTGATGAAACATCATTAATGTCTAGCGTCATGTACAGTTTTATTATTACAGCCTGTGCTTGCTTTGTTATACAGATATGATATGAAGAGGATCTAAAAGATCAAAACAATAAAGTTCATATTCAAGGTGCTGTATGACATTTAGTTGAATCTCTGCAGGGAAAATCTGGACCACAAGGTACTCCAGGTTCCCAGGGTCATCCTGGCAGAGACGGGATCCCTGGAGAGAACGCGCACCCAGGCCCTGTGGGTTTACCTGGAGAACAGGTAAAAATGTTTAAAATAATAGAAAATATTTGTGCGCACACACACGCATGTGTGTCGACTCATTTCGTTGATGTTGGGTCAAAGCAATATCCAGTAAAAGATATGATTGATAGCTTTCTCTTACAGTTCCACTTCTTTTTTGTCCCAACAGGGTCCTAAAGGCTACAAAGGAGATAAGGGCAGGAAGGGGGAGCTGGGTGAGTGGGTAAGAGTGGCACATGGCTTTTGTAACATCATGTGAATGAACGTGTTAATCATTCAAATATTCAGATCTAGATCTCTGTCAACATCTTTGTCAGTGGTCAGAAATGAGTGTTTTAGTTAATTGAATTTTCTCTTTATTTATTTAACTTTATTTTGTTGGTGATAAAAATCTAAACTGTAAAAGTGTTATTCTGTTCGGTTATTTACGGTACATAATGCTGTGCAGGGTGGTGGGCTGTCACATAAAGTTATGGTCTGTCTCTATAGGGTTATGATGGAGAGGCTGGAGCACAGGGAAATAGAGGACAGAAGGGAGCCAAGGTCTCTCTCCCTCACACACACACACACACACACACATACACACACGCACACACACACACACACACACACACACACACACACACACACACACACACACACATGCACACACACACATTTAATGTTCCTGTTTCTGCACCATTCAGGGTAATAAAGGAGTCAGGGGAGTGGAAGGTGTTCCAGGTTATACGGTAACTGAATTGGTTGCATTTTTCAAACTTTTGCTTATTGCAGCAAGCGCTGCAGTTTGCAAAGTGGTTGTTAAAATTCTGAAGGTCTCATCTAGACTCATTCCAGAACTGAGTGAGTGTGTATTCACAGGGGCTTCCTGGAGCCAGAGGTCCACGTGGTTTTCCAGGCCCACCAGCTCTTCAGGTCAGGGATTAAATGTCTTTTTTTAAATTCTCAGTGTCTGAAATTTGCCTTTTGTTTGCTAATGTTATAATGTTGGATATATGGTGGATCATTTTCAGGGAAAGATTGGAGCTCCAGGATTTAGTGGACCGCCGGGCCCACATGTGAGTTAGTGTCCTACTGAAGGTCTCCATGAAGTAGGAAAAAGATGCACTTTACATTGATGTACATGTGCTCAGGGCAAACTGGGTCCCAGAGGAATTAAAGGTGTCTGGGGCGTAAAAGGACCTCCAGTAAGTTAAAATGACTAAATATACCTGTGAAACTGCATCATGGCATAACGGTTTACCCTCTTAGGGTCATCAAGGTGAATTTGGAGCCAGAGGAGCAGCTGGCCCACAGGTGAACTCACACAGAGAATAATAGTAACATCTTCTTCATCAAACATCTAACCAGTTCCTGCATGTGGCCTCAGGGAGAGCCGGGTTCTGATGGGATGGTCGGCTTCCCTGGAGTCCGTGGTCCTCAGGTATGGTAAAACCTTCTTTTGGGAGTCAAAATTCTCCATCAGTACTCAAGTGTCATTCAATTGTGTCTACCTCACAGGGAAATCCAGGGCCTGCAGGGCCCCGGGGTCCTAAAGGGGACACAGTGAGTATGGTTTAAACACCAGCAGGTGCTGCATTGGTGTGGTGCCGTGTTCGTCCTCATCACAGCGGTGTGTGGTTTCCCAGGGTGATCCCGGAGATGAAGGGGACATAGGTGAACCTGGACCTCCTGGACTCTACGTAAGACAACAAGATAAACCCAGATAAGACAACATGTCTGAAGGACCTCAGTTCTTCCTCTTTCTCCCTCTGTTTCCAGGGACGGAATGGGAATCCAGGAAAGTCTGGACCCTCAGGTGATCCCGTAAGATTACTTAAAGCAATTTCAATATTATATTTAAATTATAATCAAGGTGTTTCTCCACACGTCCCTGGAGCTAAAGATGCATTTACTGTTTCACCAGGGGACCAAAGCTGAGCGAGGACAAAAGGGCGATCTGGGATTCAAGGGGGATCTGGTGGGTTTGATCCGCTCACTTGATTGTTCAGGACTTCTTCAGACAGACCAGCCAATGGTTTCATTCTTTGACTGCAGGGATCTCCAGGACCCCCTGGTAAACGAGGACTGAAGGGACGTCGCGGACCTCTCGGGCTCGAGGGATATGAGGGGCCAACAGGACCAGTCGGACCACCTGGACACAGCGTGAGAGAAGTCAGACGTGTCTTCCTGTTCCTTTATCAACTATTACGGAATATTCTTTGTTCCCTCTCTGCTTTTGTAGGGATTTGACGGCATCATGGGGGAGCAGGGGAACCAGGGAAGAGAGGGACCAAAAGTGCGTTTTATAAGTGTCAAAAAATACTCCCAGCTTGTTAAACTTTTTGAAATTATGTCAAATTTTAAAAACATCAAAATCTATCTCTCCCCAGGGGAATCAAGGGCCTGATGGTGTTCCAGGAGTGCCTGGGCCCCGAGGAGGCAAGGTGGGATGAAAGAGCTAACAACACTACAGATCACAATGAAGAAGCAACAGTGGACGGCACTTAAAGCCAGAGAAGAAAGATAAATTGTACATTAAAAAGCATCGACAGAATAAATGTCTCTTTTCAAGGGTCGAGAAGGTCAAGGAGGATTTTCTGGGTTGCCAGGCACAATTGTGAGTACAAATTAGCTCAAGATCATTTGATTTGCAGATTTGAGCTCTGTTCCTTTAGCCTGTATTGTGTGTTTGTGTGTGTCTTTATTCACAGGGAGAGATGGGAAAATCTGGAGAGAGAGGATCTGAGGGAGAACCTGGTATCCAGGTTCCTACATGGCCCATCCTGTCCAACACTCTTAATATTCACACGTTTGCTTAACATTGATTAAAAAGCTCCTAAATGTAACCCCCAGGATTATTGTCTGTAAACTGACTGTCCATGATAAGAATTGCTCTGATCATTTTGGGATCACACCTGTACCTCAACAGTCTATCCCATGTGTGCAGGGGACACCTGGAGTTCCAGGAGGTACTGGATCTAAAGGACTGAAGGTGGTTTTTATTATTATAAGAAGTAAAAAACCATTAAAGACCTTGGACACTACAGATTGTTGGATACTAAGAAGTTAAACACACGTTTAGTAATTGGTTCTGCCTGTATAAGATACTTGATCAAATGTTAAAAAAAAAAGAAAAAAAAAACCCTGATCATTATAAATGATAATTATTTTTGTGTCATATTTTAGGGTCTTCCAGGTCAGTTAGGCAGCAGGGGGCAGGATGGAACTGTGGGAGAACTGGTAAGTACAGCAGTAGTAGTTGTGTAATAGCTGGCAGCGTAATTCACAGACCATAATCTCATTTATTTACTAAGGACACAGCCTTCTTAGAGACAGAAATGTGATCAGATGAATTGATCTCATTTACAGGGACACTCTGGTGTAGAGGGGATGAATGGAAATGTTGGATCTCCAGGACCAAAAGTGAGCATGTTTCTGTAATAAACCCAAAAAATGCATATTTAACACAAGTGAAGGTCCCATAATCTTCTAAACATTCCAGGGACTATCTGGAAAAACAGGAGATGCAGGCCTCCAAGGTCCTGTTGGAGAGAGCGTGAGCATTCGCCGATCTTATTATACATTAAATTTGATTTAAATTTACTCAGTATGGCAGACAGCCTTTAAAAATGTGTGGTGGTCTAGGGAGGAGTTGGCAGTACGGGAATGAAAGGGAAACGAGGAAAGCGGGGGCAAAGAGTAAGTAACAATGCTTTGTTCGAAATGATTTGTATTATTTGTATAGAAATTTGTTTCAAATATCCATAATAATGTTGGAAAAACACGTGTTGTGTTCTCCTTCAGGGAGTCCAAGGCATACAAGGACCAAAGGGCATCACAGGAGGTGAAGGATTGAAGGTAGCCATCAGTCAAAAGGATGCTGTTCATTTTCAGTGACAATATACATCAGAGTCTATTGGAAGCTGAGCTCTTCTGTTCTGGTTTATGCTCTAAAATTCTGCCTTGTTATGTGTGATGTGAAGGGAGAGAGAGGTGAGGAGGGTCCGGGAGGGAAGCTGGGAGCTCCTGTAAGTGTTGTACAGCTACTATTATTTTACTGTTGTCGTTCAACTCATTTCTTCAATTCATTACCTTTTTCTGTCTCCCAGGGAGAAATGGGAATACCTGGACCACAAGGATACAATGGACCGACTGTAAGATCCATCCATCCATCAGCCATCCATCATCCATCCATCCATCCCTCCATGCAACATCCATCCATCCATCCATCCATCCATCCATCCATCCATCCATCCATCCATCCATCCATCCATCCATCCAACATCAATCCATCCATCCATCATCCAGCCAGCCATCCATCCATCCATCCATCCATCCATCCATCCATCCATCATCCATCCATCCATCCATCCATCCCCATCCATCCATCCATAACTCCTCCCTTCTCCCTTCCTCCATCCATCCCTCTGTCCCTCCCTCATCCATCCATCCATCCCCATCCATCCATCCATCCATCCCTCCTCCCTTCTCCCTTCCTCCATCCATCCATCCATCCATCCATCCCTCCTCCCTTCTCCCTTCCTCCATCCATCCATCCATCCACCCATCCTCCCTTCTCCCTTCCTCCATCCATCCATCCATCCATCCATCCATCCATCCATCCATCCATCCATCCATCCATCCATAACTCCTCCCTTCTCCCTTCCTCCATCCATCCCTCTGTCCCTCCCTCCATCCATCCATCCATCCATCCATCCATCCATCCATCCATCCATCCAACCAACCTCCAGAAATCACCCAATCATCTATTTTATTTTGTGATTTATAGCTAATATCTAACATTAAAAACAACGTTTTGTTGTGTCTTTTTCCTTCAGGGAATTCAGGGTAACATTGGACCATGGGGTGAAATTGGGCCTCGTGGCCTTAGAGGTGACAAAGGTTTACAAGGTCCAATTGGCCTCCCTGGTGTTCCAGGTGAACCAGTAAGTGTATTTGAATGCCCGGAAAGATAAATATTCACATGCAAATTCGTAGGTAGCTGTGGTTGGGTGGTATCTCTAGCCTTTCATGTTGCCTGGAATGTCTACTGGAACACAAGTTGAAACAAACTTAAAATAATATCATTATTTGCACATAAAAAAAGTACATAAAAAAGTACAGTGTATCCTAGTTTTTGCATATTCTCTTTGCATGCAGGGTAGCACTGGCCCACCAGGACAACATGGAAAACCTGGCGTCAAAGGAGATGAAGTAAAGCTTAAATTTGCATGAGGACAATCAAATGATAACAGTTTTCAGACATATTAATCACAGGTCTCCTGTGGACCAAAAAATGAACACATTAACTCCAAAGATGAATCATCCGACATCATTGTCTTAATGTTGAAAGACCTGGTTTCAAGCCAGCTCAAAAGCATCTTAACAATGGTTACTCTTTGTGTATTTCACCTAAAATGTCTTGTTTCATCACTTCAGGGAGCACGAGGAGAAGCGGGGCAGGAAGGGGCTGCTGGTCTCCATGGTGAGGAGGTATATTCATGAGAATAGTCTTGTCAGAGATTTGCTTTATCTTTTGTATTCTTTAGACCTGATAGCGGCTTTCCTCTGTGCGTAACAGTGATTTAATAAGTGAAATATTGGAATAATCTAGTGTTTCTTGGTTTAGGGTCCAGCTGGACTTAGGGGACTTGAAGGGCCAAATGGGAAAAAAGGATTAACTGTGAGTAAACACCACTTTATGGTGCAACTTTTTCTACTTTATTTCATGAAACATGTTAATAGATCATTATAAAAATGTTTTTTAGGGGGACAAAGGTAACACTGGACCTCCTGGCCTTAGAGGGCCAAAGGGAGCTGAAGGCGGTAGAGGGAACCAGGGTACACAGGGGTCAAAGGGTGGCCTGGGAAAGCAGGTCAGTGATTTATTTCTACAAATGCTTCACTTTTATTGAGAAAAGGACAGTAATGATTTGACGTTATCCCTTCTGTCCCCACTCAACCTGTATCTTTAGGGATATGATGGTGCGCCAGGGGACAAAGGACAACCAGGGGCTCCAGGGTCCAAGGTCAGACCAGATCATGTCTGATTAACTGAAGAAATTTCGGTATTTATGGTGATGGTGCATTGACAGGGTGATAAAGGTGTCAGAGGTTCAGCTGGCGTACCCGGACAATTTGGACCTGGGGGAAACACTGGGGCAGCAGGGACCAAAGGCCAGAAGGGGCTCCATGGACACACTGTTAGTAACACTGTCAAACCAGAAAACTTTGCCTAACAGAGACAAGCTAAACCATTCTGCAGGGATTCTAAAAGTATTGTAATGTATGCACTCACTTTCAGGGCCCTCCTGGCAGCCTTGGATCCTCTGGACCAATTGGACCATCCTCACCAGTATGTATTTCATTATTCTCAAAGATACAAACATTATCAATAAAATGGCAGATTAAAAAAAATCTATGGTTTTTAGGGTGTGCCAGGCAAGAGAGGTGGTGTGGGCAAAAGGGGAATCCCAGGACCAAAGGTTCCTTTAATTGCTGTATTCACAAGGGTGATTTGTCTAAACCTGTACTGGTTTACGTCATGGCAGTAATTCTCCTGCTGTGTCTGTCTGCTACTCAGGGCATACATGGTGGGAATGGAATGATAGGTCTTCCTGGACCGAAAGGAGACACGGTGGGTTTTATTTTGTGCTGCAACCCGTGGGCACTAACTCTTTGGGTGCATAGATGCACAACTACAGTGAGAGAGTGCCTGTGTGAAATGGTCCGTGTTTTCCAGGGTAATCGAGGAGAGAAGGGTGCAAAAGGAGAGCATGGGACAAAAGGCTCCATGGTAACATAACACAATCAAGCTCATGCTCTTGTGAGTAACATTCTATAACATTCTAGCCTTAAATTTGTTATTGCATTTTTGCAGGGATCTATGGGAATGATGGGGCCCAGTGGGTCTGCAGGAGCTCAAGGCCACCCTGGGGCTGTTGGTCCTCCTGGTCTTCCAGGTCTTCAAGGAATTCAAGGACTGAAGGTTAAGTGCAGAACAATGAAACCAAAGGTGAGAATGGATGTCAACCTTTAAAAAGATGTTGTAACGTGGTTATTTGTGTTTACAAAGGGAGAAAGTGCCCAGCCTGGAAGGAAAGGAAAGAAAGGAGCTCCTGGAAAACCTGTGAGTTGTATGTATAATAAAGAAAAAATTATACTGTTGCTCTGATTTAATAAAACAAAAGCAAATGTGTGAACTTCTCTGTTTGTCAAATGGAAAGTCAGAGATGAAGAACTGACACCCACACAGCAGCAATATGGCTCCAAATCGATGTTCATTCATTTATTACAGTAACAGAAAACAAACCTAATCTTAAGATTCTTGGATCCTTTTTCCTGGTGTAAAGGGAACGATTGATCATCTTTAGAGTCCATGTCTGTTGAACAGATTAACCCAGAAGCTCTACTGCTTTGTAGGGATCTCCAGGCCCCCTGGGTACACCGGGACACATTGGACTGCCTGGGAAACCTGCAAGTGTCCCATTTGACAGACTTTTAGCTAACTGTATTTTAACAGAGACGATGGTGACTGTATTGGTGATTTCTTGGTTCATTTCAGGGTCTAAGTGGCACCGCTGGCTTGCTGGGAGTTGAGGGTAATGAAGGCGATCCGGTAAGGAAGTGTGTTATAATTCAGTTCCATCTGTTGTTCAGCTTTGCACCTAATTCAGCCCCTCATTTGTTCTTCCAAAAGGGTGATGCTGGTTTAAGAGGAGCTCCTGGAAACCCAGGCAGGCCTGGAAAACCGGTTAGGCAAAGAAAAATACATTCACTGCCTGGCCGAAACCAAAAGTCACCAAATGGATTTAACCAAGCAAATATGAAAGAGCCTCTTATTGGATAATTGTTACATGGGCGATTATCTGACAAGTTATTTAACCCCAACTGATGCAATGAGAAGCTTCTTTTGTCTTAAACACACGTCGAAAGACATCCAGTGGTCGTGGGAGAGAAGTTGGTCTGTTTGAGAAGGGTCAGATCTTTGAATGCATCAAGCAGAGAAAGCATCTAAGGCGATTGATGAAACTATTAAAGTGGGGTTAAGAACTCTTCAAAGCATTATTAAAAAGTAGAAGCATGGTGAGAAACCATCGAGAAAGGAAACCTGAACGATCCTGATGGGCAATCACTTAAAAAGAGAAAAACAACAGTAGAACTCAGGGTTATGTTTATTAGTGAAAGTGAGAGGATTTCCACATGCACAAAGTGAAGGGAAATCAGGGGCTTGTGACTGAACAGCTGTGTCGTCTTAAGGAAACCACTAATCAGTGAGGCTAATTGGGGACAAAGGATTCAATTTCCTAGGGAGCATAAAGACTGGACCCTGATGTAGTGGAAAGTCATGTGGTCTGATGAGTCCAGCTATACCCTCTTCTGGAGTGATGACAGCATCGGGGTAAGACAAGAGGCAGAAGTGATTCGCTCATCATGCCTGGTGCCTACAGCACCTGCCTGTGGGTGCAGTTCTGGTCTGGGGTTGCTGCAATTGCTCAGGTCTAACTTTAGCAACATCATGTGCCCAAAGATTGAGGTCAGCTGACCACCTGAATATACTGAAGGACCGGGTTATTGCAGTAATGGATTTTTATCACTGGATGGAAATCAATCTTGTGACGCTGCGGAAGCTTATCGAAACAAAGCCACAGGGAATGTCTCAGTCATCAAAGCTAAAGGTGGTCCAAGAAAATGTTAGAGTGTCTGACCCTTTTTTTGGTGGGTGACTTTTTTTGGCCAGGCGGTGGGTGTGACCATACAAGATAAACCCAGGCAGACTCCAACAGTCTGTCCTCATGATGTAATAATAAAGTTTAACGATCTTTTACATTTTAGGGAGATCCTGGACCTGCTGGGGTCAGGGGAAACATGGGAGAAGCAGGTTTCAAGGTAAAAACAATTCACTTAAAATACCAATGATGTTAAACCCCACAATTATGTGAACAGTGATTTAATATAAAAATTGAGTTCATCATGCCTGGAAAAAATGGGCATTATTGATTTCTTGTTGGCCATCAGGGAAAACCTGGAGCAAAAGGAGAACAGCACCACCCTGGCCCCAGAGGTCCTAGGGTATAAATGTTTACAGATGCTTGATAGTCAGATGATTAATTATATTGATACATTTTCTAATAAAACCCATTACTGGTCTTTATAATAGGGTATTCCGGGATTCAGAGGAGAGAATGGAAATCCTGGAAGTTCTGGTCTGAAGGTAAAATTGAGCAGTTCTCTTCTGCATGGCAGTTCTTGCACCTTTTCTTTATTCAAATGCATAGTTGTCACAGATTATACATTCATGTACCCTTCATCAAACCCACATCCTTCATTTTTTTCACCTGTACAGGGTCTCCCAGGTGACACAGGAACACTGGGACCAACGGGGCCACCTGGCCTAAAGGTTAGTAAATATTTCTAATTTCACAGCCTAAACATGAAAACAAACAGGCTTACTTTATTTGGTTTAGGGGAATCCTGGTGTGCCGGGGCAAAAAGGTCAGAGAGGTCAAAAAGGGAAGGCAGTAAGTTTTGTTTAAATGTTATTTTCATTTGAGTTGAGTAGACTGCATCTTATTAATCAGCTGATTGTTGCAGGGAGAACTTGGTCCTCAAGGTCTGCCTGGGCAACAAGGCACAGCTGGACTTCCTGTATGTTGCTTGGCTATTTTTGTAGATAAGCAGAATTTGTAAAAAAAAATATTTAATCAATGTATTTATCACTGTCTTATAAACAGGGTCAGCTGGGGCAGAAGGTGAGAGATTTGTCATCGTGGGAATTTGGGTAAGCATCTGAAAGCGATTCTTTCTGGCCCCCTCAACAGCTTGCGTGTCTTTACAGGGGCTGAAAGGAGTTCAGGGTGAGAGAGGGCTAAAGGGAGTCCAGGGCCATCCTGGTCCTCCAGTAAGACTCTAACGTAATACTGTAAAAAACACTGTGGCGTAATTTAGGAAAAACCCCAATGCTAAATAATTGTAAAGTATGATGGTTGATGCAGATTTCAAGAGACTGTGACAATCACCTGAAAGTATCTTTTCCACAGGGAAGTCCAGGTGCACCAGGGAAACTCACTCAGCCATCCAACCCAAAATCAGCTCAAACAAACAAACTGAAGACAAAACCCACAAAAAACAGCACACGTAAATATCTGCAGAGATCCAGAGAAACACCTAACGTCACGGGGGGAAAAGAACATGTTGGTTTTAAGCTTCTTTTTCTTCGATGGCCTTTCTGTGTTTACACATGCGACAAATAAACAGTGATGTGCTCTGGTAGAGGCCCAAGTCGTTATCCAGGAGATGGTCAGGCCACGGGGACCACTTTGACTGGCCACTGGGAACCAAAGCAGACCCCGCCACCACCTGTTACGAGCTGGGACTCACACACCCGCAGCTGCATGACGGTGACTGGGTCGATGTAAAGCCTGATTGCTCTCCTCACAACAAACACATTAGAGTAATGGAATACTTGAATTTCTCCTAGGTTACTTTTATATTGACCCCAACCAAGGCTGTCCTTGTGATGCAGTACAGGTATTCTGCAACTTCACAGCTGGAGGAACAACCTGCATACGGCCTCTGCAGTCACAGGTGTGCTGAACTCATTGAAAAGGAGGGCGTTATTGGTTGATAAACACAAATTATCGGTTGTATTTTGTCGCTTAGATTAGATTCCATTGGGAGCAAGGCCAGAAGACGCGTGTGCAGTGGCTCGGTCAGCAACATGGAGGAAGCCTGGTGAGATAGGGGCGTCTGACATCACTGCGACCTCCATCAGGTCTTCTCAGACGTGACCACTGTGTCTCTGACAGTTAGAGTACGCCGGCCTGGGTGTCGTCCAGCTGAGGTTTATGCGGTTCCACAGCCACACGTGTTCCCAGCGCATGACCGTCAGCTGCAATGGAAGCCAGTCCAGGGTTGGCAAAACTGATTCAGCTCAGTGGCTTGTTCACCTAACGGGAGACTCAGGGAATGAAATATCTTCACATTTTACTTCAGTGTCCAGGAGAGAGTGTGAGGTAAGGGCTAAATTGTTATTTAATTGGTCAGTTTTTGTGCTCTCCTTAACTGTTTGGTGCGTGATCATCTTACAGGTGGAGGTGGATGTTCACACTCAAGTTGATACGGAGTTACTTCCCGTCAGAGATCTGGGAGTGGAGATTTCATCAGGGTCACCTTTTTTTCAGGAAGTGGCTGTTGTTTTGGGACCGCTCTGCTTTTTGTGACACATAAATTCATGCCTGCATGTGTTTCTGGGAGTGCATGAAATGAATTTCTGTAAAACACTTCATGTGATTTTCCTGTTGCTCTGGGGTTTTTTCAGTGTCATTTTGTGTCTATTTATTGAATTGACTGAAAAAAATGGTGAAATACTTATTTGATAGAGCAATTCAAAATGTTAATTAGGGAAAAAAAAGAGAAATTACTGCATCCACAAGATATTGCAACAGACAGAATTGCAATGCAGGAATATGACACGAATTGTCTCATATGTTTGCTTTTAAAAAGAGTAAATCTGTCCATCACAGGCAGTAATGAATCGAAAGCTCCAGACTGCAGACTCCAGACTGAATGCAACTACATTTTTACAAATCATTCAATAAAATAATAAATTTCAAAATGTGGCGATACAAATTCACAGCTTTTATGGAACCAATTCTATTATATTATAGATACTATAAGATACATAGTTGTCAGCCGGGGCCAGTTGAAAAACTGACGTGTCATAGTTGTGACCGGTAGAGGGCGATAGTGAGTAAACAAGTCAATCACGTGCTTAACAATCATCACAATTAAAAATCTATATAGAAAGTTATCTCTTGCTTTTGCAGATTCTAAAAAGGCTTAAGATAAATGTCTATTCATTTAATGAATAAATGTCAAGCCAAAATGGAGAAGCTGCTTTTGAGATTTTGTACCAGCATGCGTGAGCATTAATCTGGGCGAAGTTATGCACGCCATTGTTGAAGAATTACAGGCTCACAGGGGAAAACGTTTAAGACAGTGTCTGTTTTTCTCAGCACAATATGCCAACAATTTCACATGCTGCTAAGTAGAACTCTACTACTGACTCTGACCTGAACTGAGCTGTCGTGACCCTCATCACTGATCTGAAGTGAGGTTATAAAGAATTGAATTTCTTCAAAATTCAACAATTAAAAAAAAAAAAAAAAAAGAATCTACTGAGGGTGATTCACTAATCTGTTGGATCAATCAGTACAAAACGTAAGCTTCATTTGGCTTAATTTCCGTGAAATTAATAATGAGCCATGACTTGTATCGACCTAATTTTTGGATGATGTTAAAATATTATAAGATGACGACCTAATATGTAAAACACTACACGTCAAAGAGGTTGTGTCTCTTTTTTCCGCATGATTTTATTTATCAGGCTTGATGATCATGGTCAAGGTCATTTTTTTTATTTTCAATGCACCTCTGTGTTTTTTTGCAGTTAATTGCATTAGCCACAGCCAGCTCATGAGACTAGTTGAGCTAAAAGGTTGATCATACATTTATCCAGAAGGCACATGCCTCATTTTATTATTGTTGCACAACTCATTCACATTTTCAACAACTTGTGGAATTTACCCAATGATTAGCACCAAGAATGTTGCTGTAATGCAGATCTAAATCAGGAAAGTTGTATAGGAATGGTGAGAGCGAAACTAAATATAATCACATGATCCTGTCTCAAATATGGCTCCTGGTTAAGAATTTCAAACAGAGACCATGATGTCACCCAAAATTGTGCATTCATAATGCATTTTGCACAGCATATTTCACAATACTTTGATTGTTATTGTTTATAAATGCCCAGTATGACTTGCTTTAAAAATATTTTTGTTTAAAGATTACATCCACAATCATTATGTTGGGGTAATATGACAGCCAGTAAACAGTAAACAGTATTTTCATTGTGTGTAATTTTAAAATGCTTACTTGTATGTAACATGCTAATTTAAAAGAAAAATAAACAAAAAAAACCCAAAACGTTCAAATGAAACAACCATAGCTTAAATATAACATTCTAAAGGGTCAAATAAATCAAGGAACATTATATCTGACACTAATGAATATTTGACAGGGTGTTTTAATTTTGTTGTACAGTGAGTACTTCTACATTATACATGAATATTTAGAGGGTCGGTTTCCGACGTTTCCTGTCGCGGCCGTGAACGTGAACGCGCGCGGTCACGAAGGAGCTGATGACGTCAGAAGGAGGCGAGCGTCCCAGCCAATCAGCGCCGGCTGTCCTGCTCCTCATCCCCGCTGCTACAGTGGGGAAGGTGAGCGGCGGGGCAGGCTGCGGTGGCCAGCGAGGTTAGAGCCGCACACTCCGCTCACGCAAACGTCGGAAACACTCGGCAAGAGAGCGCCCGGCTGTCCGAGCGAGTAGGTCCCCACCGAGGCGGTGGAGCGTTCCTAAACAATTGTCCTCAAGTCCGGTTAGCTAACGAGAGACGTCAACAAGTGGGCTCGTTTGGGCTCCGCGTTCCGAGAATTTAATCAACATTTCCTATTTTCCCAAGCGCCTGGCACATTCTATCTACGTATCGGCCGTTTGTCTGCTCCGTGTCCGGGTCACGTGAAGCTAATTTGACTGTCAACTGAGTTTTAGTTTCGTTTATCAATCGGAAACGGCACCGTTCCAAGTGAGATTTGACGACTTTTGGTGCTCATTTTGTAGGATGGAGAGCAGGCACGACTCTGTCCTGCGGTCTCGATGCCCCGGCATTCCAAAGTTCCCCTCGTTCCCTGATTTAGATGGGACATTGGATGGGAAACCCAGCCGGAGAGAAGATCAGGAAGACGACGGGGACAAACCAGCGACGACCAGCAATGGTGAGAAATCACCAAATCCCTCGTCAGCAGGGTCAGCGGAGAGGACATTGACCCACTGTTGCAGTGATTTTAGAAAAGGGATATTGACTCAAGCGCTCCCTCCCTTGTTTTACTTCCCTGAATGGGGCAATGTGTCATGAGATGATTGTGTGGATGACTGTGTGGTGACCTGTGGGTTACCAGGCCAGAAACTACCACCATCCACATAGATTATTATTCTGTGCTGTTGTGGTTCACTGTTTGCTGACCTGCCCTATTGCAATGATCTCAAGAACTGAGCAAACCTGTTTGCCATTATACAGTTGCCATCATATAATACCTGTAATTACCTCTTCAATGTTTGGACTGTTTGACCTCCACTGATGCTGTCTTGGAGTGCTCATTGAGACTTGTTTTTCCTTCATTGTTTTCCCAGGTTAACTAATCTTTTCTCTTCATGTTTTCAGGAAGAATTGAAGTGGAACACATGATCAGCAAAAAGCTGCAGCTGAAGAGGAAAGCAGAGGTTTGAAAATCGAGGATTTGTGTGTATATAAAATGTCAAACTAGCATGTTAAAACAAGCAAGAGGGACTGAAATAGAGAAACATTTGCACTAGAGTGATTGTAGATTTTCATCACATTTTTTTTAACATTTTTTGAGATACATTTCTAACTGGTGGTGCATTTTTGCGCACTCTGTAGCTAATGGATGCAGTCTGACACATGCATGTAGTAGAAATGGAGACACCAACACAGAGCTGCTGTTAGCCGAGTAAATCTCTGGCTCGTCAATTGTTCACGGATTGCTACAAATTCATTCTTTACAAGGTGTGAAATGTGCATTGTTCTGGGTGTTATGCCTTTTTTTCCCCCTAATAGAATTAACTCACTATTTCTTATGCAATGATTCTACCTTTTTAAATAGTGCTTTTCTTGTCAGACCTGCAAGTGACTGAGGAGGTGTTTCACTGCCTGGGGACACTTGAATATCAGTATTTTTGGTTTTTGCCCTTGTTGATCAGTACCTGAAGAATGACCTGATGCGCCAGTTTGACAGTCAGGTTAATGACTTCATGGACAGTCTGATTGAGGAGTCCGCAACTCTGGAGCCGGCCCCTTTACCTGCAGTCTTCTCGCCACCTCTGTCAGACAAGGAGAGGAACAAACTCAGGTGCTGCCACTTAACGGACCCCAGAAGTGTTTTTTTTTTCCTTCTCTCCAACCATAAAAGACTAATGTCACGGATTTTGTGCAGGCACTTTCGGCCTCCCCACGGCCAAGGGAAGCACTTTGTCAGTCGCAGGTCCCTCCTAGAGTAAGTTGACCCTCTGGGATTGCTTATTGCAGAAGATTCTCTTTAGGAATGCTTGTTTTTAGCCTTCATACAGTCTAATCTCCTGCTGCTGGTGTTTCCTCCAGTGAGCTGTTTGAGGTGAACCACATCAGGACTATCTACCACATGTTTATTGCCCTGCTCATTCTCTTCATCCTCAGTACTCTGGTTGTTGATTTCATTGATGAAGGAAGGTAAAGAAGACCAAGACTACCATTTTGTTTTATTTTTTAAGTGATTCTCCACAATCAAATGTGTCTTGTCTGCTTTTTTCCACCATCCCAGGCTGGTGCTGGACTTCGACTTGCTGGTCTTTGCCTTTGGACAGATCCCTCTGGTGGTGTGCACGTGGCTCTGCATGTTCCTATCCGTGTTGGTGGTTCCCTTCGCTCTTTTCCACCTGTGGTCACAGACCCAGTCAGAGAATCACAGCCACCCCAGGTTGTGCAGTGTCCTCTTTGTCTCCATCTACCTGCTCTACCAATTCTTTGCTCTGGGATTCCTGCCTACCTACATCGTAGTGACCAACAGTCTGCCACCTGCTTCCCGCTTCATCGTCATCATGGAACAGGTCCGTGGCCAGTTTGCTATAAATACCTTTCTTTATTTAAGAAAACCCGTAGCATATATTTCTGAATATCTGTTGAAAATGTTGCGAGCGTCTCTTTATTCGTCTCACCTCAGGTGCGCCTGATGATGAAAGCCCACTCCTTCATCAGGGAGAATGTACCGAGGGTCCTGACCTGGGCTAAGGACAAAACAGGTATGTACATTCATCCTTTCATCCGTGATTACTACTTCTCGGTGGATCCCATGTTTTCACTTTTTACCGTGTGTTCCAAAAGTTGATGACGACCAGTCTGTCCTCTCGTCTGCAGGCCCGTCTCCAGTGTTGCCTCAGGTTTCCCAGTATCTGTACTTCCTCTTTGCCCCCACCCTCATTTACAGAGACAAGTACCCACGGTATAAGCACGCCCTCTCGGTGGTCGAAACAGGCCGTTCTTAAACAGCAGTTCACGTTAATCTCTCCGTTTCTCATTAAATACAGAAACCCAGTGATCCGATGGGGATACGTGGCTACAAAGCTACTCCAGGTACTGACCGCTTGTTTTATATGGCAGAGTTTACTGAGGAGTCCAACCCAAGCCATTTATTTCAGTTTCAACTCCTCTCACCTTCAAGGTCCTGGGCAGTCTGTTTTATGCCTATTACGTTTTCGTGCGGCTGTGCATCCCTCAGTTCCGCAGCATCAGTCTGCAGCTAATGGACGTGAGGGCCACCGTCCTCTGCATCTTTAACTCCATCTTGCCAGGTGAGCTGGACCTTTAGTGTTTCTGAAATATGTCTTTATACCTCTCAGTTGCCTGAGTCGGCGTTGGGTCTTTATTAGTTGTGCATTTTTGTGATAAGAGTCTTTATTTGCAGGTGTGTTGGTTCTGTTTTTGGCATTCTTTGCCTTTCTTCACTGCTGGCTCAATGCTTTTGCTGAGATGCTCCGCTTTGCCGATAGGATGTTTTATAAGGTACACCCTTTGACATTATCCACTACAGGGACCTTTAAATGTCTCAGGCTGTTTCATTTTGGACCTTTTTATATTTTAATCATTTTTATATTTACAGGATTGGTGGAATTCAACTTCTTTTGCCAACTACTACCGCACATGGAATGTAGTGGTGCACGACTGGCTGTACTACTACATGTACCGGGACTTTCTCTGGGTAGGTGGTTATCTGATGAGCCTCTTTGCAGAAGATGAAAAGGACTATGATGAAATTCACTGCTGCATTTATTGATAATTTATTGCATTTCTCTTCTATCTGCTGTGTCCTTTCCAGATGTCTGAGAAGCGTTTCAAACCAGCGGCCATGCTGTTTGTGTTCACAGTATCAGCAGTGGTCCACGAGTACATTCTGGCTGTCTGCTTCGGTTTCTTCTATCCCGTACTTTTCTGCCTCTTCATGTGTTTTGGAAGTAAGAATTTATTCCAAGTGTTTGGATGAAAATGCAGATAAACCCACAAAATACTGTAGCATTGCTTTGTTAGTTCAATATACCTTCATCTTCATTTTTCCTGCAGTGATGTTCAACTTCATTTTGCACGACCAGAGGAAAGGTCCCATCTGGAACATAATCATGTGGACGTCCCTCTTCCTGGGTCATGGAGTAATCATCTGTCTCTACTCCCAGGAGTGGTACGCCCAGCAGTATTGCCCCATAAAGGAGGTAACATTACAGAATATCTCTGTACTGTCTGGTGAAATATTCTATATGATATTGTGAGTGTTGCATTTAGAGTTATACAATGAACTTAAATTTCACTTAAATTATGTCTGAGAAGTTTAAGCATCGAGCTTAAATTTCAAGTATTATTATTTAGTATTGTTTCTTACTTATATTAATAGTGATGATTATAATATAACAAAGTTCTCCAGTGGAGGAATTATCTGAACAACCTGAAGGGGGCGCACTTTCCACAGCTCTTTCTCTGGAAATTAAAGATGTACAATGTCACCTGCCCTTGAGGCAAAATAGCGCAAAGTTTTGGTTAAAAAGGAGGCTTTTAAAATAAGTCCTATATCATACTGGAAACCAGTGGAGGAAGGCGGTTGGTGAGGATTATTCCAGTTTGTGTGCTCAGCTGTAAACAGCAGCATTTTGTAATCCAACTGAGATGATCAACTAGATCTGCCTTTCCCATTTCAGCCTTCATTCCTGGATTTACTGAAGCCGCAGTCCTGGAGCTGTCAGCGAGGGCCAGCGGTGGACTGACAGCCTGTAATCCACTACTGGACCTCACAAGACGTCAGCACTGATCCGTTTAAACCGATCCGTTCGACCAGCTTTTTTGTTAGACTTAACTTCTGCTATTTCAACTTTGATATTGAATTGCACTAAAGTTGCCAAACTGCTCTTTTCTCTTAATGGCAAAGGAGGAACGCCTTACATACCCCTTTTTAACAAATATTACAATATTGCTTTTTTATTTTTCGAGAACTATTTATTTTGCCAATGCTTTAGCGTGATGTTTGTTTTGATCATCTGTGAAAACACTCCTTGTGCCAATATGCTAATGTCAATCAACGTGCGGCAGCTGAATCTAAATTTCACACAATGAAATAATGGGACTGCAGTAAACATATTTCATAATTGGAGTTACTGCATTTATTAATATCTTATTTGGAAAGGCATGCACTGCCAACTGAGTTAATTTAGAAGAATGGACATTGTGTTTTGTATAAATCGAAGCGTGAGATGCCTTGAAATATGAAAAAGTCTATATTTTGCTTTATGGAGTAATATATTTTGTGAGTGCTGGATTTATCCTTTGTTGTGTGGATATTTTTAGTTTACATACATTGACATACGTGAACATACATTCTTATGGATGTTTTTTGGTGTCCAAATAATGGGACTGCAGTAAACAAATTTACAATTTACTTTACCAGGATGGTTGTGGGGAAGGTAAAATCATGACAGGCTAAGTTGCAGCTGGCTGCTGGGATGTAATAACATGGGGATCGTGCTTGATTATCACAAAGGGCTGCTTTGTTTGATGCTGGGTACATTAACTGAGGCTTTGCTTGTATGCATTTTACAGAAAACGCGTCCATGTCCCGTGGATGGTACTGATAATGCAATCTTGGTAGAACTTGTACAAACCTTTGTGTCATTTTGAAGAAATCAACATTATTGCACAAACAGTGTTGCCTAATCTGATATATGCCATTGCAGGGAGATAACGTGACAATTGGATGTACAACAGAGACAAAACCAGCAATAAAAGCAACAGCACTTTAAAAAGATATCCACAAGGTGTCGCTATATTAAAAGCTTCGACTTGATCCGGCGCTCAATGCGGCTGCAGTCCGGAGTGACCGATGCACGCAAGTGTCAAATTTATATGGATCATGAAATAATTTGGACGTGGATGGGTTTTAGAATGCAGCTGTAGTGAAATGCACTTGCATATTTTGAAGAACTTTGCATATATCCCTCAATATTTTTATACCAAAATGTTGAAGGGAAATTCACAACTTTTGTTGTATTTCTATGGTAATTTTGTCTTTAACCTTTGAATCATGAGTTTTATTCACAGAACAGGAGTCGGTATATCGAGATGCATTGTAGGCAAAATGTTTTTTTTTAATTACTTAATACACCATTACTAAACCATATATTGAAAACTGTCTTGCAAGCAACTCCAAATTTATTAGAAGACTGTTTCATGTCGTAAGTGACTGGCTTGCTCAATTAAATGCTTATTCATGGAGCTTTAATAGAAGAGTTTCAGGCTACTAGGATAGGCACTGTATCTCCAGCGGTGATGTGAGGGGAAATGTTCGGATCCGGTTGGTGCCTGGGAGGTGACAGGGAACCGGGGCGAATCCCCCCCGCCTTGTGCAACACATCTTCTATTCTGCGGTAAAGATGGCGGCGTCAGAGGGGGCGCGTAGCGGCCGGACATCGGCAAAGCGATCCTGAAATGCTCCAGATTTGAGCGAACTTCGCTACCCTAGGGGCGTCAATAGCGACCCGGGCCACATCTGGACCACAGGGATAGATACAAGCGCTGTCACACGCCGGTTTTGCGATTTTATTGTTAAAAGCAGGGTGGGTGGGTTTCACTGATAAATGCTAAAAGTTAGCTAGCGGGCTAGCCGAGCGAGTTACTACACGCTAGTCAACGCTAGCGCGGTGAGGAAGAGCGGGGAGGGGATTGAGGAAGACTGTTCGGGCCAGGCCTCTCCGTGTTAGGGAATGTGAACCGAAGGTGTGCAGGGGGTTCCTCGCTTCGTCCCAAACGTCCTAACGCTACACTACCGGGATGGGGCAGCAGGTAGGCCGCGTCGGTGAGGGCACGTCGACCGGACTCCAGCCACCACAGCCCCACGCGACCCAGACGCACCAAGCGAAGGGGATCCGGGGGAGCGGCGCCGGGAGAAGACCCCGAGAACCCGGCAGTATCACCGGGACTCCGCCGAGCAGGACGCCTGCGGTTAACGTGCCCGACCCAGGAATTAATATCTTCACGCAGCACTCGGGTAAGAGCAATAGGGTACACGGACCCGGAGACGAGGGGGGCTTTAGTTTTGTATTGTTTGCTGCTGATTAAGCGACTGTTAGCCGATCCAAGCTAGTTTGACAACGACGCGTTAGCGGAAATAGCTTTGCCCACCAACCTTCCCTGTCTCATCCATTTTCCTGTTTATTTGTTAAGATCCCCATTGTCCGTGATCCCCGGGGTATTTATACATGTACATGTCAAATCTGAATTTTTCTGACATTATATTGAAACATATGTGCAGTATATCCTACACGTGACCTGACTGTTCCTAAAGGGGGAGAAAAGAGCCGTCTGTTTTTATTTTCCACTCCAGTGATCATAATGGGCACATATAATAGAGATAGTTATTCCTTTATAAGAGGCTTCTCTGTGTTGGAGTTGATTGTGTAAAAATTGATTTTTGGCCCCAGGAGGTTGAGCAATATTTCCATACGTTTAACTCCCTATAGCAGCCACCACTGGGTCACATTACAATGACTATAGCGGTATTTACATGCTTGCTTGCCAACAACAATGTCTTAACACTCAACTTGGATGCCATCATTTTTACCCATCATTTGTCATTCGTGCACGAGAGAAACAATCTGGGAACGGTGCCCGCCAAAGACAGGATTACAGCCACCCCACATCATTCATGCTTTCCTCTCACAGCAGTCACAGAGCATTGATAATTCATGTCTCCGATCTAGCCGAGCAGGACCCATCAATGCTTCATGGTCAGCTCCCTTTCGTGAGTCATCCCGGTTTATTCTTTTGCATCGAATTTATGGGATGTTTAGGGATCTCCTGTATCGCCGTCCGGACACGCTTCTCCTCAAAAATGCTCTTGATTTTTACGCCATGCCGTTTGCAACAGTACGTTGGCTTGTGTGCTGTGTTGTATTGCAAATTATCTGAGCAGATGTCCCAAAAAAAAGATCAAACATTCCCATGTAGAGTAAGGGCATGCACACAGCGCGTTGTCACGGCATTACGAAGACGGCCAGATGGTTGCAAATGTGCAAGAAAGCACTTCCACAAACATCAATCTAGATGTCATCGAGTGTACAAAGCAAAGCGCTGACACACCTGCGTGAGTATATAATGTATGTACATGCGTGGGCTGTGTTGTGCATTCTATAGTCCGCACCACAGTCGGTATGTCGGCCTTCTGTCAGCGGGAGCTGCTCCGGGTTTCTAACAGGACCGACAGAAGCTGTGGATCCACTGCGGTGCTTTTAATTGATAAAACCCTTTTTTCGTGTGCTGTTGCACACAGGGCTTCTCAACTCGTCTGTCAGTCCGTACACATTAAGTCTAAAAGTGGTCCGTATGCACGGACCCCTACCCTGTGACCTATGCATAGCACATTGTTCCCAACGCTTATTTTCGGCAGGACTTGCACTTGATGTGAAGACTGATCGATCGCCAATGCCATAAAAGTGACGCAAGTGTATAAGAAATTGAATAAAGTTCTCTGGAGCCTTCGTCCACGAGGCCTTTTAGAGGCTTCAGATTTTTATTCACCTCTGATGTGTTGAGCAACACAACGGCGTGGCTGTTGTGGTAGATGACTGTAATTATGTATGACATTACAGAGTCACAAGTTGCATTTCCCCTTTCTCCATATAAATGAGCCATTATTGCCTTTGACACGGCTGGTTGGGCCTCTGAGCTCTTGGCTTTACTCAATGTCTTGTCTTGAGTGCAGGACTAGAGCTTTTTCGTTGTGATTCTAATTATCTAATTGAATGAAATTTTATTACCATGACATGATTTGAGGCCAGGAGAAGGTTCAAGGTTTTGGAATATAGTAAACATTATTAGCTTTATAGCTGGAGCATTTAAAATGTAATCCTCCCCACCTTGAAGAAGATGCATAGACAAATCTACTGCGCTGTTCTCTTCTCTCCTGCGTCGAAGCTGGAGTGGCCTTTTTATAGCAGCAAGGATGCTTTTACAGAGCTACTCTGCAGCCAGTGACTGCTACTCATCAAAGCGCACGATAATAGAACAAAGACTTCCAAGTGAGTAAGCCTGAGCTTTTACATTCAGTCTGACTGTAAATGTGCTCCTCTTCCCAGAGTCTATCAAACTGAAGCACATTAAACTGCAGTCATGTGACCTAAACCATAGGAAACAATCTGCTCTGTGCAGATTGCGCAATCTACGTGGGTTGATTTGACTTCTGTTGACTTGACAATGACTTTGTGGGGTCAGGTCACATTAAGAGGAAGTCCAGATAAAATTGACAGAATCAGCACATTCGAGGTGGAAGTGCTACTTTCCAAAAGAATGGTAAAGCACAGCTATAGGCTAAGGCTATAGAATAGTTAAGGAGCAGGGGTAGGGTGTCATTGTTACACTGCTAAGTCATTGTGTTCTTTATGTGGGTCAATTTGAGCTCACTGAAACCGCATCATTACTACACTATAATAACTATTTCATAAACAGCGCTGCATATTTCTGATGTGATACCTCTCCTATGCAATACAGAGCAACGGTTGCGTAAAGAATGCATTTTATGTGTCAATGCCAGTCGTCAAGTGTTGCTGACGCCTTTCAGGCTACTGAGCCTACAGGACCCAGAGGAGGGGAATAAAAATGACAAACTTTGGATTTAACACAAGGACAGTATAGATGATGGACATACAATGCCAGTTAAATTATGCTTTTTGAAGCAGCCTAAATCACGAGATTTATGAAGGTCAGGATCCGTTTGCTGGTTATGGAGATTTTATTGTTCCTTGTGGGAAACGAGCCGCTTCCCTGCATTCTTCCAGATCTACCAGACTTCAGTGCCTCAGGAATGCAGAATGTGTATGGAACAACACTGCATTTGTACATTCTTCTTCCAACGCGGTTTTCATCAGAATACCTCCAGATCCTCTTCCCTGGCTCAGGTGTGCGCCACCATTCAATAGCTCATCATTGATTTGGTATCAAGCGCGCCCGCGGTCCAGAAACGCTGAGCTCGGCAGGAAACAGACAGGCAGCAGATTGCATCTGAAGGGACTCGTCCACCTCTGTGATTACTGGATAAACCACCGCTGCAGCATATTGCTGGTTTAACCCCTCTTCAGGAAGGGTGGAAGCCCATCTGTGATGCACACTTTGCTGCAGAGCTTTCCTTCCTATCTGTTGCATATAGGCAGGTCTTAAAAACTGGGTCAGATCAGTAGATCTGAACGCTTTTTGGCAGCAACCTAACGAACGTTGAGCCCACTACACGGCGCCGTTAAAGCTGCCCAGAGGAAAAGAGGGATTCTAAGCTGCTTTGCATTATGAGTGAAATTAGATTAGAGTCAAATCCACTTACTGCAAACTCTGTGTGCTAAAATTCCAACAAGAAGGATAAATGACACAGTAATCAGGTTCAGGGTTAAACAGCTTTAAAGATATCCTTTAATGGAGAAGATGAGAGTCGAAAATATGGTCGGATTTGTTGGATTTGGTAAAAGTTGATGGCTGCCGTTAACCACCAGGAGGAGCCGAGAACACACACCTATACACACGCCTGGGTCAGAAATGAGAGAAAATCTGATTATTGTGATTGTGTCATTGGGGAGGAAATTGTTTGATAAAAGTGCTTCTGTCCAGTGATGCTACGACAGTGAAACATGGTTTATGGATGACGACAGAGTGCGCCATAATGCGCTGTAATGGTGAATAAATAATTTATTACTGCGAGCCTTTCCTGCTCTATAAACGGGCCCACGTGTCTTTATCATCCGCGTTGACGCTTCGGGCATTAGCATATGCTACCAGTAAAGCATTTGTTTTAATGCTTTGGCCTACAGCTCTTATCAGCAGAGAGAAAATTAATTCTTATTAAACCTTCCCTTACACTTGGAGATTTAGCTAAATCACTTCTAAGTGTCTGATTCCATTGGAGTTTTTCCCGCTCCCCAATTGATGCTGCAGGGGGAATAGATAAAAGGAAGGAACGTCCTCTGGGATGGATCCTTTGTGATGGACGTTATCACTGCTGCTTATCTTCTCTGCTGCAGACACACACTCACTTGCTTTAATCCTCTATAAACTCCAACATAAAGACAGTCTGTCCTTCCTTGTTTCTGAAGCTGGCATATGATGCCAGTTCTCTTTGAGGATTATCCATCTCATCCCACCCCCTTAGCGTAATTCCCAAGCAGACAGCAGTCAGTGAGTGAGTCAAGTTTCATCTGCCACATTTAAATCATCTAAGCTGGTTTGCGCGTTTGAAGCGTTTCAAGATGCTTTCAGCTTTTATTGTTAAGCAGTCACAAATACCTCTGCATAGGTGGCATGCTGGCACTCGGGTGGGAGGTTTTTGGCTGCCAGAAGCCCCCTGGCTGTCTGACCGTAGCATTAAAGTTTATTTCATCCGCTCAATTCTCTAAAGTGAGTCACTGTACGGCAGATTGAATGTATGCATTAGTTCAGCTGAACCTCGCCTCACACTGGGTTTAAAGTTAATCTGCGTAGGCAGCGAGCGAGCGAGCGAGCCATTTTTATGAAAACCATTGTTGATGTGAACACACCTTTGGTACCGCATGTGGCAGAAATCAGACATATTTGACATCCGCTGCTCTGTGTGTTTGGACAAGATGGAACACATCTGAGTGGGCAGTGCTCTCACTTCAGAGGAAACTCACAAGTTTTCCATTGCTTGGACTGTATGGGATCTTTTGGACAGCTCATGGACTGGGGATTTTTTGCTCTGACTGCAACATTAAGTGTTCTGTGCACTTTGATCTTAAACTGAAAGAAGAAAACCGTGAATTTGGTCATGGCTGCAGCAGACACCGAGGTAGCCAGGAAGTAGCAAGGCGTGTCAGACGTATGATGTATACTGTGGCCATGGCGACTCTACATTATATGTTAACTTCCTACATAAGGGTTCAACCAAAATGAAAGATCATATCCTTGGTATCATAATATTGTTTTTTCCCATCACAATAAGATCTGCGATCACAATACGATCATGCACGCCTTAACGACAGAGGTAAATAGAAAACATCCACGGCATTCCCAGCAACGGTGGGCAGGAGAACTTCATGTCTCCAAGGCGGAGTCTGATGAAGACATGAATCTGCTGGTGTGGGCATGTGTGAGCTGGTGCCAGAGGAGGAGTGCGGCAGTGTGTGTTCCAGGCGTCTGATCACAAGTATAAATAGTAATACTGTATATTGCTACACTTTGTCTGCCCCTCAGTAACATGCAGGTACCTGACTGTGCCAGTTGGGTCTAGTTATCAAGGCGCCTGTTACTCTGCCTTTATGCTGACTCATGACTCAGATTTTGAAAGGTATAGCTGTCATACATGAAGGGGATGACTTATTGCCACATCGTAAAGGGTCTTTATCGTCATCTTTGCATCACAGGAAGGTGATGGGGGCAGAACTGACGGGAAATGAAACCACGCAGTTCAGATAAGTTTGATTTCTTGGACCAGAACCCTATATATAAAGACCCCATGTTTTTATCTATCACAAGCAGCCACTGCAAAGAAAGAGATTTACTGTTAATTACAGATGTACTGTAATAGATGTAAATGTACAGATAATAGCGAGTGGTGGTGCTAGGTGACTAGGCTGAAGTGAGAGCTGTAGACAAGTATCCACATTAACAGCTGCATATGAGGCATGAAGAAATGATTCCACTGCTGTCCGTGTGTGTGTGTGAGAGAGAGGGACAGAGAGTGTGTATCTGTGGGCACTTGTGCCTCCACACTCAGGGCCAGGGTCACCTCTGTCCCAGCTGTCTTGAGAGGTGCAAGCTTGGCATATCCCTCAGACTTGCAAACGCCTGTCTCTGCTCAGCACAAAGCCTTGATTTTCTTCAGAAGGCACATGTGCTGGGTTTCACCACACACACACACACACACACACACACACACACACACACACACACACACACACACACACACACACACACACACACATGTTGTGGGTCAGTAGGACCCTACAAGGACAGCAGGCCCTGGCCATCTGCTGCTGCCGCAGTGTTTCAGGCCTCACATGCGTCTGAAGCTCAGAGATCAGCGGTCATGGATGTGTTTGCGCTCCATCTGGACTCTCCTCTTCAACCACATCAAAACTAGTTGCGCTTCAGCAGGAACCTTTACTCCAGAAGCTGCCAGTGGTTTGAGTCAAGGACAGCAGAGGTTTTTCTTTGGTAAACCTGACCATACCAAGTTCAAAGATGTACTGGGAACTGTGGCTGAGCCAGCTCACAGCTACTGATGCGCTGCCAAGCCTGTTGGTCCAGAAAAAAGGTAGGCAAGCTTTGTTGGTAGTTGCAGCACAGCTCCAAACGATGTGAAATGAGCACAGAGCTGCTTTCCTATGGATTACATGGTTTAAAAAAAAATCCATAATGCTTTAATGAGAAATTACCCTTGTTGATTTCTGTAATCATTAAAGGTAAAGTAGTATTGATATCCATTTTAGGCTAATTGTTGCTCCAGTATTTACCCTCTAGACTTTATCCCTCCCTCGTCTTCTTCTTCCACTCACACAGCAGCTGCCCAGACATGCGGTGACTTTGGCAGCAGCTGTTGAGGGAAGAACATGTTCGTTTTCATGTACAAGTTAGTCATTGTGCATCTGTGGGTGTATGGTAGCTTAGGTAATCACCGGCCACGTTGAGGTAGCTCCTCCCTCCGACTGTTACCAGATCCACATGTACAAAACCAGTTACGCCTCAGATCTTGCTGTATTTCGGAAGGATACATCAGTTCCCTGTGTGTAACCAGGGGTAACGGAGCTCTAGAGAGAGGGGATTTGTTAGCATTATGCTTTTGAGGTGCCTGCAGGCAAACAGCAGTTTTGAAGAAGAGTGGGCTGCTGTGAGTGGCCAGCGTCTCCAGACAGGGCTGAGGCAGGGGGAACAACCTGGACGGGCAGGTAGATCATCTGTGAAATGGAGCTGTGGGAACATGGAGAATTCAGACTACAGCGTTTGTGTAGAGGACAACACACTATCCACTGAGATACCCTGCTGTCCAAGTATGTTTGCTAAAACGGATTTGACGAGGGTTTCAGTCTATCATAATGGTCAACGTGAGACAAAATGTAATTATTTATTTGTAACATAGGTATGCTGTACCTATTTTGCTGTCCATTATGGCTATGTGTTTTTTTCCCACCAGGTTTCCTGATTCTGCTCTAATAATTTCTCTTCTGTCTGTCTCTGGTCTTGTCCCATCCTCTTCCAGAAGCTCTCCATCGGCCGTTCGGCCTGGACTCTGCGGCTCTCACGGAGGCTGTACGCTGGAGCTCCAAAGAGAACCTGCTGGGGGCAGCGGAAAGTGACCCGAACCTCTTTGTTGCACTTTATGACTTTGTTGCCAGTGGAGACAACACGCTGAGTATCACTAAAGGTAATGATTGAAATCGTATCGTACCGTGTGAGTTTGACGAATGGAATGAGAATTATTTTTATTGTAATTGTTTTCGTCCTGAGTCACCACAAAAAGGAGATTTTCAAGTTCCATTATGCATCTTGAAAAACATGAAAAGCCAACCTCCAGTTTCCTATGCATCATCACAGACAGTTGTGTGCCGTTGGTGCATCCCCTCCCACACCTTGCCAAACAGCAAACAGTCGAAATAGTGACTCCCTTAAAGGAAACGAGTCATGGGCAAAGGATTGGTTAGGTATCTGCGGGCCAACACCTCCTACAGGGAATGTCTCATGAGTAAAACTATAGGTATCCCAGAAGAATGCAGTGTGTCAACAGAGCCTGAGCAATCAGCTACATAATTTCATGCTTCTGGGACACTAACATAAAGCTTTCTCTGTCAACCGCACACACCCTTTCCCTCTTTAAGACTCTACTTTAATCCTGTTACACCAAACCCAACGTTATCTCAGGTTAGCCGCAGGTCCTGAAGTTGTGATGATCGTTAAACATAATGACCTTTAAATGTAATGTTATGTGGGCACCACGTGCCACCAAACTAATCAGGCAATGAGCATGAGTGGGTGAGCTAATTATCCATCTTTTTAGGATTTCCATGCCAACTGGCTGAGATGGAAGTGGTGTTTAGACTCTGACTCATGGTGTGGATCTTACATTCCTACCCACATGCATGCTGGGACAAGTGTGGTCCTCAGCTTTACGGGGTTTTTCTTACTGTAAATGTCACACTCTTTGCTATTACATGGACATACTGTGGCATACATATAGGTGTAAATCAGTGGGGAGTCTTAAATGAGTAACAGACACTTGGTCTACGTAGATCTGTATAATATCAGATGTATGTAACTGTTATTGAGTAATAGTGGATCTAAGTCGCCACCTTTAATTTTGCCCTCATACTTGTGGTAAGGAGTGCATAGTTTAACTCGTTCCCTCTTGTGTCACTCGTGTAAACTGTTGCCTGGGTAATTGATGATTTATCCTTCAGGTCCTACATGTTTACTGGGCAAGAAAAAAAAAAGTTAAGCCTTTAATCAATCTGGAATTCCAGTGGGATCAAGTTGAATTGTCTTGCTGTAACCTGAAGCAGCATGTCTGCACAAACAGCACCACGTCCTTATTTTGGTGTCAACACTCACTGATGGTCTCTAAACCATGAATTCAATAGAGCTGCTGAGAGAATCAATTACTTTACAGGAATATCATTAGAAAAGATGAGATAAGGGCAATTGTTAATAGGAAGAAAAGGCAATTCATGAACCGGACAGAGTGTCTGCACTCTTCTCCCTCTCTATTCTTCCTCTTTTGTCAGTCTCTGTCTGACTGGCAGGGCTGACTGCAGCCTTATTCAGCCTTGTTTGCAGTACTGATCACGCCCTCCCTCCCTCCCTCCCTCCCTCTGCGCTCGAGCACATCAGCCGCTCTTCTCCCTCACGTCTCCCACGCTTGTGTCAGACAGGCAGGCAACAGACCAAGTCACTACACGCCTGGTTTTGCCAAGCCCTCTATGACAGACAGGCAGTTCAAACAACCCTGTCATTGTTCCTCACCTTTTGATTTTATGGTCTTTAAAGTCAACAGACACGTTGTTTGACCACATGGGCATTTTAACTGCTCTTTCTAGTTACTTAATCAAAAATAAAGCCAAGTAAATAGAATCTATAAAAAAGATTGTAAAAGCTCTTTCTCGTAAAAGCACCCAACAGACTCTTAAGACCAAATTTGATAAGCATGTTGTCTTCTTGTGTCCAGGTGAGAAGCTCCGCGTGCTCGGCTACAACCAGAATGGAGAATGGAGTGAAGTGCGCTCAAAGAATGGTCAAGGTTGGGTGCCCTCCAACTACATCACGCCAGTCAACAGTCTGGAAAAGCATAGCTGGTACCATGGGCCGGTGTCACGCAGCGCAGCCGAGTACTTGCTCTCTTCCCTAATAAACGGCAGTTTCCTAGTCAGAGAAAGTGAAAGCAGCCCGGGACAGCTGTCCATCTCTCTGCGGTATGAGGGGAGAGTCTACCACTACCGGATCAACACGGCCTCTGATGGAAAGGTGTAGCCCAGTTTCATTAAATTGACTTCAACCCACTCTACTGTAGTTATCTACTTTGTCTCACCAACTCCAAATACCTGCTGCCTTCCCCCTCAGGTTTATGTGACATCCGAAAGCCGTTTCGCCACGCTGGCCGAGCTGGTCCACCACCACTCCACTGTAGCTGACGGCCTTGTAACCACCCTGCACTACCCAGCACCGAAATGTAACAAGCCCACAGTGTATGGTGTGTCACCTATCCACGATAAGTGGGAGATGGAGCGCACAGATATCACCATGAAGCACAAGCTGGGAGGAGGCCAGTATGGGGAGGTGTACGTGGGAGTCTGGAAGAAGTACAACCTGACTGTAGCTGTGAAAACACTAAAGGTAAGAGAGGGCCCTGCTGTCGTTTCATAATTTCTTTGTAATATTAATTATATCCTCTTTTGATGGTAATGAATCAGCAACTTTTGCCTGATTGAAAGTAGTGCTAAGCGGTGGGTATAGATTGCCACCTACTGGCGAGCTTCTGAATTACAGCAATCTCATTCCAGTCTCGTGAAAAAATGTTTTATATTTTCCTGCATTTCTTCTCATGACAGGAGGACACAATGGAAGTGGAAGAATTCCTGAAAGAAGCAGCAGTGATGAAAGAGGTTAAACACCCTAACCTTGTTCAGCTACTTGGTGAGCGTCCACAAACATCTTTGTTTCTTTTGAACTTTCCGTTGGTAATTATCATAACTACGTGTTCGTCGGCAAGTGTCTTTATTCCACTGTCTGTTCCTCAGGTGTGTGTACCTTGGAGCCTCCATTCTACATCGTGACAGAGTATATGCCACACGGCAACCTTCTGGACTACTTGAGAGATTGTGACAAAGAGGAGGTGAATGCAGTGGTGCTGCTATACATGGCCACACAAATCTCCTCTGCCATGGAATACCTGGAGAAAAAGAACTTTATACACAGGTAAAAGGATGTTTTTCATGTAGACTGGAGTTGTCAAGTTCTTCTGTCTGGCATCCATCTTCTGTTGACACCTGATGATTTCACTCTGTCTTTCTCTCTCAGGGATCTGGCTGCAAGGAACTGCTTGGTTGGTGAGAATCATGTTGTGAAAGTTGCGGACTTTGGCCTAAGCAGGCTAATGACCGGTGACACGTACACTGCCCACGCTGGGGCCAAGTTTCCCATTAAGTGGACAGCACCAGAAAGCCTTGCGTACAATACCTTCTCCATCAAATCTGATGTGTGGGGTGAGAAACATACTCATATTTTATTCATTCATTCATTCATATTGTAAATGATCCTTTATTCATTCTTAAATATTTGATATTTTAGCCTTTGGTGTACTGTTGTGGGAAATTGCCACCTATGGCATGTCTCCATACCCCGGCATTGACTTGTCTCAGGTGTACGACCTCCTGGAGAAAGGTTACCGTATGGAGCAACCCGAGGGATGTCCACCCAAAGTCTATGAACTCATGAGAGCATGTGAGTCCTAGATCATGTGGCCCTTAATCAACCGTCTTTTAATTGATGCAAACAATTTTATGTCAGCGCTGGTTTTTTACTTTATGGTAAAAGAAATTAAATTTGATGAGTCTTTCTCCGAACCAGGCTGGCAGTGGAGTCCACTGGACCGGCCTTCGTTTGCAGAGATCCATCAAGCCTTTGAAACCATGTTCCATGATTCCAGCATCTCTGAAGGTACAGTACCATGGCTACTGTGAGTAAAGCTAGTCACTGTCATCAGAGAAGCACATTTTGTAATATATAGGCAGGAAACTGGAACAGTTTGCTCTGTTTCTTTCCTCTAACTTGTTTTGATCTTCTCTAATACTCACAGAGGTAGCAGAGGAACTGTGTAAGACAGCAGCCGGTCACTGTGGACCACTGCACTCTTTCTGTGCCGACATGCCCCTGTTGCCTTCCAAATCTCGTACACTTCACAAGCACACAGAAAATAAAGAAAACATTGAGGGCGGACTGGACGGACGACCTGACCAGGCAACACTCAGTCACTCAGGTACATCCAGACACGCCTACCTCGATACCAACCAGTCAGAAGCGCCACATTGTTCTTCTGCAGGTATCCCGGATGGCAGGGAGTCAAAGAAACGACTGAAACGCCGTCGAGCACACCGTCTAAGAAGAATGGCTGTTGTTTTCAATACCAACTGACCGCTGCTACCATTTAATGCTAGGTGCTGCACACTAGATCACGCTCCCAGTGATTTTGCTACTTGAATCTGTTACACTTGTAAAGCAACAGCATATTTCAAACCCTGGGAGCATGATTTAGACTCCAAAACCTATTTGATACGATATATTTTGTGTATTTATTTCTACATTAAATATGTTTTCAGCAAAAACAAATATATAATTCATGTAATTGCCTTTATATTCATTGTAACATCCCTCCCTTTTCCCCTGCACCTGAAGATCCAAATGAATATCTATTCTTTTGATTACTTGTTTGTCATTTTCCCTTTTTCATAGTGGCTTATGTCCATATTGCACTCCTGCATCTGGTATTTCATCCTAACTTGTGACTCAGTCAGACCTCTACATTTATATTAAAGTCACATACCACATTGTAAAATGAATGTTTAATGAAGTATTTATCAAACTATCATTGTCCACATCTGATATCAGTTCAGTGTTTAAGTACATTTTGTGTTTGTTTGCTAACCCTAACTTAAATTAATGCCTTTAAAACCAAATAAATGATCATTTGTCTTTATTTATTTCTTTTTAAAATCATCTGACTGTGTCCCTTGTTCCCTGTGTTCTGCCACTGTACTCAATTTGTTGTATTTTTGTGTTTTTCTTACCCCTATTAAGACAACATTTCAAGTCAATTTAAATATTCTTTTATTTACCGTAACATAAATAAATGGTTGCATATTATGCTAAAGCACAGAAATAGCTCAACAAATACAACCAAGAGGGGATGAATAATATTTTTTCCTGTTTCCAATAACACACTCGATGCTTGTGTTGTATTGATATTGCAAGTCTAAGGAATGTTGTGTTCGGTTACTTCCCATAATATCTGTGCTCATCATTTGCAGTTTTGATGGTTTTCACACTTATTCCCCCATATAAACCCCTTTTTATCCCAAGTTCTTAATTTTGACTCCTCATTAAAAGAAATCACACAAGCACCTCCCTAAACTGTGTGTGACCAAAGCATCAAATATTTAACATTAGTTTGTCTTATCAGAACCATATGTCAATCTGTAGTAATTCTAATATATGGCTAATTAACCATTTGAAAGTTGTACATTGCAAATATGAAGGCTTTTTATACCAAACTGGCAGTGTTGTGAGTTAATTTCTCCTTCTCGTCTCTCTAGGCTGGGCTTCTGCTCTGTTTGGAGGAGATGGCCGCACAGGCAGCTCCCCAGCTCTGCCAAGAAAACAGCAGCCACGAGATAAATCTCCAGGCAGCCTTTTAGAGGATGCACAGGATATGGGCACATTTATTAGAGACCGCAAGACTGGCTTCTTTAGCTCTTTCATAAAGAAGAAGTCTTCCTCCTCATCTTCCTCTCCCTCCTCCCAGCTACAGCAGAACCTCCCGACACCACCCAAGAGGAGCAGCTCTTTCCGAGAAATGGAAACGCAGCCACACAAAAAATACGAACCCACAGCTGAATTTACCGCCCCCCCTCCCCTGCCCCAGTCAGACAGTCTTGGTGGCTTCTCGGCATCTCCGTCCCACTCGCACGGGGAACCCGCCCAAGGTCAGTCCCGGTGCTGTGGGGCGGCGTTTGGACAGAAGCCCTCAGGTGGAGGCCTTAGTTCACAGGTGACAAGTGGGAGTAGCTGGGGAGGATTGGCTGGGTTTTTTACCCCAAGACTCATCAAAAAAACCCTGGGGCTTCGGACTGGCAAGACCACCTCTTCAGAAGATGGTGGAAGCATAGCTGCAGGGCTTAAGCCTTTCCCTAGGTCTAATTCTACCTCCTCGATGTCTGCTGGGTTGCTAGACCTGGAGCGGATGGCTCTGACTTTACCAAGGAACCGAAGTGCAAAGTCCCCCCTGGAGAGGACTGCTTCCACAACCTCCCAGCCAGAAAACGGGGCCACACGTCCTTCAGAATGCCTGCTGAGGAGGATGGATGAGGGAACCGCACAGATCAGGGAAAGGCCAAAAGCCAAGCTACTACCCCGGGGCACGTCTGTAGGAGCGAGGGCACCAGGGGTCGGCGGGGAGGTTGGGGAATCAGACAGTTCGTCTAGGGTCAAGGGGCCCAGAGACGAGAACGGGGGAGGCCTAGACAGGCAGCAGAGTTGGCCGTCTCCCTCTAAGACCTCTACTTTAAGTGCTTCGTCGACTGCAGCAGGTGCAATGACTCACAACCACAAGGTTCCGGTCCTGATCTCCCCCACACAGAAACATAGCCCGGCGGACGTGCACCTTGTCGGTTTGGACTCTCAGGGGAACCGCTTTAAACTGCTGTCTGACCAACAAGCTGACCGGGACAGGCCACGGCTTGTAAAACCCAAGTGTGCCCCTCCTCCCCCTCCCAACGTGCGCAGCCTGCAACAGTCCTACAGCGGTGACGGGGAGGAGCAGTTGGCAGGAGTGCCGTCGGAGGTAAACGGGGACACGCTGAAAAGCAACCGATCGGGACGGACGTCGGGGGGAGTGACGATGGGCAGACCGTCAGTGCCGCCACCGCAAGTGCCTCCTGCGTCTTCCTCCTCCCTTTCATCGTCTTGCTCTGCATCCACCAACACTATTCCCGCAAAAATGGCCAACGGGGCCGCCACCACGGCTTCCTCACACACAGCCGCTTCTAAAGTGGCGCTGCGGCGGACGAGACAGCAGGCCGAGAGGGTGCCCCTGGAGCGGATTAGCCGCGAGGCCCTGCTAGAATGTGCCAAGTACCTGAGCAGTGCCCTCCATGCCAGCTCCGAAAGCCCTGCGAGTAGTCAGGTGCTCGACGCTGGTCACCAGCTGCTAGACTACTGCTCAGGTTACGTAGATTGCATCCCACAAATGAGGAACAAATTTGCCTTTCGGGAGGCTGTGGGAAAGCTGGAGCTCAGCCTCCAGGAACTGAGGGCCTCGTCGTCAGGCGGTGGGGGGCTGAGCGGTGTGGGGCCCAACACTGTACTGGACAACCTGCACAGCTGTATTAAAGAGATTAGCGATGTAGTCCAGAGGTAGCCACTGCGGCACCCGGCTTTCACCTCCTAACTACCCAATCACTTTTGTTCCCCTTGTGTCCAGTTCTGTTGACGGATTTCTTGGGAGTAAGAATGAAAAGAATCTCTTAAGTACCTCAGAGAAATCACTATCTATGTTTTTAGTGTTTACAGACAACCCTTGAACAGAATGCCAGTGTGGAAATGAAAAATAACGTGCTCTAAACTGTACATCGTTTGTACCAACTTAAATGTGGTTTAAGGCAAACCGAAAAATGTCCGAGGCCGCGTCCCCGGCGGGCCTTGATAAAGCCCCTCCATGTGAAATGAATGTCGAGCGGATCAGCTGTGTGGAGTCGGCTCAGTAGGTGGAGGCTCGCTCTGGTTGCCAGTGGTCACGCCCTGTCTGCCCAGCCTTACTCCCAGTACTGAACCGTTTTCACTGACTGAGGTCCAGCAGTCCGGTACCGATCTGTCAATCATCAGTTGATTCACAGAAGAGGATTTTACTGTGTCTTTGAGTGAACATAAGCCATTGTACCTTTTTTTTTTTTTTTTCAAAAAAGCATTTTTTATGGTTTTAGGGTCTCATTTTTACATTTGTTTCATCTGCAGATTGTTTTTCTTTCATTTAATTCCAGAATACAGTATTTTTTTTTAAATGGATAAATTTGATACGTCCCAGAATCTGATTTGTTCTGACATTCCCACAGAGAAATATTTAAAGGGATCACCTACATCTTCCAAAATATTCGTTACTGCATTGACAAGCATGTAAATAAGCTCAAATCGAAACATTGATCTTGACATTTCGGAGGAATCAAAAAGGAAGGACTTGAACAAATCTATCATTTCATTTCTCCGTGCCCTGAAATCAGAAGTGGGTGTCGTCATATTCACATTTGACCTCTGAGGTGTGACAGTTGTCTTCGCGGTGCCACAGAAACGGGGACTGTCCCCAAGTCCTCTAAAGCATTTCAATATTTATGGTCTCTCCAGTTGTCCTTGCACACATTTCTTCTTTATATGACTGGGTGTGGAAGAGGGGGGGGGGCAGGGTCGCACGCAGGGCGCTGAATCGGGACAGTATTTCTCTAAGTGTCCTTCTGAGAACGGACAGAGTTGGATTCCCCTCAGCCTCGTCGCGGTCCTGGTGCCTCAGATTCTTCGATGTAAGGCCCTGCGAGAGGCAGAGACCTACTCTCCTCACCACACAGCTGCGGCTCTCTGAACCAACTGCAGTACGTCTTCAGCACATGAGCAATTTGTACATTTGGTTTTGCAGAAAGAAAAACAAAAAAACCTTTTTAGAATGTCTATGTATGAACTTGAATTTTAAATTATTCCTGATTTTTTTTTTTTTTTTTTTTTTTAATTATTACAAGCACAGAGCTATTTTAAGAGAAAAGTTATGTAAATATTTGATTTATTTCATATCCTGGATACAAAAGATTTATGTGTGGTTACAGCATAAAGATTAATGTTGACTGAAGAGAGATATTGTGAGACTGAGGCTCATCCATCACATCTGAATTTGCTTTATGAATGTATTCTGTTCTGGATCTAGTTGAATGTTCACCTGCATGTTTAAACCTTTAAGCTGGCATTTTTAAAAAAAAAAAACAAATATCAATTATTAACCATCCCAGAGTTCTTTGATCATACAAAATTTTCTTTTTGGGGTAGAATGTTTTCCTTTATTTGGCTCAAATTTCATTGTACACTGGATCATGAGCCCCCGAATGAAAATATGAGAAATTCGAATACTCTAAAGTGTAATCTGTGAACACTACTACACCATTCACAACACTGTCTCACAAGTTTTGTCCTACTCTGAGATAAAGTGCATACAAATAATTATTTATGCTTTTTTGGGAACAAATTGAAATACAAAACACAGGCTTGAGGTGTTTGTTTTTTTTCTACATTCATCTGCTTTCTTTCTTGTGCCATTATAGTTCGCCAAGTCGCCATCTGACCAAAGTTTTGCCAAAATATCTTTTAATTGCCAAGCATCCATCAGCCGCTTTGTTCACACTGTTCTTCTGTGGAGCAGGTTACGCTAGAAGCCTTATCAAAGAGCTCCAGAACAATGTAAACGCCCAGGACATCACCTGGTGCCATTTCAAAGTGCAATTTGGTACCAACGCATTCTTGTCCTTCATCTCACATCTGTGGTGACGCGTTCCTCCCATTCAACCATCAGTTGTCTGTTTGTGTCACCTGCATGTCTGTGTTCATTTTTCCATCTTGGTTTGGAGAACACGTTATTATACCAAAGGCCACTTCTTCGGTTGTATGAGTGCAATGTAAACGTCACACACAATAATGGAATATGTGAATCTAAACAGGGATTTAAAAAAAAGATGGCAGAGATGTTAACATTAACTTTTTTTTTTTTTATTGTACAAATATATTTTGTTTTGTTTTTTATTTAAAGCTCACATTATATTACTGTGAAGTTTGCTTATCAGTGTTAAGCCTATTGTAAATAAATAAAAAACTGAATCATAACATAGTTTACAACTTGCTTGCTCATCCTCCCCCCAGAAATTAAATTAGTTTTGAGCATATATGCTTATTAGCCTTTTGATATTCACATTGCAACTCAAAAAAACAGAAAATACAATTACAGAGACATTAGTACAATTTAACCGCATCTTAAACATTTTTTAAATCAAAGAACCAGTCAGATTTTTACATTTGCAAGAATATTAGTATTTTCCTCTTAGTTAAAGTGCAACTCTATCAATCAACTAAACATGAATAGATGACAGATTTTAAAAAAATTAAATCCAAATCTGATGCGTCGGTGTGTGTGGAAGACCAAAAATAACTAATTAATGCCCACAACGCCGAGTTAGGACTTTCACTTGAAGATTCAACCTTTACTTTCTTGAGTTTTCCCCAAAGACCAGCCATGCACAGATAATTAATACAGGCACGATGCACAGTGAATTAACCTTTAATTAACAACTGATAACTTCATATGCTTAAAAAACCAACCCTTTACTGCTGTGCTAACCTTCCTCCACCTGAAACCCAACAGGTCACGATGTGGCTAAACAACCAACACATTAAAAAGTGATATCTAAATACAAAAAAGAGCTGCTACTTTGGGACTAAATAGAGAAAGCACTAAGAAAGAGAAAGAGGGTGCTGAGGCATATAAACAGGCCCTCATCAGGGGGCCACAAATCAGCTGCACCAGGTGTCATTGGGGGCATGCCACACACCTGCCCTGAACACCATGGCAACCAAAAAATAGACTGGGGAGGGGGGGAGAAATGCATCAGACACACATATCCATTAAGCATCTTGTTTCACAAAACACCAGTAATCCATTTAATAGTCGGTGTTACATGACAGGTTTGAAATGAATGCGTGGAAGTTCAGTCTTTGATCGTGAAAGTAAAATTAAAAGTTTTGCTTTGTTATTTGAGCTGTAAAAAAAAACATGCAACAACCACGGTAAAGCTAGGACCTCTTTCTTCTTAAATCCGGTTATTAATGACAACAATAAGGTTAGTGACATGTCTCCGGGTGTTCAGAACTCCATGAAGATCATCGTCTGATCGCTTGATCATCAGGTGGTGGATCCATCCGCGGGTCATCAACGCCTCCTCCCGCGCGTGACGCCTGCTCGCGACTCCTCCCCGCCTCAGACCCACAGAAAGATGGCGTCCATCATGGAGGGGCCGCTTAGCAAGTGGACTAACGTCATGAAGGGCTGGCAGTACCGCTGGTTCGTCCTGGACTACAACGCCGGCTTACTCTCCTACTACACGGTAGGTTCGTCTCCTCGGTTCGTTCCCGCTGGTCCACGGAGGTGAGGAGCGGCACTAGTTGCCGTTGGTTATCCACCAAAGGCCTCCTGTTTGTCAGGAGTTGGGAATCTCAGCTGGCACAAAGAGGCGGGTCTCTTTAAAGACGGACTCCTACGTTGACCAATAGCTGCGCTTGTCACAAACCGACTAGCCAATCAGATTGTAGTTTTATTTCTGCACTTCCGCTACTATGGCTAGTCAGTTAGCAAAGCTACTATCTGAAATTTAAGGGGGGGGGGATTAGTTTATACCATTCGCAGTGTCTACTTTTGAGGTGGACATTATTCAGTATTTACTTTTGCGACTGCAGTTGCCGGCGGTCATAGAAATACATGTTGGTGTGTGATATAAAAGTAGTTAATTAGGCTACCAAGGCACCGTGGCTAACATCAGGTGCTAGCCAATGTGAGGGTAGTTGTAGCTTTATATCAATGCTAGATTTGATAAGCATCAAATTTGTTCGTTTTCCTTTCATTATTCTCTTTCGAGAACATTCGCAACAAGAAACTGAAAGAATTTGTGCGCGCGCGTGTGTGTGTGGGGAATAACTACGCATGACCACTCATCTTTGAAAGTTGACCAAATTGTCAACACACACACCCATTTGTTCAACAATTGACATGGTGCTGGACTTGTTTTTCCTGTTGCATCTGTCTGGATGTGCGGCAGCGTTGTTCCAGTTTTACAACTGGTCCCGTGTGCCAAATACATCGCAGCATGACTAAGGCAATTTGAAACATTGAGTTATATCTGTCACATGCGTGATGCATGCATGTTCGTGTCAGGACAGCGCTCTGTTGACTCGGAGAGGAGAGAGAATTAAACAGGACTAAGAGAAAGGGTCGACAGTCTGTTGGTGTTTGGAGTGAAACCAGTTTAAATGTGTCATCCTCTCCCAGGATTCCTGTGTTCTTTTCTCATATTAACCTCTCCCTCGCCATTAAGTCGACTCCTTTTGTTTTGCATGTAAAGTCGGGATTGAAAATGCAACAAAGGGGGCTTTCTGTTCCAGTGGACGAGGATTAACAAATTCATCATTTTACAAAGGAAGAAAGTCTCATTTATTGATTTAAATTCTAATTTACTAATCTCTGCAAACCTTCCAACGCATGAATTTATTTCTCTAATATCTTAAATTATTTGAGAAAAAATCAAAAATCTGTGGCACATTGCTGTAAGTGTAAAATATGTGTGTGTAGGTGTATATGTGCACACATACACACATATGATTTTTGATCACACGTGGATGGAAAGAGGATTTGACAGAAAATAATCATTCTGAAGAATTTAATGAAACAAAAGTGAAATGGGACATGCATTATTCAGTAGGTATGCCTTGTGCTCATTCAAACTTTATACTCTATTTATTGACTAATATATTTTTTACTTTATTCATTTCTATGCAGTCCAAAGACAAGATGATGCGCGGGTCCAGAAGAGGCTGTGTGCGACTCAGGGTAAGATTCTCCAGCCAGATCTTGCTGGCATCTGTAAAAAATCCATATAATCTTAATATTTGGAGTTTTGTGCTTGTATTATTTTCACGTTTTACACAGCATACCCATATTCAATAAAGTTTGGCACAATAGGCAACATGAGGTACAATAATAATGCACCCATATTCTGACGGCCTATCAGAAACTCAGTGATTTATTGTTTTGCAGAAGCAATTTCTCCATGTAATGTAAATGTTGCCAGTTGTGATGTGCAGACGTGTCCACCTTTATGCCTTTTCTGTGAAAGCAGCCGTGTTTATTTGGTTAGTTTGAATGAGCCACTAGGTGGCAGCACTTCTCCACCTTTCTGCTTTGGTTCTTCACACCATTGTAATAACAGAACTTCACCTGAGATTTACCCCTTTGATCTCAATTAAATAGTTCCTCGGATGAAAAAGTGTCTTTTCCACAGTATTATTAGCACACGTGCTGCCTCCCATTGCCCTGCACACTTTTGAAATTAAACACTAAACTTCCACTGCAGAGGGTCACCTCAGTACCAGTCATAATCTGCTGTTGCCTAATTATATATAAATTCACAGATGAGCAACAAAAGGACAAAATGTTGGTAGTATTATAAGCTTTGCTTTTTTTGCATCAACAATTACACATTAATCCATAAAGATCAAACTAGCTTAGCTCAGATCCCACTAATGAATGGTTAAAGCCAGCTCCCCTCTGTTTAAAATCAAAACACAAAGTGTGCGTCTGTGCACGCGTGCATGGTGATTTATGGCTTTACTGCAGCCATCGACTGCAGTGGCAAAACAACCAAAGTGAGTTAAAGTTGAAGGCAGTCAAGTACAAAAGAATCTTAAATTAATCTACAGAATGAAAGTGAAAACTATTTTCTCCCCAGTATAACACCAGTTCCAGTTTTTAGTTGCAGCTGTACAGGATGGTGGTTTTTTTTTTTTTTGCTTTTTACTTCCAACTGGATCGCCCCATGAGTCACACACCCTGTTTCTGCTGCTTGGAGCTCATGTCCCAACTAAGCAACAGGCCGTTTCTCTGCGGCTCTTTTCCTCCTGTTGGCTGGTAGCTGCTGGTCCCCAGAGTCTGTTTCTCTCCACCCTTCTCCTCCTCCCTCCTCCTTTGCTTTCCCTCCTCCTCCTCTGTTTCCATTGCTCTGCTGTGTTCCAAAACGGTACATTCGGATGAGTATGTGAGAGAGAAAAAAGGTCAGCTTGGGAAAAGGAGAGAGAGTTGTTAAGACTGGCAAAGCTAATTAACTAAAGAGAGCTTGTTGGGACTGAAGGTATGTGTGGAGGGGATAAGGAATGGAAAGAGGAGTGTGACGTGTTTCCCTGACTGACTGCCCCCATGTCTCTCTCACTCCCCCTTCTTTCCACCTCTGCTCACCCAGGGAGCTGTGATCGGCATAGATGACGAGGATGACAGCACATTCACCATCACTGTGGACCAGAAGACTTTCCATTTCCAAGGTGAGACCTACCTTTTCATGTTTATGCTTTATTCCCTCTCTCGTCTTTGCTGGCGTCAGCAGCCTTTTTGGATACACTCGTCTCTGCATCCATCGCCTGTCTCTCCCTGGCTCATTCCCCGCCTTTAAACGACTTGGATTGGTCTATAATACCAGGAAACGCATGCATGGACACAATGTCACGGACAGGAGCTTCTTCCCTGTGGATCCTCTTCAAGCACTGAAGTCGAACTGCTGCTTATTTCTGGAGAAGAGTATGGATCAGGGAATAATTTAACTGCATTCCAGAGAGCAAGCTAAGCATTTTTTTCTTTTGCCCCCTCCCTGGCAATCCTGGCTGTGGCTGAGGAGGAAGATTGTGTGCCTCTGCAGTCGAGCCTTAAGAGCTAAATCCTGCTGCCGCTGCTGGTTGCCCTTTGTGATTGTCCCTTAACGACAGGATTGGCTCCAAACTTCGGCCACGTCTCCTCCTCCCCTCCTGCCAGCCCTTCTGTGTTTATTTAACAAGGATCTGACCGGTCTGGTGTACTGCAGACACCCTTTTTCTTCTCTCCTTTCACCAGGTTTTTAACCCATCCACTTCAGCCTCCCTTCATTTTTGTCTTTCATCACCTGTTTTTATTTTCCTTCTCCTCACTCCTCTCCAACACCAAACACCCCTCAAACCTGTCTCACACCCCGCCGTCCTGTTTTCTCTGTGGGGTCACCCGCCACAGTCCATGGACCGCCTGCCCCTCTCACCTTCCTCATGCCCTCTCCCATGTCTGTATTTCGGAGCTGTATGCTGTGGCTCTACAAGCGGAAGGGTAAGGAGAAAACGTGCAGGTCCCGAGGCGTGCATGCCCATCCTGGATAGAGGATCAAGAAGAGGAGTTGGGTTGTTTATCTTCTGGGATGTGCACTAAGGGTGGGGCAATATGTGCCTTGTGGGTTTGTTATCAGGGTTCAATGACAGTTCAAATCGTTGTGGAATAGATTGTCAAATAGCTGCAGTATGTGAGGAGTAATTGGATGTGTGCTACATCCCGCATGGGTCACTGGTTTCCACAGGCTAGTGGTGATGTTGTCGCAAACACGTTTGTGGGTTTTGTGCTTTTTCCTTTTCGTGCACTTGGTAGTACTTGCATGGAAATGTTAGTCTGTCTTTGCTGGACAGCGTAGCAGCAATGGTGACTGTGGGTTACCAGGAGTCATGAATCATCATCTGTCACTGCAGCAAGAACAAGGTGGGACGAGTGCATTCAAGGGTACCTCAACTGTTAGCTGAGCAAGATGTGCCCAGGAAGTGGAGCAGGATTTGATTTCGCTACGGCTGTAAAATGATCCCGTCAAGGTTCCTTATGCTAGATTCACTGCGGCATTTCAGCGACCGTATAAATAAAGTGCTGATGGAGTGTGTGTGATGCAGAGTACAGCCAAATCTAAGAGGACATGTGAGCCGTTGTAGAAATGATTTTGAGCAGTATAGTTAGCTTATTCTGGAATCGTACTATCTGAGCACGACTTTGTTTCTTACCGGACAGTCCAGCTCACATATGTATGGTTCTTTTTAGCTGGATGACCGCCGCGCTAGCCTAGAGTGCAGCACTGTATCGTCTATTTCGAGAGGCATCCATTATTCATCGGTCCCTCTCCCCCGGTGGTACATCAGAGCTGCCCGAGAGCTTTCTGTTTCTCCACACTCACACTCCTGTTCTTATCAGTCTCCCGTTTTCTCCTCCTTTTACCGTCTGTGCAGAGCTTCAACCCAGCACACAAACCCCTCCGATACACCTTTCTTGTCTCCCTCACCATCTCTTTGAAATACCTTCATTTAGTGAATGTGTCTGCCATTCATGAGATGTTCTCTGGCAAAAAGTAATCCAGTGTTTGTAGCATCTTCCCACTGTTGACTTGAATGTAAACATTTCATTGGCTACACAGGAAAGGAATAAATATTTCAGGGAGGGTGTCTGTGAAATATTGAACAGAGTGAAAACAAAAAAAAAACACTACTGGTTGCAAAGAACTGGAAATAATTTGCTTTTGTGGTTATACTATTGGGACAAATGTTTAGCCCAAAGTGTCAGTGGAGGAATATGGTGCTTTATTACCTCCACCAAGGTTACGCAATAACCAGCTTTTATGTCTGTTCACAAAATAAGTTCTGAACAGCTTTTCATGACTTATTCTGGTTGGTCATGGGCCAAGGAACAGATGATTATTGGTGATGTTCCGGATTCTAGAGGGGCTTTGGCCGTTGATCTTCCAATAAGGATCTTTATGAATGCTTTGATCAAAGCTAAGGGGCATTAAGCATAAAGAAACCCATGTTACATTACCTAATATCACTGCGGCCTCTGTACTGTATGCTGTACTATGCTAGAGATGTAAATCACAGCGTTGGGGATAATGATCTGCTTGATGGCGCTTTTTCTAGTAACTTCTGCTGAAACTCATGCAAATGGAAAGGAAACGTTTAATACAAACAGATAAACACTTCCCGAGATGCAAACATCACTGATTTGACTTGAAGGCTTCAATATGTCATTTTTAATACCACATTATATTTTTTTAACTATGTGCACTCATGAATATTCTAAAATCCTTTGAAAGCTCATTTATAAACAGACCATCAAATTAGAGTTATTTTACATTTGTTTTGACAGAGACTTGTTTTCTTTTTCATTTTGAAGCTCTTCCTGCAATATTAAGTGTGCTTTGCATTTTCTGGCCAAGAGTCTCATCTTACCAGTTGCATCAACAAATGTGCCATCATAAAAGTGTCAGCAGTGTGAAATGGTAGCTGGAGGTTATTGGGTTGGGGACAGCCTCTCCAGCATGTGCTCATTTTTCTAAAAGTTCTGCCCTATTTCCCTGCATCCCATTAGCAGATAGGATACAGGAAAAGGCCTGAGTCAGCAGTTCTTCATGAAACGGGTCTAGTTAAATACGCTTCTATCATGTCTTGTCTGTCTGCGTCCTTAACTTCTTTCAGGCCTGAATTGTGAGACTTTACCTGTTCTGCTTCTTGCACAATATTGTTTGAGCCCGTCAGGTGCTGACGCCTCCCTGAGACCCTGAAATCATGCAGGCTGCTGTCGGGGTCATGCAGGAGTCGGCTTTACCTTCGCATGTTCACAGTGGCTGGATTTGTCTTGGCCCTCTGAATTCTCTCCCGTGTCGTCGATGGAACCAAAGGGGATTAGCCGCAGTAAACCGTTGTCCTAGAGAGTCTGTTTGGCTGAGAGGACAATTAGGTGCTGTCTGAGTGGATTGGCCTAAGCCCCGGCTTCCACCTAATGTCTTTAAAAGCTTTTATGCTGCCTCACCGGTCAGTTTCTGTACGATTGCAGCCGTTCACCTGAGGCACCGTCCTGCTCAATGAAGCAGCAGTGGCTTTTAAATGACAAGCAAACACCAAGTCATATTATAAATTAGCTTATGAATTAAAATATTAATACAATTACAATACAAACAGTATGATGATAAGATGCTAAATACCTGTCCAAATTTCTAAATGAAGCTTTACTGCAATGTTTAATATCCTGTTTGTGGTCACTGGCACAGGTAGTTTTTGTTTGATAGATAGTGCTGCCCTTCCTCTCACCTCTTCACACACTTTGTTTCTATGCAAACGATAAAGGGAACATGTAAAATTGTTACCATCGTGCTACTGATCATTTATTCACCCATTAATATTCTGTCATCTGTTAAGAGCTCCACATGAATTGACCAGTTAGGCAGGTTAAATTTGGTTATATTTACACAAAAAACTTTCAGTGTAAAGAGAAGAAACCATTGTTGTATTTATATAGCAAATGTAAAGGTCTGTTTAACAAAAACACAGAAAAATAAGAGTGAAACTCTGAAGCTCCTGGCTCTTAACTGGGTGAAGAACTGTTGGTTTCCCCATGACATTAACCTTTTGTTGGTTTTATTGGCTAAAGTTGCCAGGCAACCACCATGCATACTGTCATGTCACTGTGAGCTGTCACCAAATGTCCTATCATATAGTTTCTGTAGTAACACAATCTTCTTGACTTTGAAAATGTAGACTTTTGTTTTTTTTTTTGTTTTTTTTGAGTTTCTGAGACATCATGTCATCCTTGTCTTTCAATAATATGGCTGAGTAAGAAAATAAGAACATTTTGTGTCCCTGCATCTCCAGTTCTCAACAAATGTGCATTAACTACATAATTTGTGTGTAAATCATGGCTGATTGGGTGTGTCTGTGTTTCACCCTCAGCCCGAGATGCAGATGAACGGGAGAAGTGGATCCACGCCTTAGAGGGAACTATTCTACGTCACACCCTGCAGCTCCGGGTACTGAACAGCACACTTGTTTCAATTTGTGCGTATGTGAGTCTGTTTGTTGTTGAGATAAAGGGGACACAGGCAAATGTGGTAATTAAAGACCCTCATGGACATTATTTTCAACTTTATCTAATCTGAAGATTTTTTCTCCTGCCCATTTTTTTTATATATATATATATATATATATATACACACACACCAATCTTATCTCTAATCCGAATGATTCTTTGCACCAAAATGTCTCACACTTATCTCGTTTTAAGGGTTCTGCTTTCCCTTTTCTCAGTGGAAAAATCCTCCCTTTATGCTAACAGTGCGTGCACGCTCAGTGTACACACACATAATGTAGCGTTACTGCCCTACTGACATGGCACCATGTGACCCGGCTGAACCAATGAAAGAGGGGTTTGGGTGATCAACCTAACGTCTGCGTCTGCTGGCTCAGCCAACCGGAGTGTTGCTTTGTGCTACTCCCAGTCAGCATTGGCTTCTGCTCTTGTTTTCATCTCTGCCTGTGCAAGAGGAAGTGTGCCCTTCCTGCCTGGGGAGGGTTCTGGATTAACTCTGCTTTCATACCAGACATTCAGCCGATAACTACCGATCACAGATGTAGTGAAGCCTGGTTTGCTGGAAGACCGATTTCTAAGGGAGAGGGAGAAAGAAGAAGGTCCACTGAATGGTTCAAAGCTGTTTTTGTTGGTGATAAGACGGGTGCAAACAGAGTAGCATGGACATGTAGAGGATTTAACGAAGCATGTTCAATGGAGGAAGGAATCCAGTAAGTAACACAGACGCATCACTGCACTGCAGCAAGAAGTTTAGTGGCTGCAGCGACTAACGGGACAGCATTTTAAAGTGGGTCACACTTTGTGACAGGCATATAGTCTCCAGAAAAGGGGGTGAGGGTAAGTAGCACAGTCTGGGGTGGGTTGGTGGATGCAACTGTGTGCTGAAACTTTGAAGGCCACTTTATTCTTACTCTTAAACTCAAGGTAGGATGCAGTGTTTAGTTTGGTTTCCTGAGAACATATAAAAAGCAAAAATGCCCAAATCTACAAATATAATAGAAAAATAAAGGATAATCTAAAAATTCCATTCAAGATATCCAAAACGGAGCAGGTAAGCTCTTCACTGCGGTCCTGACTGCATCTACAACCTAATCCAAGGAGCTCTGTGGTTTTAACGTACTCTCCTATTATGTATTTTGAGCGAAGTGTTTGTGGTGAAACACATCGGCAGGATAAAGGTGATTGTCTTGTTCTCTTGGCTTGTACTAACGGAAAATGTTTGTTTCATAAATGTCAGTCGTCCTGTCTAAGCTCATGTGGAAATTTCTAACCTCAAATAGTCTGACCTAAATGAAACATCTGTGATGCGATCCTCAACATTATTAATGCAGGTATAGGAATAAGGATATTATTATAAGATCATGAAATGAACTGTGGCCCACACGCTGGAACGTGTCTGGCCTTGCATGAATGTGGTTTTGTTGGTCAAAATGTAAGCAGCTCTATTCTAGAGAAACTGAGAACATTTTCCAGGATCTTCTGAGTTGCAGCTCACCATCACTGACTCATACAGTATATAAATATACAGTATAGCTATTTTTCAAAATGTCTGTTCTACCTCCTGCACTGCCAGTTCTCTTTATCCTGTCTTGAATGGACCTTGGTCTTTAAGCATCCGTCCAGCACTCTGGAGTCTTTAAAAGTGCTGACTTCATTCAGACTTTGCTCTCTTTAAAACTAAAATGTCTTCAGTTTTAGCAACTTTTACGAGTGTCAGCTGCTTTAGACAGTATTGGTGCATTTGGTACTCTTCTTCATGTTGTCCTTCAGATCAACACACTCCAGGACAATGGAACGCAGCAAACCCAAAGAAGAGGTAGAACCCAAAACAATCAGTGACAGATTTTATTTTTTTAAGTACATTTTATACTGTTGGTCATCTCTTTAGTTTGGTTTAATGTACACAGGTGTATTATACTTGGTTTTGCTCATGACAGGCTCCAACATGTGCAGTCAGTGTGTGTGTATATAACAGTCTAATCTTGGCATATGTTTCCTTCATTTCTGTTGTGTTTTTTCTACGTCACAGCTTGTTTAACTGTTTTTCTTTAAGCCCAGACAGACCTTGGCTCAGTCCAGTTGTGACTTCCTCATTAACACTTTAATGTTCCGTATAGTCTGTAATGAATGAGTAGAACTGCTCCTCAGCCCGTTTACACACGAGTTCCATTCTAGCCTCAAGTTCTTTCTTGTTTGAGATTCTGCTGAACTCTGCAGCATCTCTCCACATTAAGACCATTAGAGGAGCTTATTCAGCCATGTATTGACAGGTTTAATAATGACGTAATCCTGGGTATATTGCGGGTGTCGGGAAGTTTATTTTCAGATCTTCGAATTATTTTGCTTTTGGCTGCAGCCGCTTGATTTTGTGTGCTGTGCTTTTGTCTGTCATCAGGAAGCTGAGACAAGGTTTGTTCCCAGTGTTCAAGACTTTGATAAGAAGCTATCTGAAGCTGACGCCTACCTACAGATTCTGATTGACCAGTTGAAGGTAGTGACGCACCACTGAAACCATCTTTTTTTGATGAGTGCTTCCCATTTCTTTGCTGTAATGGTACATCCCTAAAATGGTATCAACTGTTTGAGCAGCACAGTGCAGGCAAAGGAGGTTTTAAATGGTTAATCATCAATCCTGCTGCGCTGCACAACAACCAGCCGCTCAGTCAACCGTCGGCAAGCACAGGGGATGGCCAATAATGGGCAAACCCGTTACCTCGGTGATTACACAGAAAATAAACACTGAACCTGTCAGATATTCCACCCCCATGTCCCTGGAGTGGGCTAACTTGGACCCTCTGGCTGTTAGCTCATCAATATTTAAGCTCTAATGTGATTGTGCGTTCTCTTACCTGCTCCCAGACTGGAACCATATCAGTAGTCCAGACTCTAAACCTTTTCATGTGTCCACACTTGGTGCTTTCCTACATGACCTGTTTGTAAAGTCCTGACTTGTGGAATCTCACTTGTCCATCAGGAAAAGCTGGATTATCCTTTCTATCCTTTCTGAATCCAAAAAAAGTATTTCCAATATACAGTATGATTATATTGTATAAAATAAGCCAGTGACGCAAATTATTATATGTAGTCTGGTCCTTTTCTCATTTCTTTCCAGAAATTGGTTTGACTACTTAAAGAACAACATTACAAAAGCAGAAAACGTTTAAAAAGAAACCATGTTGTAATTATGGTCAGTTGACTAATTTTTATCTTTTGCCATCTTTCACCCGCTAACAGCTGTTTGATGAGAAGATCAAGGATTGCAAAGAGGATGAATCACGCAGAGTGAGTACCAGCACTCCGCTTTTATATGGTAGCGTTTTGTCGGGCTGTTCCTGGTGTTAGACGGCAGAACAGGCCGGCTGACAGATAGGAAAGAGGGATCGCTGCCATGTTGGCCAAGGCTCCGGACTTGTTTGCTGATCGATCCGAATCATGTAGCGTATTCATCCAAAAGGTTGTTTTTCAGTGTGTTGTGAGATGAAAAAGCCTTCTCACCCTGTCAGATGGTATCCTGCCTTAAATTGAAAAAGAATTGTGGCCCCATTATAATATTTTATATTTGCTGTGAAGCAGATTAAATGGATCTGACTCTAAATTAGGAGCCTGGAGGTATTGGTCTAAGATTCGGTCTCAGGGCGTCTAGATTTTTTTCTGTTTATGATTCACTTCCTCCCTCTGATTAAAATTGACCTTTGTCCTTGTTGACTTATTTTGAGCGACTTAAGTGTGCGATAAATGTTCTTTGGCTCTAATGGGTGAGTTAGGCAGTATCACATTGCATGTCCTGGACCTCTTACTTAAAACTTTATATCAAATTTTACAGGCTGGTTGTGTTTTTGTTTGTTACAGAAAATTGAAAACCTGAAAGAGACGACTTGTGTAAGTCAGAACTTGGCTCATTTTCCTTCCTGCCTTCTTGAGCGTTCAGATCATTTCCTACTTACTGAATTCTTCTGCTGCCTCTTTGTTTCAGAGCATGGTAGAGTCCATCAAGCACTGTATTGTACTGCTGCAGATCGCAAAGGTAACCTGATTATTGGCTTCATCTCAACGGTGTACTCTGCACCTTCTCTGTAATCATGATTCCGGTGTGATCCTACAGTGTTAGCAGCCGTATGTCTGTGGGGCAGTTTCCCTGCTGTCGGGGTTGGATGATGTTGTGGTGTAGCTCGGCACTCGTTTCATCACATGTTCCTTATCCCTCTAAAACCAAATGAAGCAATCACATCTGCTTCATGTGATTATTGACTTGTGAATAGGATGGTCTCGCAACTGTGAAGCCATTGTACTCAACTTCCACATTGATTCTGACAATAATCGAGCTTCTGCAATGTGATGAAAGGACTGCTGAATGCTAGCTGTTGCTGAATTTTACAAAGATTAATGTGGGGATGGAGGACACGGATGCTCAGGCTACTTTATGAAGTGACTCCTCCCACACAAGGTAGTCTAACAGTGTCTTCTCAAAATTTTAAGGACCAAAGTAATGAACAGCAGCACGCAAACGGACTTATAGTAAGTTTGACTTCGTCGTCACCCAGAACAAAAATAAAAAATTAAACTTAAACTAGCTAACGTTTTTCTTTTTCCTTTCTGACTTTCACTGTCAATAAAATGGGATAAATCTTTGCTCTGCAGTGCATGCCATCTTATTTTGGAGTTGGCTTTGTCTTCCTCTCTTCTGATTAAACTCAAAATCTTCATGATTCAATCTGAGATTCAAGTATAGCGGTGGCGGTGAACTATCCTCTTCTTTCCTAAAATTCAAAATCATGTCTGTTCTCAACAAAAGAAAATGTATCCCATGGGAGAATATACCGAACAGAAATATAAACGCAAAACCTTTTTGCTCCCTGTTTTTCATGAGCTGAACTCAAAGACCCAAGCCTTCGGTGTATAAAAAAGGGGTTTTTCTTTTTTTTTCCTCCAAAGATTGTTCACAAACCTGCCTAAATCCGTGTTGGTGAGCATGGGATTATCCATCCACCTCACAGATGTGGCAAATCCAGATGCTGGATAGACAGCATGATTATTGAACAGGTGAACCTCAGGCTGCCACCATGAAGGGCCTCTAAAATGTGCAGTTCTACTGTATTGGGGTGAGAAACAGTCAGTCTCAAACCTCCTTGGCTTAGAGTTGGTCAGGTTGATTGTGGCCTGTGGAACGCTGGTCGTCTCCCCTTCAAAGGCTGTGAAACCTTGCTGGATATTGACAGAAACTTGTATACACCTATCCTGATCTTTCAGTTCAGCTTACGACACATGGGAGGAAAAAACAAAGGTTTGGGGTTTTATATTTTAGTTCAGTTCGTGTGTCTATTGACTTTACATGGGGGCGTGCGTGTCTGCTTACCGGTACATGTGGGAGATTGTTGATTATCACTATCACTATTTTTGTGCACATTATCTGTGTATTGAGTGATTAGCACCAGAACCATTCAGAGCTCATTTTACTTGCACATATATCCGTCTGCATGTTTTAAAGCAGCAGTTGGTCTAAAGTCTAATTTATTAACTTAGCTGCTTTGGAACTATAATTAACAATTCTTCTCTAAAAATGAGAGACACCAAGTCTAAATTTTATAAATTCATGCCCGGAACATCTTTCATAAACCAATATTACTGGGGGTCTGAATTATAAAAATGACTGCTACAAAAGTGCTATAAAATTGTCCTGTACGTAATGTAAGTGATTTGCAGTTAATGGAATCATTTGTAAAGAGCCTTCAGTTTGGTCATCCTCTCCGCATTACTCCGCTTGTCTGCCCTAATCTGGCTGTAATTATGCGCCATATTATGTGATATTAATAGCACAGCATAAGCTCTCTCCATACGTCTAACTGCTTAAGTATTACATGCAGTAAGATTGGTACTAAAACTATGCTTCTGTAGAAGATTTAAGCTTAGACAGCAGCGCTGCAGACCTTCGTTTAAAATAGTTGAAACACAAGCAGCTTGTTTGATTGACCTTTGCGAGCTCTGCGCCCGCAGTGGGAATTGCCTAAGTGCAGCTATCGTTTACGGGAACACACCTGTGTTCAGCAGTTGTCTGTCAACCTAATCTATGGTATTTTAACGATGGCGTTTTGCCCTTCTGGTATATTATTGAAGGAACACTGTGCGGATTGATCCGCTCACAGTGCCTACTGCTGTTTTTAGCCACTCTTGTATTTGCTTCAACTTCTGCTCTCAAGGTTCCATAATGACGCATCAGTATTTGTGCGATGTGATATAATTGGTAGACCTTGCCTTGCTTATTTATATAAGCAACTACATCGCCTTGACAAAAATGGAGTGACGCAGAGAGGATGCAGTGGAAGCTAGAGGACACCAATAACGTGTTACAAAATCAAATGTTACGGCTCTACATGCTGCCTTGTCTTGCGACTCTGGTTAGCTGCCTGTTTTCTCCCATGCAGCCTTTTGTCAGACGTGTTCTGACTCATCCTGATTGTTCTGGTTGATCTCGAGGGTGTTATTCTCAACGTGCCTGTTCGAGGGGTAAAAAGATGTTCCATAAACATGCTGTAGGCCACGTTTGAGTAATAGGTTATTATCCAACACAGTGACTGGATGTAATTTCAGGGGCACAGAGGCCCTGAGGAGGTATGCTGATGGAGAATAAAAGGTCGATACGGTTTGGCCTGAGCCAATGTTTGTCATCGGTGTTCCTGTCTGTTGAGTCACCGCTGCCTGTGACCACATTAACCCGTCTAACGGGCCGATGATATGTGCGTGCACGCTTGGTCATTTGGATATCGGAAGCCGCACATGAATGTTTTTTAAAGAGAGGCAGATTTCCCACAGCAGGGAAATCGGGAGTCAGACGGTGGACACCTCAGATTGAATCTGCAGCTTCTGAGCTCAGGAGGTGCGCTTGATTATTGTGTCAAGTTACTGCTGGCACTTGGATTTCAAGGAGCGCTCTTAGTCTCATTTCATTGGATTAATGCAACCTGAAAACGTCAAACTTCCCAGGAAATGGCGTGAATTACTATTGATGTTTGAGGCTGGGAGGTGCATCTTGTATTCCCTATTGTGGACTAGATAAACCCTTAGACTGATGTATGCCCAGGCTGTGTGGTTTATGTCTAACACAATCTTTGGGTTCTCTTGCCGCAATAACGGTTCCACATGTTCGCAAAGCATATTATTAATTTAGCAATTAATTGGCTAAATCAATGAAATTACATTATTAATCTTTTTTTTTTTTTTTTTTAAACAAGGGTGTTGCGCAACAGTGACCTGTTTTGATGTCATGTTTCTGCCTGCTGTAGAGCACCATCAACCCAGTGGATGGGATCTACCAGCCCCCTCTGGACACACCTGAAGACAACACCACGATGCCAACACAGACCACATTACCTACAGGTTTGAATGCTTTACCTTCTCCTCTTTCCTGTGGAAGGTTACACGTGATCACCTGGTCCACAGGAGGTCATATCTCACCCTGCTCTCCTTCAGCTGATGAAACTATCATATGGATTCACTGCTGACAAATGCACTGGATATTGACTTACTATAATTATCCCTGCAGTATCAAAGCATTTGCAGCCTCTCCAGACTTTTTAAAGTTTGACTGTCCAGACAAGATTTCGATTTACTTGCTTTTGAATTATTATTTTTTTCTTTAATTATTATTATTGTCACTGGAGCACAGTTCAGTCCTTGAGTGTTCAATTGACCTCTCAGTTAATTTGTCTTGGCCTCTTGCATCTCAGGCCACCATGCTGCTTTAATATTTTTTGGAATAATTAACACTTTGGTAGGAATTGAACTCTTATTTCTTATTTAGACTCATCTCAAGTTTGCAAATCAGACCAGCGACCCTCCACCTTACCTGTTGGTCCAGTTGTCACAGTGATGGGAAGCTTGCAGACCCCAACTCCCAACAGCACAGGTGAGAATTCAGCAAGTAAACTAGAAGTAAATTCTTTTATTTACCAAACTCCTGCATTGTACTAACACCAACTCATGGTTTCATTTATAGATTGTATTGCTTGAAATTAATGTTCCTGTATGTCTGGAGCTTGATTTGGATCTTTAATTTACCTTAAGTGCACACTAAATCTATTTCTTTGTTGTGCTTTGCTTTGAAATTATTTGAATTTGAAGTTTACCTGAAAAATAGGCAATGTAGAAAACAAATGGAAGGCAGAGGTTAATGCTTTCTTGTGTTTTGTGCTGACAGCAGCAGTATTAAAATGCTGTGTTGTGCACTATGGTGGAACACTGCATCCCCTGTCGATTTGCTCTGCAGTGGAAGCATTATATTAGAGACGGGCTTAGTGCTACTTGAAATATGTCAGTTCGGCTGTGTTCGCTGCATCACTGAAGAATCCTGCAGATGCTGCAAGGCTGTACTGATGGGATACTCTCATCATTCATCTGTATTCCTGTCAGGGAGTGGTCCATCGGGCCCGAGCAGCGGTGTCACCTCCCCGGCTCTCATCCCCATCCCGTCACACTCCGTGCCGGACTTCTCCTATTCTTCCAGCGAGGATGAGTTCTATGATGCAGATGAGTTCTACCAGAGCAGTACCTCCCCTAAACACTGCATTGAGTGAGTGTCCGTTCCCCCTCCTCCGCTCTGTTATAAGCAGTGCATAAATCAAATTCAGCTGGAAGCAAATAAAGTTTAGTACCAAGTCTGCTCATGAATTTCAACTCGTTGGCTATCTGCCTTATGTCTGCTTCCTGGTGCATTTCAACTCTCCCCATCTCCTCTTCAGTCCCTTAGGGCCTTCAGCCGCCTCACCCCTAAATAATGAACAAACGGCTTTGAAACGACCAAACACCACAGAGTCTCTCGACTCATCCATGTCCAACGGCACCACGGATGCAGGTAGAAAAGTAGAGCATGCAAATCTTTCCCCCCCACACTGAAACCTACGCTGCTGCAGCCATTTGACACTATTCTGGTGCTGATTTCAGAGCTGTTTGATAGCCACGATGACCGGGATGATGACCCCGAGGGCGAGTCGGTGGAGGAGCACAAGAGCGTCATCATGCATCTGCTGTCGCAAGTTCGTCTGGGTATGGACCTCACAAAGGTAAACGCCACTGAGAGCGCAACCATCTTGTAATTCCAATGGCAAAATAAGATTAGAATTAAAAATTGTATCGTTCTCCATATTTACACTGCTATAATGGGTACGTTTAAGGAAAAAAAGATTTTGTCAAAGTTCAGTAATCTTACTACAAGAGACTATAGCACAACAGGTTATTTTCTTTAGAAAAAGTAAGATCAGTAAAATCCAAACTTTTCATGAAGCGGAGTAAATCGGTACTCACCTCCGGTCTGTTTTCCCCTTAGCTTCGTCCATAATTTATCTTCTCTACTTTTAACTTTGTCTATGGTTTCCCTCAGGTGCAGTTTTTCATTCTCGCCCCTTCGTTGTGTCTCATAGGTAGTCCTGCCCACCTTCATCCTAGAAAGGAGGTCTTTGTTAGAAATGTATGCAGATTTCTTTGCACATCCTGACCTATTTGTGAGGTAATCTCATCTGTGCCACAGTCAGATATTCCAACATGCTCTCAACAAACGCTGAAATGAATCTGTCATGTCGGCCACTAGTATCGCAGACCAGCCGGAGCCCCGGGAACGCATGGTTCAAGTGGTGAGGTGGTACCTTTCAGCTTTCCACGCAGGGAGGAAAGGTTCAGTGGCAAAGAAACCGTACAACCCAATCCTGGGGGAGGTGTTCTACTGCCACTGGGATTTTCCCAATGACACGGAGACGCCCCCACATGCGGTGAGAGCATTTTCAGTGTTTTGTGCCAAAACACACTCACACTTGTGTTAAGCCTTGACACACACTACATGCATAATTGTAATTTGTAACCCATCTTCTATGTGTTTGTCTTTCAGGAGACTGTATCAGAAGGTCCAGTTCCGCTGTGTTCAGCCAACAGTGTGAGCTTCGTGGCAGAGCAGGTCTCTCACCACCCACCCAGTAAGTATTGGATCATTCTGGGATGGTGTGTGGTGGAAGCATTCACACTTGGGTTAAATTCGCCTTCAGTCTCAATCAGGATGAAGAGTTTAACTGTCTTTTTAAATGCTGCCTTCTTGCCTGAAATGTGCGTATTTCCTGTGTTCTGTCTGCAGTTTCTGCATTCTATGCAGAGTGTTTAAGTAAAAAGATCCAGTTCAACGCTCATATATGGACCAAGTCAAAGTTCCTGGGCATGTCTATAGGAGTCCACAACATTGGTCAAGGTATTCAGATCACAGCATCATGCACGTCAACACACTTCAGTCAAAATGACATAATAAAGCCATGATTTTTCAGGATGTGTCTCATGTCTGGAGCATGATGAGCATTACATCGTCACCTTCCCTAATGGATATGGCAGGTTGGTCTTACTGTTTGTCTCATTGCTAATAACTTATGTAATGTTTCTGCTGTTCAGTTATGGTATGGAGAGAATGTCAGAGGGGGAAGATGGATGGAGAGGGGTATAAAGAGAGGATAACTGAGAGTGAGAATGTGGAGAGAGCAACATATAGGGGAAGAGAGGGAAGTTTCCAGGATTTTATTGATAATTTTCTTTATATTAAGCAAACATACAGAGAATCAGAGAGAGATGGGAAATGCTAGAGAGACTGACCAGTTTGGTGGTTTATCTCACTGATTGGTGATAATAGATTTGTGATGAGCTTCACTTTTCCTACCCTGATTTTGTCCAGGTCAATTCTGACGGTGCCGTGGGTGGAGCTGGGCGGAGAGTGCAACATCTCCTGCTCTAAATCAGGCTACAGTGCCAACATTGTGTTCCACACCAAACCCTTCTATGGTGGGAAGAAGCACAGGGTCACAGCTGAGATTTTGTAAGAAGAGTGTTGTGACGTGCCTGAAAGACTTAATCTTTTTACTAATGTTTTAATGAAAATGAGCCCCTTTTTTTGCAGTCCACCAAATGACAAGAAGTCTTTCTGTTCCATTGAGGGAGAATGGAATGGAGTGATGTATGCAAAGGGGGCCACTGGAGTGAGTTTTATTACATTTTCCTACTCTTGTTTCTCTGATACTCTTTCAAGTTGATAAGTAATTATTAAATTTGGGGTTTTTCCACATTTTAGATGACTTAACAAAAATAATGTTTTTCAGGAGAACACTGTGTTCATAGACACTAAAAGAATAGGCATCATCAAGAAAAAAGTCCGAAAGCTGGAAGACCAACTCGATTATGAATCCCGACGGTGAGACAACTTCCAGTTTGCAGAACACAGCTGCTGACGCGGTCTGACTTCCCTCTGGTGACGGTGCAGGTTGTGGAGAGACGTGACGATGAACCTGAAGCTGAAGGACATTGATGCAGCGACGGAAGCCAAGCACCGCCTGGAGGAGAAGCAGAGGGCTGAAGCCAGAGAGAGGAAGGAGAAGGAGCAGCAGTGGGAGACCAGGGTGAGCAGCAGCCTTTTATCAACACACTCCCTATTGCCCTGATATTTACCATCAAGAGTGCTTCCTTTAAGATTTCATATGACTACAATTGCTACTGCTTGTGTTTTTGCAGCTTTTCCATGAAGATGGGGAGTGCTGGGTGTACGATGAGCCTCTATTAAAGCGGTTAGCCTCTCAGAGGCAATGAGAAGGCTCCACAAACTCTTACACACACATCCACACAGACACACATGCGCGCATAAGGAAATGCACACACAAGAGTCTTCATAAGAACTCTTTTGCAAGAATTTTCCAAGCCTTTGGAATGACTTCTGATCGAATATGCACACGGCTTTGCATCCGACTGTAAAATACCAATAAGGAAATGAATGAAATCGAGTAGAAAAGCATCTAGGATACAACACTGAAGGGTTTGGTTAAGCTCCTCTCATTGGTTCGGCGATATCGCTTCCACCACCGTATCCTCCTGACCTCCAACATCAGGCAAGGCAGCGCCGATTTGGACTCTCGGCTCAGCCCGTCATCACAGCGGCCACGCCCGTTATCGGAGCCGCCTCGCAAGGTGTGCACAACTTGTTCAGAGGGGCTTGTGGACGATGGCGTCACTTCAAATTCAACGTCGCGCTCCATCTCAGGGAATCTGGTGGCTGAAGAAAGGATGCTGCTGCCCCCCTCCCAGACTGACAGCCTTATGACAGTGGATCGGAAGAATCTTTAGAGCAGATGTTTCTCTGCTTGCCTGCAACTAGTTGCATCTCTTTATACATAGATATACATATGATGGATATATAAATATATATTCCTTTTTTATTTTCACTGCTTCTTTTTCTTAATTTCTGGCGATAGTTCAGACTGTTTGATGATTCGCTGTTGTTATCTTTCAGAATCATTCCATATTACCGTGTTGGTTTTTTTTCTGCATACAGTAAACCACATATTTTATCATTCAAGCTACTTCCTGTCTGTCGCCATCCAGAGTCTTTCATCGGCCGACTGGGCTCATGTCAGGAGCTGCAATAAGATGTTGAATATATGCAATATAGCGATCTTTCATTGGTGTTTGGAGAAGAATCGTATCTTCTGGCACATGTTTGGAGGAAAGGGTGAAGGAACTTTGATCCAGGAAGGATGGATTGTTTACATGTCTTTGTCAGTTCCTGCCAAAATATATAAACATCAGTGACTCGGTGGATGTTAAAATGATGAAAATGAGTGAGGACAGGCTTGTGAAATATTGTTTCCGAGTATTGTCGGGGTCCAGGGTCAACCTTTGAGGAGTCTACTTCATGCAACATTTTCACTGAGGGCAACATTTATCCTCACGCTAAACTATTTGGGTTTGTGGGCTTTTTTTTTTTTTTTACTTCATTCTCTTTACAGCTACATAGTTTAGGGGATAAATGCCTTTTTATTGAAGTCAACAAAATGCAGGAATAAACCGTTTTCACCTGCCAGCACTTGGAATATGACTCAATGCTGTCAGGGATCACATGAGCCTTTGTGTTTTTGGGCTTGACTTTCAGTATGGTCAAGCAGCTCTCTTCTAGTGTGTTTAAATGAATCTGATGATAATCGGTAAAGGCGTTTCACAACACAAGGTAAAGTAATCTGCTCTTTTAAATCTTACTCAATGTCTTAAAGTAAGAAAATTGAAATTCAGATGCTGATTTTGGTATTACTTTAATATGCTCTTTCATACATCCTTGTACAATATGTTAAGTTGTGGCCTTTGCATACATTTCATTACCATAAAAGCTGATCACCCTGTTTTTATTTAATTTTGATCATAATGATTGTATTGTGTTCCTATTGATGCATATTAAATTGCCATGAATTTGCTCCTGTGAGGTTTGGTAATTATAGGGGAGACAGTTAAGCTTGTAATGGATCCATCGTCATGCCTCATGCATTAGGGAGGGAATATTTAGAAAATAAGATGTTTTGCATTTTACTGCCGAGCTCAAAGTGTTTAATGAAAACTAGGACAAAGGACAAGTTTCTGAATGACAAATTTGCATTAGAAATAATGCAAAAATCGTTTTATACCACTGAACACACGTCCATATTGCAAACAGATTTTTTTGTTTGTTTATTTAGTTTCCTGTTATGTGCGTGAAGTCTTCAAGTGTAGTTTTCCACAAAGCCGGAAGTGCGTCACCTCGCGGGGGCAGTCCTCCGTCTTTTCCCATCAGCCTTTGCGAGTCCAGTATAAAAGCGCACTGCACCCTCAGTCAGTCCTCACTCTGCTGGTCCTCACGGTTAGTATGTTGTATTGTCTCTGTTTCAGTTTTATTCAGAGGCCTTTCTTTTTAAACTGAAATGTAATTAAGATAGTTTGTCGTTTTAGCGGCAATCTGGCCTGTTTTATTGAAAGCGGCATGTTTTTTGACCAGCAAGAACTGTTTTGGACCAAAGGCCACCACGTGTTAATGCAGGCATGCTAATTAGCGCTAGTGCTAAATCTGCTGTACTAAACTGTACTTTTGAACATTTAATATTATTATTCGCAAAAAGACGCTCTCCCATGCGCACATGATGAAATAAGTGTTGGTAGGGACATCTGAGTTAAGGTGAAGAAATGCCAACTCTTCTGACTTCATGGGACGGCAACTAGTTTCTTGTCATGTTAGCTTTGTGCAAGCTGTAGTGATGTGAATTATTGGGAGAGCTGATCGTTCTTTGCGTGCTTCTAGCAAGAAGTTTTTGGGAAGAAAATACCGATACATTTCGTTGGCATGCTCGATCGCTACAAAATGGAGTCTGTCGTGAGGTGAGGAATAATAAAAATTCACTTGCACCATTCAGTTAAGGGGCATTTCTGTAACCGGGAAAGCTAGTAGCTTCATGTGAGTTTGACAATTCGATCTTTTTAGGTTCACACCAGGAAGATCTCTGGGCCTGAGCCGCGACACTTGTGAGTCACGTGACTTTAATCACTTCTAATCCAGAAGTCTGTGATGATAGAGATAAGAGTAGTGGACAGAAGAGATTTCTGAACAAAAGTATGCTGAGACTCGTTGAGGAACAAGAGCACCAATTTTTGCATGTGCCCAGTATGTTTACGCATATAAATGTTTACAGGTGTCTTCCAAATGGAGAATGGTGTCGATGGTTAAGCAGCAGACTAACAAGGTGAGATGGAGTTCCCATCAGAACAGTTCTGCTGGATTGACGATGCTTCTCCGTGTGCTTGTGATATGCATATTAACTCTATATTCAAAACACTTTGGTTGCGTGAGGGGGGGGGGGGGGAACTTAAAGGGTGTGTTGCCGTCAGTTGCACCCAGAGAAGCACCAGTCTGGTCCTGAACATGCGCCTGTCCATGTGCTGCTGTGATGACATCATATTTGCTACTCTTGACAAAATGAATGACGAGACATCTCCCACCTTATGGAAACTGAGCCACACAAGGTCCTGTTTTTGTAGCAGACATGAAACTTGGGAGTTTTGACGTTTTACTCTCCTTGCAGATGCCCCCGATGAGCTTTAAATCTGCTAAATTGAACGTGGAGTTCAGGTATTTGTCATTTTGTGTATAAATATTTTTTCTTAAGCCAAGCTGTTAATGATGATCTTGTTTTAAAAACAATGGGAATCTCTCTGAATAAGAGTGAAAGATGACTTTCAACTGACACAGTACAGATCAACAATGTGTTGTACTTGTTGGAAAAGGAGCCATACTCATGTTGAATGTCTCCTTCCAGGTGTTCGGACACTCCTGCTTCACCTGGCGTAAGTAAAGTCTGCGATTCTGCAGCTTTTATGATGCTGGATACGGTGATGATTGCATAGTTCAGCAGAGTTGACTGTGAAGAATATGCATGTCTTTCGCTCCTAGCTGATGTGTCCACATCCACAAATGGACACTGGAGCAAAAATTAAAGTAGTTGTTCATATTATTTTTTTTCATTTTCAGAAATGGGAGTGGGGAGTGCTTAAGGCATGTGAAGGTGAGTTGAAGAACTGATAATCAATGTTTTAATAGTCTGATGCAATGATGAGCCCATAGTTCAGCAGAGAAATCATGAAGAATAATTCTTTCGCTCCTATCTGATGTGTCACACTTCAACTTTATGAAGGTGCCATGTGTCATTTTGAAAGCTTGTAGTAATTCATTCTATTCCCACAGGTGCCTGATCTCCCGGTGTCTGTCTTCACCGCCACAATGGTGAGTATCGTGTCAGAAAAATAAAAAATTGATGTGCTCGGATGGGATGAGTTTGAATCAGGTCGCCGATCCCGTTGAGGAAAATTAATTAATTCTGATCTGAGCACCATATTTACCTTCAGAAGACGCCTTACAATGGGATGTTGACGTTAACCCTCCATTACAGGACTCTGGCTCGTGTCCCGGGTGCTCATGTCTGCATTGGTAAAGGTGAGTGTGAACGCACATGGTGACGTTTCAGACCTAGATGGGCAGAGTTGAAGTGTAGGTTTCTGAGCTTGAATCCGAACTCTGCGTCATCCTGGTCCGAGTGGCTGTTGCACCGACCTGTGTGATGACAAATGTACAGCCTGACACTTGAACGTGGAGTCGTTATTAGCTCTAACTGACCTGGTCGGTTCAGGTGTTGGCCAGAGTCGTCATGATGGTTTTAAATGTAACGTGATTTCCTCTTCAGGATTCAGCGTCACTCCTGTCGGAAACGGAGCTGGTGGCCTATGAAGCTCGTCAATGTTGCAAAGGTAAACGTCTCGAACTGGTCTAATTGCTATTGAATTGTGGCGTTGGGTGGAGACCACTCTTCCTGTGATGAACATATTCTGCCAGATGACTTCTGATTATAACTCAATACCGTTCCATTATTTCTGAGGTTGAGTGGTCAAACCTGCTTGCAGGAAATGTGTTTGAACTTGATGAATATCCATATCTGCTTCTTTCTAATGTGTTTCTTTATTTCAACAGATGCATCAGGACAACTGAAGACAAGTGCTGCTGACTTTTGCAGTTTGTCAATAAAACTCTGGAGAAAAATGTCATTTGTAGATTTCTTTCTTCAGCGGGGGGATGGGAATGTTCAAGAATGAGTTGTCATTCAACACAACCAGTACCTATAGTTGCTTAAGCATCTGAGGGTTCAAGTGGTGTCAAGAGTTCCGTTGGATTACGTTTTAAGGATAAAAAAAACTTGCACGTTACAGCGGTAGCCTGTGGTGTACAATACAGAAAAGTACTAGTACAGTATATACAGAAATTAAAATCATGTAGAGGAGTGTCTAAAAATGATGGTGCAAATAAGACATTCCAGAGGTAGGATGATTAGTTAGTGAAAATATGCCAACCCTGGGTTATTGGTGCTACAATTAAGTGTTGTGCATGTTGAACAATCTGACGGCAGTTGGGATAAATGACACCGTTCGCAGATCAAGTTTTCATATGAAGTTCGGGAAGACACTAAATACTCTGCTGGGTGTTAATGAACTGGTGATCTGTCCAGAATTAATACCTATCATAAGTTATTACAACTGGGGAAGAGTCCAAAGACCCTGGCTGGACCAGCGCGAACTGGTCGGCGGCAAAGACTTGAGCGCGTTTGGTTGACGTCAGAGTTCCGCGACGTTCTCCCCAGCCGGCGGAAGTGACGCAAATTTGAAGCTTTTTTTTTTTTTTAAGTAACATTTTTAATGCTGTCTTTATTTTCTTGTCGAAATCGTTGTCTATCGTCAAATTAAGGTTGTTTGTGATTTATTTTGCGAAATGAGAAACCGCGCTTTCAAGTCAGTCAAGGTTTAACGACAGCGAGGCACCGGACATGACCGACGCGCAAATCGAGCGCCCCTCCTCTGCTACTGTGGGAGTGGTGCGCTCTTCCATCCGTGTTCGGGCCTCCTCCTGCATCCCGTCGGGATAAAAGAAAGGGGGGCAGAAGCATCCGGACGTCGTTCGGGACCGACCCGTTGCCTGACGGTCATGCGCTGGATGCTGCTTGTTCTCTGGGCTCTGTCCGCAGAGGCTGAATTCTTTCAGCTGGACAGCATTTCTAACGTCTCCACCTACTATTTCAATTACTTTTATTGCAATATATGGGAGGGGGACTGCCAGCCCCACCAAGACGATGCTTCTCAGCAAGGTAAGAGGGGAGCCGGTAGAACAGAGAATGCACGTTATAACCATGTGTCTGTCCAGTAACGCCTGGTTGGTTTGACAGTTCCTATCAGGGACCCTTGGGCAGGCTTTCCTCAGGACTACATCAGCCTGCTGCATCAGTGGTATTGTAGTCTGGGGCAGTGCTGCGAGTCTGGAGACTGCAGGATCACCAACAACATAACAGGTAAAGCACCGAGGTGCAAAGCTTAATGTCCCCACAACCTAGTGAGGTAGTTAATCTATGCCTATCAATTGTTTTTAAAATGTTAATATCATGTAAATGTAATTTTACTATCACTGGTGGGTTATGAAGTTTAAAGCGGTGATAAATACTGGTTATATATTTTATTCAATACAATATCGAGAAAAGAACATTTAAACTGTAAAACTCATGTGGTTGATTTCTGATATTTCGCTCTGTTCCGTGCAGGTCTGTCCAAGGACCTCCAGACGAAGCTCCACGGGCAGCACCTGGCTCAGTCTGTGGTCCTGAAAGCCATCCAGGGTTTTATCAACAACCCAGAGTCCAACAAGCCACTGACCCTGTCCTTCCACGGCTGGTCTGGCACAGGCAAGAACTTTGTGGCCCGAATGATAGCGGACAACCTGTACCGTGACGGGGTGAAGAGCGAGTGCGTCAGGCTCTTCATCGCCCCTTTCCACTTTCCGCACACCAGGCTGGTGGACGCCTATAAGGTGAGACGTGCAGAGGCGAGTTTGCTCAAGGGTTGTGGGTCTGTGCCAGCGTCATGCTGGCAGCATTTCCAGTACACTCAGTCAGGTGTTTCATCCATGTCTGTGTGTATTTAACAGATGAATGATAACAATCACTGATGGAACCCGTGCGTCAGATCAAACATTTCTTGGCTGATCAGCTGTTATGAATCTTGGTTTTGGTCCAAACGGGGCATAAGTTCTCCACAGTCTAAATATATTCTTACACAATCGATGTATTTGATTCCAAAATAATGTTGACAGTTGACATTACCCAACAGGATACAGACTTTAGTGGTTATAGTACAATATACAACCTTTAAACTTACCTCAGAAATTAGATTGAGTAATATTAAATTAGACTTATGTGGATAGAGGTTAATTATAAAGCAGAAAATCTTTATTTTTACATTCAATTTTGGACTGGAAGTGGAAAAATCCCTGCGTGGCTGTAAAGAACATGCAGCTTTCAGAGTACAAAGCTTTCAAACACAGACTGCAACACAAATCAAAACATTTTAATTCTACCGCCTCTCTTCTGTGTTAAATCTTGACGCCACAGTCATTTTGAGAGTGTTTTGGACTTCCCTGCTGTCTTCAGGGCCAGCTGAGAGAGGCCATCCGGGACATGGTGCTACGCTGCCCTCAGACCCTCTTCATCTTCGACGAGGCCGAGAAACTTCACCCGGGCCTCATTGACGCCATCAAACCTTACATGGATCACTACGACAACGTCGATGGCGTCAGCTATCGCACAGCCATCTTTCTTTTCCTCAGGTTGGTTTTCTATATTAAGCACATCCCGTTTGTTGAACCTGGGCCAAGACCCTGGCCCAGTCTGATTCGCCTCTGTCTCAGGTAAAGTTCATCTGTGATAGTGGGTTTGAGTCCCCTTTGTCCCAGTTATTGATTTTTTCACGTGGGACTTCTGCACACAGAGGCTTTTTTCCCTCCACCTTGAGTCAACGGTCATCATCATGTTGGTGATGTCTGCGGATCCCGACACATCGCCATCACGTGCTCACACAGAAATCAGGACAATTTTGAAAGACCAAAATTCCCAGCCAGCGTTTTCCATCTTGCAGCCATCCCGGTTTGCTGACATCTTTTATTTATTACTCTTCTCATTCAGGAACGAGCGCTCTCATTGGCCAGTGATGTGTCCCGCAGCGGCTCGGTCATCTTTTATAGAAACCATGTTGTCGACGCTACGAAAAGAGGAGCCAACAGATTTTCCAGCGTGTTTCCTGACGTGGCTGTTGTCTCCACAGTAACATCGGCGGAGCCACGATCAACGACGTAGCGCTGGACTTCTGGCACTCTGGACAAAATCGCGAAGACATCGGCATGGAAGACCTGGAGCACCGGCTGCGGGCTGAGACCATGGAGTCCCAAGGTAGTGCCGCCTGGTTTCAGAACGCTAACCGTTGCTGTTGTGACTGCTGGAGTCGTGACCTGCTCCTCTTCCTCAGGTGGCTTTGCTCAGAGCGAGCTGATGTCGGGACACTTGGTCGATTTCTTTGTGCCGTTTCTCCCTCTGGAGTACCGCCACGTCAAGCTCTGTGCACGCGACGCCTATGTAGCGCGGGGGCTGGACCCGGATGAACTGACGCTGGATGAGGTGGCCAAAGCCATGCTGTACGTCCCCAAAGAAGAACGACTGTTCTCGGCCCAGGGATGCAAGTCCATACCCCAGAGGATCAACTTCTTCCTGCCGTAGGAGCAGCTGTGAGCCCATCGCACCAGCCCACCAGAGGAGGAAACCTTTCCGCTCTGATTCACACACTCCCTCCCATCCGGGACCCCTCGCAGCAGGCAGGGCAGATCTAGTTCGGGGTAAAAAAAAGTGCGAGCCCGGACCTGAGCAGTGCCAGAGGGGGCAGTGTGACCTCTCCTCCACACCTGCCTGGTTTAAAAACTCACAGTGATGAGACTGTGGAGGAAGACTGTGCTTGTTACATCGTCTCTGTTGTCTTTGCTTCCATTTTTAGTCTTTTGGGAAGGATGTGTGGCATTCATGTTGCAAATATGCCCTGAAATAACCTTCCCAGCTTTCCCAGTGCAGTCACCTGTCTTTGCAATAACTGCATATTTTGTTTCAGAAGTTCGAAATTAAATCGCCCTTTTCCCAACATTCCTTCACTGTCTCACTAAAATGTGAACTTTTGTACCTTTATTGTGAGGGAGAAATCACTTTTTGCAGGAAAACTGCGAGTTTAACTTTTGCAGGGAGTCAAACGGAACATATATTTGTCACACTGTATTGCACTGTTTGCATGTCAAACTGCTTATTTTAAGTATTTATTTGTGTCATATTTGAACATCTCTCTGAACCAGTTTATTTTGTGGATTCGTATAAAGGTGCTTGTGCTTTATGCCAGTAGTAAACCCACAGCACTGTTGGGGGTGTTTTCACACAGTAAAACTGTTTAATAACAGTCTTATCATCTGTCTCTCTCTCTTGAACCTGAAAAATGTTGGCCATCATTTGTACTGATAGGTCTCTTTCGTGAGGACGGTGACATGTACGGTATTTTGGTTTTCTCCATGTTTGAATCCACATTTGGAACTCTTAGTTGGTCTATCCTGATTTTATTTCAGTCACTCTTTCAGCTCAGGGTCACATGAAGAAGATGTGAATTAGAAGTTTAAAGAGAAAAAACATTGGAAATAAACATATTTCATGTGTTTTTGAGTGAAAGTCTTTTTTTTCAAAAACAAACTGTCTTTCTGTGCGGCTCATTCAGAAAACTTTCAGGTTATATACATTTATTCTGATATAGAAAGAACAGCAAGAAAAATCCATAAATAAATTAAAACTATTCATCCAGGCATCTATTTTTATTACCCTTGACTTATTCCTAATCAGATCTAATATTTATCTTTCTGCGTAATGTCAAATCTTCCTAATTGAATAGGTCTAACATTTGAAACATTTCCACTATCAATATGATTTATTTTTTTTAATTACCTTGAGGGAAAAATTGAAATTCTCAATTTTGATACTTCTGTGGAAAAGCAAAGCTGTATTTAAAATGATAAAGAATACATATTTCAATTTCATGCATGAACTGACTGTAGTCAGCTTTGGTTTTAATTCTGTCCAATTTATTCTTCATCATGCAAACGCTCGATGCTTTATCAGCCATCGCTGGGAGGGTCCGAGCCGCGTGGTCTTCACTCATTGGCTGAAGTAGCTGTCTATCAGAATCTCTCACCTTTGATTGGTTAAACGAGCAGCACTTCCTGGTTGCGAGTCGGCGGTGCCGTCCAATCACAATCAGACATCTGTCCGAGCCGAGGGGAGTTCGCGGCTTCTCTTCAGCCTCTTGTCTCTGTTACTGTATGACAGATTGGACCGGCGAGCGTGAGCCCACCGGAGTCACATTGCCATTATTTTACATTTCAGACAGCTGTTTTCCCCCCCACGTAGTTGGCTGTTGTAGCCCGTCGCCATGACAGCATTGCCGCTGCTCTTTTTGGCCATGTCGGCCGCATCTGTGCTGGCCGAGCCCGCCGTGTATTTGCGAGAACAATTTGAAGATGGAGGTGAGTCATTTTTGTTCACAGACTACTAATCCGAGGGTTATTAACCGCCAATTACATTTCTGTGTATTCCCGACCTGCAGACATGTGGCGATGAATGAGTGGCTGAACCGGCTACAATGCTTTATGTTGCATTGTGGGAATATTGCTTTTTGGGTTATTTGCGTGTGTGTGTGTGCTTCTGCATCGTCCTTGATCAAATGCTTTTATTAGACGTCTAGATTGTCCCCTCCATTTGTCACCCCCCACCCCCCCCCAGTTACCATCCAACCCTGTCTGTCTCCCATCCCCCCCAGCTGTACACCTCTCCCCTGGTCAGTTCCATCACCCTAATTTCACTGTGCTTTCTTCACCACTGCTGATTATGAGTCCTCCCGCTCAGAGATGGTCGTCACACGCCTGAAGCCCCTGCACGGGTGCACCTGCACACACGTGTCCTCGGGAGTGAGTTGGTGACATGTGAGTGACTGCTGGGGGTTTATTTTTGCAGATGCCTGGACGAGTCGCTGGGTGGAATCCAAGCACAAGTCGGACTATGGCAAGTTTGTCCTGACTGCAGGGAAATTCTATGGAGATGCTGAGAAAGACAAAGGTAAGCAGTGTGATGAAACCCCCTCAGGGTTCCGGCTGCTGATCTGTGTTTTTAGCCAGGGTGTGTGTCCTGTTTGCTGGAGGTGTGTTGCCAGGGGTTTAGAGTCAGATCTGGGATTAAGAGGACCTTTTTTCTGAAGCTGTTTGTCTGACACACGCACAAAGCCATATTATATTGTTATAAACAGGGCAGGCCATAAAGGGAGACATTTTGGTTCAAGGTGGCAACCCATAAAGTCGTGGTGGGGTTTTGGTGTTTATTTATAGCAACATAATAATTGAAACCAGGTTGAAAACTACAAAATTGGCTCCAATTCTAAGACTGATGGTGGAAGGTGTCAGTAAACGAGCCAAGGCTTGGCGCGCATCCTCGCAGTTGTCAGTCTAAGCTCGTCTCCTGTGAACGGGAAACGATTGGCTGTTTAGCTTCACAAAATCAATGACCGCCACCACACACCACACCTAATATTGGGAGAAATGGAGTTCCCATATAAGCAAGCAGCAATAATCAGCACGACCGGAGTTTCACCAGGGTTCCTATAGAGATGGTTTTCACTGTCCCGGACTATTGGACAGAAACAGCATGATGGAAAACTGCTTCTTTATCTTTTTATATTACCACTTGCACAAGCGATGCAGTGAGTTTCTCTTGCCGCTGCAGGCCTGCAGACGAGCCAGGACGCCCGCTTCTACGCCGCGTCTTCACGTTTTGATGACTTCAGTAACCAGGGCAAACCTCTAGTCATCCAGTTCACTGTCAAGCACGAGCAGGAAATTGACTGTGGCGGCGGCTACATCAAGCTCTTCCCATCGGACCTGAACCAGGAGGACATGAACGGAGACTCCACCTATAATATCATGTTTGGTGAGCGAGGATGGTTCCTGTTGCTCTATTTCTTATATGTACTCAGTCACCTTAAAGATGTTTGGCTGTAGAGTTTTAATCTTGGAATTGTGCGTTCAGGTCCTGATATTTGTGGCCCCGGCACAAAGAAAGTTCACGTCATTTTCAACTACAAAGGGAAAAACCATCTGATTAACAAGGACATCAGATGCAAGGTAAGATGTTAAAAAGTGATTATGCTTTTCTCTCCAGCCGAACAGTACCACAGTAATCGTCCCTCACATCCGAAACCTTTCTCCCAAACTCTCAGGACGATGAGTACAGCCACTTGTACACGCTGATTGTCAACCCAGACAACTCTTACGAGGTCAAGATTGATAATAAGAAAGTCGAGTCTGGCAGTCTGGAGGACGACTGGGACTTCCTGCCTCCCAAAAGAATCAAGGACCCAGAAGCCAAGAAGCCTGAGGACTGGGACGACAGGGAGAAGATTCCTGACCCTGACGATAAGAAGCCAGAGGTCTGTTCATATCTTGAGCTGCTCCCTTCACTCCACATGGGCCAGTTTCTTCATATGTTTGTAATTTTTTGTAGGACTGGGACAAGCTGGAGACCATCCCAGACCCTGACGCTAAGAAGCCTGATGACTGGGACGAAGACATGGACGGAGAGTGGGAGCCCCCGATGGTGACTAACCCAGAGTACAAGGTAAACGAAATAAGGCCCTCTCTTCAATGCTCCTGTTCTCCGTCATTCTTTTCTGATTTCCCATTTTTGCTGCCAACAGGGTGAGTGGAAGCCGAAGGAGATCGACAATCCAGCCTACAAGGGCAAGTGGATCCACCCGGAGATTGACAACCCGGAGTACACGCCTGATGCCGACATCTATAAATACGACAGCTTCGGCGTGATTGGATTGGACTTGTGGCAGGTAAAAATAGAACTCCTCATACAAGCGGAGGATTGCAAACACCCACTGGCAAAAAAAATTAAAAGAGGTGCGTTCAGGGGGATTTGAATTAGTGCTGCAGTTGCTAAATTATCACTTTCTTTGGCAACATGAAGCCTTGAGATCCTCTGGAGTGATGCCTGCACCGATGTGGGAATGACGTCATGGTGGCATTGGAGTGGGCGGGGCTTTTATGGGGTGATTGACATGCTGTGGCTTTGTTCTTTGGTGTGCAGATTTTCACTTTAATGCAGAAAAACAACCTCATTTTGGATACAGAATCCAACAGAAACATAATTCCATCATCTCCCCTGCAGGTCAAGTCTGGTACTATTTTTGATAACTTCCTGATCACTGATGACCCAAAACTGGCAGAGGAAGTAGGAAACGAAACATGGGGTAAAACTAAGGTGCGTCCATTACTTTGACCTTCTGGTTTTACAAAGACTCGCATGTGTTTATGTTCCACTCATGAGACACCCCCCCCGTTGTCCCCAGGATGCAGAGAAGAAGATGAAGGAAAGCCAAGAGGAGGAGGAGAGAAAGAAACGAGAGGACGAGGACAAGATGAGGAGAGAAGAAGCAAAGGGAGAAGATGAGGAGGAAGATGAGAAGGATGAGGAGGATGAAGAGGAGGAGGAAGAGGAGGAAGGAAAAGAGCAGCAGCTGGACGAGGAGGAGGAGGAGGAAGAGGATGAAGAGGGAATAGACTCTCAACTCAAGGATGAGTTATAAACTAACTGCTCAGAAAGGTGTGTGTGTGTGTGTGTGTGTGTGTGAGGGAGAGAGAGACCAAGTCATTTGGGTTTTTCCTTTGTTTACAAGAGTTGGTAATAAAGGGCATATTATTATCATTATTATTATACATGTGTCAATTGTCTTTAAATTGTCGTGTAAAAACTTGAAGACTAACATTGTGATGCTCAACAGAAATGCTCTATTTAGTCCTTTACTGTTTGTTTGTTTGTTTTTTAAATTTTGTCTGTCATATCTCTGTTTTTGTCAGTTTTGCCACTGTCCCAACACGCCCCTTTCAGCTTTCAACACACTGTAACATCAGCAGGAGAACATAAGGTCGAGATGACACTACAAGTTAATGTAGACAAGATGGTGATGATGGCGATGATGCACCGGGCTGTACAGACTGGCTGTACAGTTTTATATGATTACCACGTGTCCACTGCTTCACACGCCGCAGTATTGTGCCTCTCGTGCACGTTAGTGGAACTCCGGTAGCAGCAAGATTCCTTTGCACTCGGTACTTGTTCGTTTTGGGTGTCCGCAAACGTCTTCATTTGTGATGCAAATATCGGCACTGCTGTAAGCTCGGCGTCTCCCAAACAGCCTGAAAGATGATCTTTTTGTAAAAGACACCTTTTTTTACTAATGGCAGTAACTGAAGTGGGGAGGATTTTCATGGTAATGTAAAGAGGAAAAAAAGACATGTCCGATCCAATAAAAACAACCAGAATAAAACGGAGCAGAAGTCTTGATTCTCTTTCTGTTATGCTTGTATAATTATAATTAATATCGGCCTAAATAAGGATAATTAGTCAACGCATTTGAAGTTGCACATTTCAGAGTGGGGGTGGGGGGTGAAACTATTAAAAAGTAGAGGGATGACAAACCCAACCGCACCGCGAAACCCGTGCGGCGCGCCTGGTGCTGACTGATTATAATGTGCAGCACGCCCGCAGATCCCGTCCCGCACGCGCCGGGATCCAGTTCCGGGTTTTGCCGCGGCCCGCGTGAGTCTGGCAGCAGCGCCGCGTGAAAGCGGTGGGAAACAGCAACGCTATGGCTGCCACTCCGTCTCTCACCCAGGTAACGCTGGCTTCCAACTCAAATACGACCACGACGCGCGCCTCCTGCCCTCTGCCCGTTCCGCTCGGACACACTTCAGGCGCGATCGTGAAACCCGGCGGGCAGAAAAGTAGCCGCAGCTCGCTCTTTGTCTCTCTTTTTTTGAAGTTTAGTCCTGCTGTGACTGGGAAAAGTTTCTGCCTCAGTCTCTTTGGGGACTGCGTAAGGGCGTAGCTAGCTAGCTAGCCTGTTAGCCAACCGCTAGTTTGTAAGCTGTGCTGGGCTGATAGACTCACTTTAAGAAATGAAGACGAGCCTTGCAGTGTGGCTTCGGTTCGGTTAGCAGAGCACGTTGTCACGTTTTCTTCTCCCTCTTGGTGCTGCAGGCTAGTTGGGCTTTCCGAAGGGAATGGCAACACTCGTGAGCAGTTGTGGCTTTATTGTCATATTTTAGCCAGTGTTGCTAGCTAACATGGAACTAAACAAGCCACGGGCATATTTCGTATCCTCACGATACGTTGGGTGTTTATGTTCATATGCGTGGACCAACCTGCTATTATTAGTGAATACGCGTCACTGCCTGGGTGACCTTTCCGGGGTGGTCAACGTTACGCTTGTTTCGTGTCAAACACGGTAAAAATAAAAAGTCAAAAATCTGCTGTCAGTTACTGTGAAGTCAGTAAGAGGAAGTGAGCTCCGGTAGCCACCAGTCAGCACAGTCCTCAGAAAACATGTTGGTCTTTTCGTGACACGGAATTGAGTCTCAGGACAGGAGCGTTGTCAGCAGGTCGGGTGTCCAGGTGTCCAGGTGTGCAGGGGAGCCACCTGCCACCTGAGCCATGCCTGACGTGGACGCCACAGGTGACGTCTGCCGGCCCACTTTAACCCCCCACGTTGGCAGCAGGACTTTACAGGACTTTTGCCAGCATCGCTGAGCTGTTTTAACTAGAGTTGAATTGAGAATCCTCCTCATGCAGCCTTGAATAGACCCTGGCGAAACATTCGCCTGGTTTCTGTTCCTCCTGCCTTCGGGTTTCGATGCTAAATTAAATAATGGCCCGCACAATGACCACAGTGTTTGGCCCGCCAACAGTTCCTGGCACGCCATTGTCTGCCGGAGGAACAAGTTGCCTTGGCCAGGGGACGATAAGTGTGTGAGCAGTTATCTCGCTGACAGTTGACAGTTAACCATTCAGATCTGCTCGCTGGTACCGGCGCCGTGGTGAAAGTCTGTTACTGGACTGTAATCCTGTTTCCGTGTGGCTTTATGGGTTCGTGCTGTGTGTCTGCTGAGGAACATTTAGACCTCGTTACCCGCTGGGTGCCGAGAGAAGGAAGTGCTGATTCTTTTCCTGTTCAGGCCAACGTTGGACGGTCGCTCACAGGAGAGAGTTGTGAGGCGGCTGGTGCATTATTCTGCAGAAATGTTCTGTATCGGAGGGAACTAAAGGGGTGTTTTCATGTCTGTGGCCTCGAGCAGCACTGACAACACTGTTTCTATCAAATGGAAACATTTTTAAACCAAGTGAAACACGTCTCTATGAGCCGTTTGCCATTAAATTCCTTTTTGAGTGAATCCAGTTGTAGACGGTTTCGTTCTCTGGCTGTCAATAAATATCTATTGGTATGAATTACACACTTCCTGAAGGTGGAAACTGTCCGTGATCATTTCTGGAACTTGGTTATTGTAATGTTCAGCTCTAAATAAGACAGGAGCAGCCATCAGTTTATAATTTAGTTTAAAATAAATTCTGTTTTGTTGTCTCTCAACAGCTCTCTGGTGGAAATCCCATTTACGACAAGTACTACCGACAGGTACGCAGATGTATCTCAACACAAATGACACCGTCGGAAAATGATGGCGTCTCAAACGGAGTTACCAAAAAGCTGTGTCTAATTTGCTGTTTGTTGTTATTGACCTTCCTTTATCAGATCATAAGCCCTGAAAGACCAAATAGCTTTCTAGTGAAAACAGGGTTGCTTTTCTGTTGTCCGCTGTTGTCAGAGATGAAGTTCAGCTCTGAATAAACCATTTTTGCCCAACGCGGCAGCAGAGCTCCCTGTCAGCCTAACGAGGGACTCCCAACTCCTGCTCGCTGGCACCGTGAGAACGCCAGGAAGCCGGACAAAAGCGGGTCGATCTGCTTTAGAAAGTCCCGCGTCGAGGCTAATTTGAAAGCAGTATAACAGATCCAACATCACCCCGGTAGACACGAGCGCTCGGATTTATTACTCCTATCAACTGAACTGGCTTAGACTCTGCTCCACGGGGCAGTTGTAAAAGTTGCATTTGTCCTTCATTTTCTTGATATTTGGGCTGAAAACCTCGCGGGAGAACGATGCCGTAGAAACGCCTTTGTCGTGTGCAGGTGGACCCGAACGGCAGCGGGCGGGTGGCGGCTGATGCAGCTGTCTTCCTGAAGAGGTCGGGCCTGGCTGATCTGGTTCTTGGGAAAGTGAGCAGATAATGAGATCAGCCTGTTGACACAGTTTCCTTGTTTCCCTGCTGCGGATGGTGTCAGTGACTCGTGTGTGTCTCTGCAGATCTGGGATTTGGCAGATTCAGAGCGGAAAGGCTTTCTCAACAAACAGGTAAGAATCTCTACGTGCTCAAATATGCGTCAAGTTCACACGTTTTGTAATATCTGCCACATATGGCACCGCTGTCCCGCACAGCAATTCTTTGTAGCGCTGCGGTTGGTAGCCTGTGCTCAAAATGGCCTGGAGGTGGCGCTCAAGAGCCTCAGTGTGGCTGTACAGCCTCCAAAATTTGTAAGTGCTTCCTGGCCACTTCAGCAGATTCTTATCTTCATTTTATATTTGTGTTAAATGCTAGTGGAGTATTACTATAGAGGATATTAAAAGTTTTCTCTCTTTTTTTTTTTAAATAACCAGCATGAAGTCAGCAGCCCTCTCTTAGCAGGAGTGTCTGGTGACATCCCCTGGGTCGTCAAGGTGAGCCATCCTTTCCTCTTTGTATGACAGCGGCACCGTTGTGGTTTTAAATGTGTTTGTCTGTTTCTTCCCAGCCGGAGGAGAAAATGAAGTTTGATTCCGTCTTTGACAGTTTGGGTCCAGTCGGGGGTATTCTAACAGGTGATAAGGTCAAACCTGTCCTGCTCAACTCTAAACTGCCAGTGGACATACTGGGCAGGGTACGACACACACACAAACACACACACACACGCGGTCTGTTACAGTTGAGAGCTTTTAGTACTGTAACAACTGAAGGCCGGAGGTGGGCGTTTACTATCAGTTATGAAATCGAACATCACTTTTGTTACCAGCGCAATCACAGAGGAAGTGAAAATAGTGAGCAAGGTGTGTTTGAGTGAATATCTTGTGTGATCAAGCTTGACTGGCTGATGTCTGTGTCTGTAGGTATGGGAGCTGAGCGATATCGACAGAGATGGGATGTTGGACAGAGATGAGTTTTCAGTGGTGAGAAATTGACATGCGTCAAAAAGGGAACTTGAACTGGTGAAATGAATGACTTGAGTGTAAATCAAAACTTTCTCGGGTTTAAAAGGTATTTTCCCTTGTGGACGTGAATCAAATATTCAATAGAATGAGCATATATTTGGATATTATATCTGCACTAGTGTTAATGGCTGTAATCATATTGTCTGTACCTCTGATTAGGGAAATATCCAGGCCTGGGGCCTGAATGATGCCTGCTAATAGCTCTATTTATTGCACCTTCCCAGGCCATGTATCTGGTGTACAGAGCTCTGGAAGGCGAGCCCGTCCCCATGTCCTTACCACCCCCTCTGGTTCCACCGTCCAAGAGGAAAAAACCCTCTGTGCCTCCCGCCATGCCCCTGCTACCGTCACCTCCCTCAGCCAAAGACAGCCGCTCCTCCCACGCAGCTTCCAAGACCATGCCCCACCCCCCTAAACCTGCCCCAGCTCCCACCCCAACACCAGCCGCTGCCCCCGTGAGTACCCAACCCACTCGGACAGTGCTGTTTTTGCTTTGCTGATGTTCGCTGCTGCGGCCAGTTTAAAATGATTTCCAACTGGGTAGTTCAGTGTGTGTTTCAAAAGAACAAGAAAACGAGACAAAGCGTGAGAGTAAGTTGGTATTTTGAGGCGCTGCCGTGTCCTTCTGGGTCACTTTTACTTAAAGATGTGTTTTTCCTTCCAGTGGGTGGTGTTGCCGGCAGACAAGGCTAAATATGACGAGCTCTTCAGTAAGACGGACAGTGACATGGACGGGCTGGTTTCCGGGCCTGAGGTCAGAGATATCTTCCTCAAAACTGGGCTGCCCTCGGCAACGCTCGCACGGATCTGGTGAGTCGGGACGCCGAAGCCTTACCTCAGAGCACAAAGGACCCTTTGATGTCCCCTTTGTGTTTTTCAGTTTCACTTGTTTCTTCACTCGGATAGTTCAGTCTTTCTGTCAGACTTTGTACAGTTTTTAGTTCCAATAAAAAGACAAAATAAGACGACTTTAAATAAGATGAAACTACAACTAGAATGTCACATTTTCAAAGACCCGGTGAATGAATTCAGATTGCATTTTAAACGTGATTCTAATTGTTATGTAACTGATGAAAGGAGAGCAGTGCGTGCTGACACCGTTGATCAGATGTTATATCAATTGGATTGTTTTTTAACGCCCGTGTAGCCTCTGTCCTTCTGAGCTTGGCCCGATCGGTGGACATGATGATGAGCCAGACCATCAATAACAGCCCAAGGTGTAAATCATTAGGCTCTGACGCAACCTCCCACTGTCTGTGCTGTCAGGGAACTCTGTGACATTGGAGACGTTGGGAAATTGACCCGAGAGCAGTTTGCACTTGCCCTTCATCTGATCAATCAGAAGCTCACGAAAGGTGTGGACCCTCCGCAGAGCCTGTCCCCGGAGATGATCCCTCCATCTGACAGGCAGAACATGAAACAGGTGAAGCGGGGCGGGAGCTCACCCGAGAGGAAAAAACACACTTTACTAAACGTTCTCTTCTAAACTATTTCACATTTCATCCACATCGCATGTGCTACCAGATGACTCTGCGTGAGTGTGTGCTAGGTTAGAGACTCCCTTCCTTTGCCTCTACCCTGATGATGTGTGTATTGTGTGGATAGCAGCTGTGTGTGAGATGCTCCACCTCAGCTCTGTTGATAAAACCCAAACCGCCTGACAGATTCATCAGAGAACAGCCATGCTCTTAGACATTCCACCTTGTTGGATGCATTTTTAGAAAAGCCTTAAACCCAGTTAATATGCTGTGTTCAGCCTCTTTTCCTTATTCGTACAGATTTTTATTATCCTTTGTGCTGTGCTGTTTGTTCCTTTTACAGGCTTTTATGTCCTGTTACATTCAGGATTGTTGATTTCTTGATATTGACACTGAACCAAATGAGTCTGGGACGTTTTTAGACTGTAGTACAAGTGTTGTGATGTCATTGGTAATTTACTGTCAGTTGTGACTGCTGGTTTCCTTCCATCTTCAGAACAACACAGCTAACCTGGCGGCTGACTTCTCTGCCATCAAGGAGCTGGACTCGCTCAGTAACGAGATTGTAGAACTACAAAGGTGGGTGCTGGTGGCCATGCTATCATCAAAATATGATGCATTTCACATGTAAATGAGACAAAGCTGCACACTTCTGTAAACAGACTGCACATTTTGGTTCCCCTGCATCAAACACCATGAGCTTCTTTTTTTGACTTTCTTTTATTAGCTGAATCAACATTTACCAAGTGATTACAACCTTGGGCAAACGATGTCACAACTGGAACTTAATGAACTCCAGACTCGATGCAGAACAAATCTGTGTTCCTGCATTTGATGTTTTGCTGTGCACAGATAAGGATTTTACCCACTACAACTCTGTACTGTATATCTGACATAAATGTGGCACAATATTCCTCCAAATGTCTTGGAAATATCAAAGGTTTTCGTCTCTCTAAATGTAGCACTGTTGGAGTTTTAAGGGAGATTTCTTGTCTTGGTTTCACTGAAACTTCACTGTCAGTTGTCGTGGTTTAGAAATAAATTAAAAATAGGTCCTCCGTCGGTTTCGTACCGACAAATGCGCAGATGTGTGCTGCCACAGCTGCAATAGGTGTTTTAAGAAGACGCGAATTGAAACGGGAAGTGATGGGCAGAGCTCAGACGTTTACACAGGCAGATTAAGAGGAGACTGGAGATGATGTACGTGTGTGACTGTTTCAAAATGTGCCGGCAGTCAGATGGTGAAGAGGACGGCGGTGATGAAGATGGGTAAGACGAGGATGGCGGTGATGGCAGGCTTGAGATGATACAACAGTGCTGCTATCAAAGGAATTCACTTTTTGATGTTAGAGGAGAGAGAGACTATTATTTTTAGCCGATGGAGCCACTGATGTCTATTTTGGTGAGGTGATATTAGTGTGTTGCTCCACACGAAAGTGATCTATTTTAGTTGTGCGAATATCCTGCTTAGAACTGCATCAATATCACAGATTAGATTTAGGAATGTAACCATGTCTGGTTTGTTTATCATCATCTTTATCAAGCCAGAGTATCATTCTGTCTTCATTTATGGTGTGTGTAGTGATTTGATCTGGCACACTTTTACATAGTAATTTGACTAATTAGTGAGGGTCAGGTGAGCTAAAATCAGTGTAATGTATTATATCAGGAAAACCTCATTAGGTGGAGCCGAGTTCGCTACACTTCTTATTTCACACGGAACACTTGGAGTAGACAGAGTGAACACTGCACATTAAAGTCCAAATGATTTATGTTCCTCTCATTTGCTACTGCAGTGAGATAGAAAGGACAAAGAAAGAGCAGCACACACAGTCCATCAGAGCTCCTCCTCCTCTCTTTTCCTCAAGATCTTCCTCTCACTTCTGCTTTGCCTCAGTTGACATAGAAGGCACATGCTCACTTACTTACATTCACACCCTCATCGCAGACCTTAGTTCTGCTCACAGACGCAAACACACGCTCCTGCTCTGACTGCAGACTCTCTGGCTCCTCTGTTGTGGGCTGCTGGTTTCAGAAGGTCATGGTGTTTCAGGGAGAAGAGGTGGTGCTGGTCCAGGGACAGGCTAGAGAAGCTTCAGGAGAGGGCTGGCTGGGGCAGGGTGACGTACCGTCAATGACGTCAGTGCCTAAATACTCGTGTGTTTTGTGCTGGACCCCCAGAGAGAAGGTTTCTGTGGAAGAGGAGATCAAGGAGAAGGAGGAGGCCGTCAGACAGCGCAGCAGTGAAGTGCAGGTAAGGTCTTCCATTATCTTTTAACGAGAAGCATTTATTTGGATGAAATGTGTCCCCCTGTGGAAAATAACAGACCAAGGTGGTTTGAACTATAGCATAAGAGCTACTGCAGCAGCTCGTCACCTTCTGTGTGATGGAATGTACTGCAGGAGATCAATATTATCTCTCTCAGACGGCCGTTCAGGGAGGCGTCAAAGGTTTGTGAGAGGATCTGTGTAGGTGTGTTTACCTCCTCCAGCCTGAGAGCTGCACTCAGGTTCTAGGAAGCTTTTGTAATTGGTAGTTTGGGGAACCGTTGAATGTTTTAATGAGATCAATCGAGTTCATGCAGTTCAACTTTGCTACCTGGTCTTCGATGTGATGCGTGCAGGACTTGCAAGATGAGGTGGCAAAGGAGAACGAGGAGCTTCAGCGGCTTCAAGCACAGCGGCAGAAGGTCCAGCAGGCATTGGAGGAATTGGACCAGCAGAGGGACTCCTTGGAAGAGCAGCTCACTCATATCCGCCAGCAGACCAATCAAGAGACACAACTTGTAGGTTCAGTGGAAGTATGGCTTGTAGATCAGTTGAAAGTGGTGACCCAGCATTTCCCAGCGTCTTTTGTAACCCAGACACATCTGTCACAGATTTCCTCACTCGAGATGCAGCATGAAGAGCAGGAACAGAGAATATGTCATTATGAAGAGGAGCTGGTCCAGGCCCGAGAAGAGCTCCTCGCTCTTCAAGAGGAAAGCAAGAGGCTTCAGGAGAAGGTCCGGGCTGCTCAGGAGCAACTGACACCTCTGCAGGAGTCTGTCCGAGACTCCTTTACGCAAGTTGTGCAGGTTGGTTTGTATGAATAAAATGGGACGGATCACAAATGTCAAGTTTGTTTTTTGCTATTTAGTTCTCTGCCCTTTTTTTCCTTCTCTCAGGTGCAGCAGAAACTGAATGAGCTCAAAGAAGAAGAGAGGTCAGTAACTGCCCAGCTGAGCTGGAAGAGGGCTCTGGAGGATAGCTCCCCTGTCATGGTCAATGGATCCAGCGGCTCCTCTGGGGACCACCACCAGGGGGACCCCTTCCAGCAGGACCTGTTCCAGGAGGACAAACCCAGAGAGCTGAAGGAGGACGGGTTAGCAGCTGTAAGCAACGAGCTGCCGGAAAACCCAACCCAGACAGAGAATGTTGTAAATGAGAGTCAGGAGGAAGAAGAGAAGGAGGAAGATAGTTCGGAGACTTCAGAAGAGCAAAAGCCTAAACCGGATGCCTTGGATGACCTGTATACTAGTCTTACCTCTTCTGAGATGTACAATAATGTTTCAGTTCTCCCCAAGCTGCAAGAGAACAATATTAAGGTACAGAACGATCTTTTGTCGTCCCTACTTTATCAGTGTGATCTCAGTTTTTAATCAACAGTGTAGGTCTGTAAATATGTCTTTGTAATTTACTTTTCCCCATGTCTCTAGGAACAGAGCAGCTCCACACCTGACCTGGTCTCTGAGGCTTTGCCAGACGTACTTGAAGCGACCCCACCAAAGGTATAGTGCAGACACTCCTGCTAAACTTGTCTGTCTTTGATGGAATGAGCTGTTGCAGGTTTCAGTAGATGAGCGGTTTCATTGCTGTGGTGGTGGAAACATGTATTATATGTTGGATGGCTCAATGATAAGTGGCTGGATGGTTCAAAAGAAACATCATATTAGCAAAATTGGTTAAATTGACAGAGTTCAGGGATTAGATGGGGGTTTTTAACAGCAGTTTTTAGTCAGATCTGTTCTGTTTGGTAGTGTTCGGTATCTACTCTTCAAGCTCCTCAGCAGACTCCTGTCACCATCCTTCAGGTCGCATCACCTGGGCCGGAGAACAAACCAGAGGCAGCAGAGTCCACAGAACCTGCTACTTCCTCACAACCATCTCGGGTCAGTCCTGGATCCATGCTGCCCCGAAACAGCCCGCCCTCCCTGCCTGAGATGGACTTCTTCAATACAGACCCGTTTACTGACCGTGAGTCAACACAAAATGTTTAAATCCGTTCCCGTTGTTTTTAAATGTAGTTTAACTTCAGTCATGTCGCTGTGTGTCTATAGATGATCCCTTCAAAGATGATCCATTTGGAAAAGCAGATGTGGCAGGTGTGTTCTCCACAGTAAACCTTTTATTGTGACAGGAAATACATTCCTAAAGTGTTTGATATCCAGTTCCGCCATGGAATGACTGGTTCTGCATGTTTTGCTCTTTCCGTCTAATCAGATCCATTCGGAGAAGATCCCTTCAAAGGCTCTGACCCGTTTGCTGCAGATTCCTTCTTCGCACCGACCTCCAAAGCTGCCTTTTCTACAGAAGACCCCTTTTCCGTCTCAGGCGGCCCATTTGGTACCCCCACTGGTAACTCAGAACCTGACCTGTTTGCCTCAAAGGTGAACGAGCCGGGAGCTCCACCAGCAGCAGCCCCAGATCCTTTTGCCTTTGAACCAGCGACTCCATCTTCAGTGAACAAGGATCCCTTTATGAGCACAGGCAACAAAATGACTGATTCTGACCCATTCGGGGGACAAATGAACACCGCCGGGGAGGCGGATCCGTTTGGTGCTCAGGATGGAGGGGCGGATCCCTTCAGTTCCTCTTCATCCAACTCTGACTTGGCTGTGGTGAGTAAAAAAGTTGCGCACCTTCTCTTTAAGAGTTTTAACCAGACCAGCTTCCTATTGTAATAGATTGTTATCTGTATTTATTTATTGTTTACAATACAATGCTAATGAAAGGTTTCTTTTATTTCTAGAAGGACACTGCAACAACCAATGACCCTTTCGCTCCAGGTGGTACTACAGTCAGTGCCAGCTCAGATCCAGGTATGGCGTGTAAATGGCGCCATCTTGTGGCTGCATCTTCATTTGTAGCTTTCGACATATTCTAAAAAATGACCTTGGTTGTTCTTTCCATCTTCCAGATCCATTTGCTGCTGTGTTTGGCAATGAATCCTTTGGAGGAGGATTTGCAGACTTTAGCGCCCTGGCAAAGGTACTTAAGTGTTGAAAGTTTTACCCACACATGTAGTGTTCAATAAAGCTGAGCCCATAAAAAGATCAGGTCAGAGTTACTTCCTCTCAGTTCATTTAGTAGAAGAAATTGATTTTTCCTTTCCAAAACCTTCAGTCTTGTTGAACCTGCTGATGCCTCCACTCTTAGTGTTAGCTGTGCTAATATGGCAGCTAACAGAGCTGCACCATGGGCTACTAGATGCTGCATGTTGTGGGTTTTAATGTCTTCTGCTCACACTGTAAATCACTTCTCGTTCAGAAGACTTTTTTTGATGTGCAAAAATGATGATTGAGGAAAAGTCAGTGTCTAATCTTCCTTTCCAGTCAAATGGTGCTGATCAGTTTGGCATCGACACTAAGAACCTGTTCCAGGAAGAAACTCAACCTGCTGGCTCTGACGTGCCCCCGGCCTTGCCCCCTAAGACGGGAACGCCCACCCGACCACCTCCTCCTCCTCCTGGTCAGTCCTCCGGTGCAGCTCTTAGTGTGTCATATGTGCTTCCAGTCTTTCAACTCTTTCTTTCTTCTCCAGGTAAGAGGTCGTCTCTCTCCAGAACAGAATCTAACGAAGCCTTCCAGCGAAGAGGTCCCTTCCACACTCAGCCCCTGGGAGACTTCTCCTCCTCCTCCTCCTCCCTGCCTGCCAAGGACCCTAACGCTGACCCTTTCGCCCCTTCCTCCCCTCCCCGCCACAACGTACGGGAAGCTGACCGATTTGCCAGCTTTGACAAAGTGAGCTCCTCCCTCTCGTCCTCTCCCTCACCTTCACTCGACTCTGAGTAGTCAACACTCAAACAACATTTCCTAAATAATCCCCATCACAGACTAGGGCAGCTTTAACGATCACTCCATCCACTGCCAGAAACAAGTCCCAAAGACGTCTTCAGCCTGTCAAACAGTCGCACACATTCCTTATGCAGCATTTGTTTATTGGAAGGCTTTTCCTAAGCTAAGCTAACAGACTAGCATCTATGAGATGGACTGAGCTCCTAGTGTATATTTCAGAGTTTGAGGAATGAACTAATCTATGCAAAGAGTCATTGATCTTTAAATTACGTTGTGTTGCAAGTCTCAAGCTTGCCACCTTTTTTTGTGTGCCAGTTCAGACGGATGATTTTGTCACGTTTGGCAGTGAATGGAGCGATGAGAGGCTGCTTGTGTTTGTCTCATCACCATCCAGTCACAGCTTGAGCACATTTCCAATTTTGATCTCCAGTCAAACATGCGAGTGTGTGAAATCCGGCACCCGCATGATATTCTGAGATTTCTGATGGAACTGGCCACAGTGTGCAAATGTTGGCATTTAGATTGTGGACCAGGAGTGAAAGCATCCTGCTGACTGTCTAACATGAAACTTGAGAGGGAGCGCCGTTTTAAGGGGATGGTGATCTTCAAACTGTCATGTGACTGTACGTGCATATCGCAGCTTCCTTCACACACACGCACCCCTGCAGCCATTCAGCCTTCATTTTTTTTGTTTAATTTATTTATATTCACATAATTTCTTCTTAATAAAAAAGGAAACTTCTGTCTTTAAAGAGGTAAATCAACAGGGAAGGGGGCTGCAACCACTGAGCGTCTGTTCATCTCATCACTCATGTCCAGTGCTTTGATCTCATTAGTGGCTGTTCTGCATAAAAGGAATAAAATGCATGTTCTCGACTATATCCTGTGTTTCTTCAGTGTTTCTCATCACACCTGTTCCTCTCTGCATGCTGTTAACACGCGCTCCATGATTCTGCTGCCGTTTGTTTACAGGAGTCAGCTGACGAGACCGCTTGTTTGTTGTTGTTTTTTTTTTTTTCAACTAACTTGAAATATGCACTGTTAGAGTGTTTGTGCTGAATCTTTCCCTCTTCCGAACGTTTGGTGGGTCACTCTGTGCTGATTCTGTCCGTGCTTTGATCCTGATCACAAGATCAAAAGGTCTTGAGGGGGAAAAAAACCATACGTTCATGGAAACGTTGGTGTGTGTGTGTGTGTTTTTAGTGAGTTTTCAAAATGTTTCTCATCAATAACTGTTGTTTTCTGTTCATGTTTGTAGCCTGGTTACCATTTGCTGCTAAACCCTTCATGGTTTGACTTTAGACACCCAGTGGGAAACATCAAAGAAAAGCAGTTAACTGGATTTCAATGAGTCTTTGTCCCGCTTTTGTTTCTTTCCACACTCCTGAAACGTGTGATGTGTGTGTTTGTGTGTTGGGGCAGTATCCAACAGAGGAAGACATGATAGAGTGGGCAAAGCGCGAGAGCGAGCGGGAGGAGAAGGAGCGACTGGCCAGGCTGACCCAGCAGGAGCAGGAGGACCTGGAACTGGCCATCGCGCTCAGTAAATCTGAACTCTCCTGAGGGCCCCGTTGGGCCCCGTTGGGCCCCGTTGGGCTCCGCAGGGCTCCGAACTCACCAAAGCAGAGTGGGGACCGTGAAGGACTGACTCAGCGGTGCCCCCTGACCCCACAGGGAGATCTTCTCCTGGACTAAACCCACCTTCTCCCCCTCCATCGCCTCTTCTTCACCCCCCCGACTGTGCTCACTGTGGCAGGAACGTTGGTTTCTGGAGGACCAAGATTGCGTGCATGCTCAGAGGCCTTGATCGTTACAGGAGATGCAGTCTATCGATTTCTTCCTCCTTTTGATCGCCAGCTCTTCCTTCCTGTTCCTGGCTTCACCACCAGGTCAGGGGGAGCTCTAACGAATGTAATTTATTTAAACAGACGGCGCCGACACTCTCTAAGGGGTTTTGTGAAGACTCGCTGGATGTCCTTAGACCGGCTGCTTTCCCTTCCAGCAGTAGAATAAAAATGAGGCGGCGTTGGTGGAGAGGCGCATTTATGCAGCAGGAAAGGAGGAACGACTGAGACACTTTAATCTGCTCCACTGTGATAGTTAGAGGAGTCTGACATGCATGTGCAAAGTTATCCGAATAGATCAAATCCTTCTCAGTGTGCACACGTTCGGAACATTTCGCTGTCTTTTCTAAGGGCATTTAAAAGCTTTTTTTAGGGGGGGGGGGGGGTTACTAAACTACAGTGAAGCGTTGGACTCACACAGGATGATGTTTAAGGTGGAATTTTTGAACAGATGTGATCTAAGTTCAGACCTTTATCTTTCATTTAAGAGATTAACAGAGATGTTGTGGGGCCTTCGCTGCAGATGTTGCATGTTTTAGGCTGCAGAGGTTTAATTTTTAACCACTGAGGAATTCTAAAAAAAACAAAAACAAAAAAAAGATTGTCAAATTCACCTTTAATTTAAAGGTGAATGTTTGCACTTAATGCTGGTTGTTTCATTTCAAATCCACAAAGGTGTCAAATGGAAACAGGATGAATTTAGAAATGTGCTGATTAATAATCACAGACCTGATTGTTAATGGGTTCATCGACAGGATGAGCAGAAACCACAACTTAACGTTTTTTCCAACACCAGGCAGCAGATTCTGGCATCTCGAGTGTTTGAGCCAAGAAAAAACCAACTAAAAGTGCTCGTGAGGGTCTGGCTGCTACTCTGATCCCCGTTTTTGAGTGTTTCACAGATTAACACTAAACCTGAACCCATTCAGGTTTTCTAACTAACACTTGCAACCGGGGTTGATCCAGTTCCGGTGACGCTTCTTTGGTTTGCTTTTATGAGCTGACAGATCAGCCGGAGTCTTCTCTCCCCGCGGCGACGCCTCCCCTCTGGACCGCCTCAGGGACGACGCCGAGGATTCTGTGACATTTTCCAACAAAAATCTCCTCTTTTTCGGTTAAATGTGGTCGACGCTGCACCTTCTTATCAAATCCTCTCGTAGTTTCTATGTTAGAACCCGAGTGGACTGTGGGCACAGAGGCTGCCGGACTTTTCCCTGTATAAACTTTATAAACCCAGAACCACTTACGTTTGTAGGCATGCCCGTAACTGCTTTTTACAATTTGAGCTAATTGTATTTTATTTTGTATATTCTAACATGTAAGAAAAATCTGGAATGTTTTACCATCAAATGTACTGCATTTAAATAAAACAGAATAAATATTAAACCTGTCCTTCAAGCCTGGTTTGTGTGTGCTGGCTTTTACCCTCAGGGGGGCGCTGCAGAGCTCCATCCTCAGCATCCTTCTACCCATCAGATACACACCGTGTCCCTCCTCAGGACATGTCCAAACCTCCTCGCTCTGGCTTCCAAACATCTCACACCACCTTCTCCTTTCATTCTTCCCTTTCATCTCCACACTGCGTCTTGATCTCTACCACAAGAATTGTGAGAATTGACCTTCATGAGTTTGAGACATGTCCCACAAATCAGCACTTTTCCAGACTTTAATTAAACTGCAACTATTTGTGTTTTCCAACACACACACGGGAGAGAAGAGCTTAATTAAGCATCTAATGTAGTTCAGCACGAGTGCTGTCAACCCTTATTATCACTGTAATGCATGCTATATCTTATTTTACTTAATTACTAGATTATTAGCTCATCCAAAGGCAGAACCACCAGTGAATTGGAGGCTGTAGCTGGGGGAGTTTAGGACCTGGAGCGCGCTGAGCCTTGCTGATTTGAATAGGAGCTGTGATTGTAATAACAATAGTGAGCTCACCTCTACACATCAGGAACGAGGAAGACAGGCAGACACACACAGACAGGCTCCTCTGCTGCTGCTGTGCCCTCCATGTCTGCTCCTCTCAGCACCTCCAGCCTCCAGAATTCCTGCCTTCCTCCACCTCTCACCTGTGGGGAATGAGTTTTATCAGCGGCCTGAGACAAAGCGGGAAGAGGAACAACAGCAGAAAGTGAGTAGAGCAGAACTCTGTGCAGGTCTGGGTTCTGTCCTTACTTGTCCTGAGTGGAAACTTCATGAGGTTACTGTCAATACTCTGAATATGTTGCTATGCGGAGGTCCGAGGCAGAGACAAATTCCAGTTTCTTTCCTTAAAAAGCAGCTTTTTTTGGGAAGCAGAGTCCTTCAAACCTGTGCCAATATAATAAAACATAGAATTACACGCACTGTTCTTCATAAATGCCCCTTAAATGCATGTTTAAGGCTTCACTGTGATGCTTCCTACATGTGAGCAGCCAGGAAAACTGGCAGAATCTGAGAGGCTTTAAAGCCGGTTTCCCAGCATTTCATTCCAATTGTTGTCAGTCAGGCCCTCATTGTGTCGGCTTTAATGATTTTCATAACAGATTTAGGTTTCTAACCTTGTGACTCTTTCATTTGGGATTAATTTAGCTGAACATAATTAAACGGGGGGAGGGGCAAAAAAGACTAGTTTAGAGGGTTTGATATCAAAAGGCTGGAATCCGCTGCGCTGAATGATGAATGAAGCCAGTTTAAACTGCACGGAACCCGTCCTCCACCGGCCGGCGGTCCTGCTGCCGCCAGCCGTTTCCTTCTCTTCGGTGTTCCGCGATTCCTCGTTTCCTGGTCGGTTCTGCGTTCAGCCTGTTGAAGGAATGCACGCTAATCGACTGTGTTTCAAACTCCCGAGTCGTCCTCACACTGTCAGAGGAGACTTTGTCCTTCCAAAGCTCCGATTGTCGCTCCCATGTGATCCATTTATGTGTTGGCTCTAAACTGACCTTTGACCTCTTCACAGGGATGCTGTACAGGCAGAGGACAGCCCGGACAGCCCGGACTCCCCCGGCCAGTATGTTTACTTTGTGTAGAGGCTTTTGGGGGGGGGGGACCCTTAAAGAAACAGATCTAAATGCATGTGTTCCTTTTCCCAGGTTGACGGACAAAAGCTTTCCAGAACTGGATCCCGTCATCACAGATTTTAGGTAAAACCGATGTTAATCTCCAGATCTGTCCTGTTTTTTTGTTTTTTGGCAAAAAAAAAAAGCTTCCAGTTCTGTCAGAAATCTGGGAGTGTCGACGCGTATCAGTGTCTGCGTTGCTGTGACTCAGGAATCATGTTCTGGAAGCACAAAAAGCAGCCTTTCAGCAGATGAGCCTCCTCTGCTCACAGTTCACTCCTCTGTTTCAGGTTACAGATCCCCGATGGAAACCCAGACGGCCTGAACCCAGCAGATCTGCCAAACGGGTGAGACAGAACCCATTGAAACGTTCTCCCTGCACCCCCCCCCCCCCCCCAAACCTGCCCATCGACACTGATTCAGACAGCCCTGAGAAATGAATGGCTGGGTGTCAGCTACTCTTTTTTTTGAATACCACATTGTCAAGACTTGTAAAGGGTTTACTGTCTAAGCGTGTGAGCGTGTAATCGTGTGTGTGTGTGTGTGTGTGTGTGTGTGAGGGGTGAGGGGGGGGGGGTGTAAACTCTGAATCCATTTTCTGCTTATTTTTATCTTCGTCATGTCTCATTTATGGCAAGATCATCCTTTGGGGTAAATCTTCACATGTAATAGCTTTATTTTTGAAGAAGAGGAAGCAGACTTTATTAATGCTTATGTCAGTACACACACACACACACACACACACACACACACACACACACACACACACACACACACACACACACTGCTAGCACATTAGCATGCTGGCCTACTGTCACATGCAAGGCCCGAGACGTTCACTCGTGGCATCTTTGACAGCCTTTTTTCGATGACACAACAAGTTTTTTTATGTAAGGGGGCGGAGCCAAGCAGTGGACCATTCCACTGAGAGGCAAAAGGGGGGTGGTCAATCTTTAACCCTCACAAAAGGTATGGGGGGGGGGACTCCCTTGTCTGCCCCATGATTTCTATATTAGCATAAAACACAATATGATGTAAAGAGAACTAATGTGATTATATTAGTCAGCTAATGTTAGTGGTCTTCTGTCGGCACTCATCTGTGATGAATTAGCCTGCTCGTCCATGACAAGATGCTAATGCTACATGCATTCAGGATAAGAGATACGATTGTGTGGCATGTAATAGAAAGATTTCCTATAGCAGTACCTAATTAAATAGAATTCCACCTCAAAAGTAATAATATCACCATAAACTGTTAACATGTGATTCTCACTGCTGCTCTAAATAGATGGAAAAAACATTTACATCGATTTTATACATCATTTTGGCCTGATGTGCCTGTGATGATGGAGGGCAGATGACAAAAGTTATGAGGAACTAAAGATTTCACATAAATGATTGTGGGATTTTCTTTCATTTCTGAAGAATGTACATGCACCTATAGTCGAGCTCTAGAAGAAAAAACTTGTTATAGCAGTATTTTCATATATACATATTGTCAGGTTTTCATTGATTTATGTTTATAAAATAATAGAATTTGCAGTAGCAACAGCATAAATGTTAGTTTGTTGAAAACAAGTAATTTCATTAGCCATCTTTTGCTAAATTAAATAGCTTTTCTTGTTTTTTCATGTCCAAATCTCCACTAAACTCAAGGAACACACAGCAGCTAAGTGATTAAGTGCTGCGCTTGCGTTAATGCAGAGCCAAAAACATGGCCGCCGCCAGCTGCTCTGTTTTTCATTAACAATTTAACATTAGAGTTTTGGGGGGTTTTGAGCATCCACAGCAGCTGCGGAGCTGCTTCTATTTCTGGACTGGCTGCAGTGGCAGAGACTCAGCATTGCAGCACGGAACTAACTCGGATTCTAACTCGCCTGCGGCCTTGTGCTCCCTCTCCCCGCTCATCCTTCTCACTTTGGGAAGATTTGTTTGTCGTTATCAAACTCTTCACCCCACCAGTCGCTGGCGTTTGGCCCCGCCCACATCCGCGTCCACCAATTGGAGCAGAGAAGGCAGTGTGTAGAGTGAGGATCGGATGAGAGTGAGGTGGGACTCCTTTTAAAGTGTGTGTGTGTGTGCGTGTGCGTGTGTGTGTGTGTGTGTGTGTGTGTGTGTGTGTGTGTGTGTGTGCGCGTGTGTGCGCGTGTGCGTGTGTGTATGAGTGTGATGAGCAGCACAGACAGTTATCTGTCCTCATGTGTGATAGTCATCCCAATCTTATTAAGGTCTGCAGTTGCCTCTGCATTCTCCCTCCCCCTTCTTTTCCTCCCTTTCTCCCTCCCTCTCTTCTCCATTCTTCCTCCTCTCCTCTTCTTCTCTTGTGCCGCTGCCTCTCCTCTCACTGCTGCTGCTGCTGCTGAGACCATTACGCTGCACTGCCGGAAAGGCCCCAGGCTCTCGAGTCCTCCTGCCGATTTCTTTATCTTTGTCCTCTTTCACCACCATCCCTTCATCTCACACACTTTGCCAGATGAAAATGTCAGGAGAAGAAGAAACTCTGTCTAATGGGTAAGATACCTTCAGCACCTCCGAATGTCGCGCGCGTGTGTGTGTGTGTGTGTGTGTGACTCAGGCATGTGGAAAAACTTGCTGAGTTTTGTTGTCAGGCCTGACGTTGATGCACGATGAAGGTATGAAAGCAGCTGAACACAATGAGAGTCGGTCTGTTGTTCACGTCCTCACACCTCTGAGGTTTTCCATTTTCATTCACATATGAGGAGTGTGTTTACAGTGAATAGAGATTCTGCACGCAGTAGTTTTAGCTGTGTGTGTGTGTGTGTGTCTGCTTCAGTGATAATGCTCACCATTGTGTGAGGTCTCTGGAGAAATCTACCTCGAATTTCAGCTGACTTGAAGTAGATTTATGGAGACACAATGGGAGATGGCGTGCAGGTCGTCACCCCGACAGACTCCTCCCACTGTCCTGCTCTTCAGCCTTTTCCTGTGTCCTAGAATCCCCACTTATCTCCTGGTTTTAAGGACAGAACCTCGCAGCAGTGTCTGACTTCAGGCCCGGTGAGTCTGGTTTCCAGTCCAATTCCAGCCACGGCTACATATCAAAGCCACCCTTCGCTCGCTATTTTGGCTCTTTCACCACCAGTTTAACTGCAGCAAATCCATTAAGACCAGTGGGAAACACTGAGAGTCCTGCACCCAACTTTGCAGTTTGTGGAGCCAACTCAGTGTTTTTCGGTTGTTTAGACTTCAGCCCACAGAGCAGACGTGGAAGTGACTGACATAAACACGGGAACTGACAAGGACAGACTGAACGACTGGTTCTGTTAACTGGCTGATTAAAAACAGAGGAACAGCCTTCTGACCATGTTGGAATCGAAGAACAAAGTTCCAACCGCAGAGAGAAAAGAGTCTAAGTACAGTCGATGCCGTGTGACCATTTACAGTCACAGTCCGCCCGGCCGGGCGCCTTTTGGAACATCTTTGTTTGCGTTTATCCTGCTAAAAATCCATAAAATCAAACAGAAACCTTTAGACACGTCTGCTGTTCCTCTCAGAATATTCCCCTCAGCCAGAAATGAACCACATGAGCAGGTGCGACACTGGTTTCTGGATCATTTGCCAACTGTTATCTTCTTCTGCAAGATTGAAGAATAAATTTGGCTTTTTAGGCAGACGTAGCCTGAACAAACATGTAGCTCCCAGCATTCATGACCCTCCTGCTGGTAGCACAGCAGTCACTCACATGTCATTAGCAGTGCGTGTGTGTGTGTGTGTGTGTGTGTGTGTGTGTGTGTGTGTGTTTGTGTGTGTGTGCATGTACGTGCAAGCTGAGAGAGCCCCTCAGTGTTTCTAATGGGCAGGAATGTAAAGGCAAGGCTCTCCATTAGCCACTGACCCATATGAGCTCCTCGTTGCTGTGTCACCTCACTTCCTGCTCTCCTCTCGACGGCGTTACGGCGCTGATCAACACAACGAGCTGCAGATTGAAGGTCAACCTTGAGTGGGGGGGGGGGGATGTTAACGGGTTGTGGGTCGTCCTCATTCACAAATAAACAGATTCCTTCAGTCAGATTGACAACAAGGGTGAACTCATGAGGAGGAAGTGAACTCATGAAGAGGCTGCACGATGTTGGGGGCTCCCGCCCTGTCTGGCCACGTTATGCGCTCGTCATGTGACGGCCATGTGCGTCATTGTCCCGGGGTAAACGAGTGTGGAGATGGCAGTGATAACTGCAGTTTGTGGAGTGGGAGGTGTAACAGATGATGTCAGTGCAGCTCAGTGTTGGGAAACAGTGTCACTGACCCCCAGATCCCTTTGAAAGAGCAGCTAATTAAAATAAATCTTCCCATAACTCCACTGACTGGGCCGACAGTGTCTTCACACTACTATTCTTTATTTTAAACATTTTTTAGTTGAGCTCTTAAATAGCCAAGCCTTAAACGGTATCATCTCTCACGTGTTTTCACCATTTTCTTCCTTTCCTCATTCGTTGGCTGTGGTTTATCCAGGTGCTCCCGCTCAGACCTGTCACTGGCTCTGGAAGACTGCATGGCTGCCCTGGATCTGTTTCTCCGAAATGAATTTGAAGAGGCACAGGCACGGCTCCGGAGCAGGTAAAGGAACAGCAGGAAGCCGTTCGCAGGTAGCTCACCTGCTGCCACACACGCATTCACCCACGGCATGAAGAGCACAGCAGGGGCAAACGTAACGTGTAAACGTTTGTTCTGGTCTGTTCTGATGCTGAGATCTGGCAACGAAGGCGTTCCCTGATGGAAGATGTGTTCGTCTTCATTCAAACCTCTGAAGATGTGGGCAGTTTATCCTATTCGTCCCATTTGTTGCTCTTTTTATTTGTAATCTTTCACAGGTCATTTAAAAACCAGTTTCTCTTGTTATACAGGAGCTCCAAACACACAAGCTAATGAAACGGGGCTTTTTCTGGTAATTGGATGAAATGGCCCAACAATCTACTGTCATCATGTCAGTTGTGAACTAGCTTTTATATTTTGTCCTGGTGCAGAACTGGATTTGTGATCGGGTGAAGCGCTCACTCTTAAGAAAGTGTTGGTAGAACTCTTTCCTGGTCTTGTGAGATATCTTAAACTCCCCGGATGTTTCAGCACAGCTCTGGCTTAGCGTGTTCTGACCTCCCGTTTCTCCCCTCGTCGTGCACAAGCTCGACATTTCTGACTCTGTTTATGCTTCCTGGTTGTTAGTTCTTCCTTCCTGATTGGTCACTTGACTCAAATTAGTGTTATTCACTCCTCCTCAAGTTGCTGCTCAACAAATTTGATTTCCTGACTTGGCAGCAGTCACATGTGTCACACGGTGACACGCGTTCGAACATTTTAAACAGCCGCCGACTGTGATCTAACAGAGGCCTCAGCTCTGAAATGGCCCCTATGCAGGCTGAACCGTTCCGGTGCTGTGCTGCAGAACACAGGTGAACAGATTACACAGCCTCTCAGGTGACATGTGACCTTCCTGTGCGGGAGATTGATGGTGACGTTTGTGCGGTGCATCTAGTAACGGTAATGAAAAGCCGACAGGTGGAACAAGTAAATCCACCTGAAAAACGTGTGACACCAGATTGCCTTGTTGGCCGTCACTGATATTAATAGACTCTCTTTTTGTGCATGGGCGGGTGCCTACGCATTTGGCCACACCCACCTTTAAGAGCAAAACTGCATTGACTGACGTATCCCGATCTCACGTGATTTTAGGTGTCTCCTTTGGAAGTCCTTTATTCATTTTGACACGAAAGGTGCTTCTTATTAAAAATGCACGCCGCTAAATTCAATCCAGGTTTGTACGGAATCATGGGTGATACCGGCTGCACCTATCCATTATATGTACACGTCTGATCTGTTTGAAATATGTATTCATGAAGTTTATTACCTTTAAATACTGTTGTCTTGCAGAACCAAAGACAGCATGTACCATGCTTTGACCTATGCCACCATCCTGGAGATGCAGGCCATGATGACCTTTGAACCCCAACACATACTGGCTGCAGGAACCACCATGAAGGAGGCCCAGGCTATCTGTCAAAGGTATGTCTTTCCCTGTTGTCACAATGTTTCTTAAATTAACTTATAGCTACCCTCGCAAACAAATCTATGGCGCAGTGGTTTGTAAAAGTGGGGGCTGTGGTTCCCTGGGGAGCCTACAGGGGCGCTAGAGAGCCTCGGAAACTCGTACAAGTAAAAACGGTGGTAATGGTGATTGTATAGGGGGTAGGGGGGAAGGGGGGTGTTACAAAATAAAATCTAAATTTTAAGCATTATCATGAAATACAATTGACCTGTGTTGACCTGGCTGCCTGCACCTGTCACAGAACACAATCTTGTCTTTGAGAAAGAAACTGGAATGACTGTGAGACTCTGCTGGAAGTCCACTGTGATATCCAGGTGCAACATTTAATACAGTCAGCAGCTGATGCCAACTCTGTCTCAGCATCCTGTCACGGGCTGCAAGCACGAACCGAACACACAAAGGCAGATACACACGCGACTGTTTGAGTGGATCACAGAGAGCTTTACTGACGTTTTAGCAGTTTGGAATCCACAAAGCAGCCAGAGCAGGCTGGGCAGTGCGAACAGGCGTCTGAATGGATGATCTGCAGAGCAAAACAGGCAAAGAGTTCAGAACTCAAAATAGGAATCACAAAACATACGCGTAGACAGGAGAAGGCTTTTAAGACGAAGGGCAGGTGGGTTGAGTTTCCCCTGAATCAGGTGTGCAGATTGAGGGAAGCCTGAAAATAGACAGACATGGGGAAAACTCGCAAGAAAGAGAAGGGGGGGGGGGAACACGAGGAGGAGCTACTAACACATCCTGCCTTTAGCAGCACAGATGCTGAGTCACATAACTGTATAAATACGACTGAGCTATGCAAATGCCCCCTTTGATTCTCCTTATCAGGCACCGCAAGAAGTCTTCATTTTCTAAGAACTTCACTGAAGGTCAGTGAACTCCTGCATGTGTGTGTGTGTGTGTGTGTGTGTGTGTGTGTGTGTGACCACAACATCACATCTGCAGCTGCACAGTTCTTTTTCCCGCCTCATGGTTGTGAATCACTCTGAACATGTCTGTGATGTTTCCACCTCAGAGGAACTCCATGCTGAGGTCTGCTACGCCGAGTGTCTTCTACAAAGAGCGGCGCTCACCTTCCTTCAGGTCAGGAACTGAGCCAGATACCACCAACAGGTGTTGCTCTCTCTGATTAAACTTGTTCTTTTCATTACCTCCTGCCTGTTTAGGATGAAAACATGATCAGTTTTATCAAAGGAGGGATCAAAGTGAGGAACAGCTACCAGACATACAAGTGAGCAACATTTTAAATCTGTCCTAATTCTGATCTTCAAAGGATTCAGAGAATGTTTGGGGCCTTGTTTGAGTCTACAGGACAGAGGCGTGAGGTGGTGGGATAGTGAAAGCCTGGTGGATGGAGCTGTTTAGCAGACTAGTAGAGTGGGCCCGGAGGCTCTTTGGTGAGGGTTGTGGATAATGTATGTTAGGGTGGGGTGCGGCCTCCACACCACACGCTGATGCAACCAGAACAGGCACCCTCAGCAGTGCCTCTGTAGAAGGAGTCAAAGAGACTGGTAGCATCCTCAGTTTGCAGAGGAAGTAGAGGTATGTTTGAGCCTCCTTGTGGTGCTCTCGGTCCAGGACATATCGTCTGGGATACGCAGGCCGGACCGGAGTGCTGCTCACCCTTTCTACAGCTGGTCATGGGGGATGGTGTGTGTCCTGTCCTCAAGTGGACAGCAGTCTCCTTGATTGAAGAAGTTGTTGTCCTTAAACCACTGGACCAGTGCCATCTGCAAATGTGACGCTGTGGTTGGTGCTGTAGGTAGCAGCCTGGAGGGGCTCCTGTGCTCAGCGCGATGCTTCATGAGGAGTTACCTGAGACCCTCACGCTCTGTGGCCTCTCTGCATTAATCCCCCCAGAATATTAGTAATGTTGCAATGAATTTGGTCTAATATATCTCATTTATTTTTGCATAGAGAGCTGCACACCGTCCTCAACTCATCAGCATACTCTCAAGGTCACAACCATGGCCATTTTGAGGGTGGTGTTAAACTGGGAGTGGGAGCCTTTAATCTCGTAAGTAGAAGACTGAATATTTCCATGAATAAAAACCATAAAATACCCTCAGTTTCTTAAAGCTCTTCCCTCCATGAAAACTAAGACGTAAAGAAAGAGTGCTGCATTTCATGTAATTGTTTGTTAGTCTGTATATTTGCATTGTAAAGTGTGTTGGTTGGAAAAAGTGTGTGTGTGTGAGCTTAAGGGCGTTTCCTTTCAAACAAATGGCTATTGTGCCCTGCTGCTCTAACCTTGAAATCCCCTCACAGATGATCTCGATGTTGCCCACACGAACACTCAAGCTGCTGGAGTTTGTCGGTTTCTCTGGAAATAAGGTGAGACCAGACCACGACTGTACACATCTATGAATACACGTTCAGAAACACGTTTCCTGTTTTGACAGTGCAATGATCAAAAGTATATCTGTGATTTCACTTTGACTTGACTTGTCGTACCAGTAAGGCATGTAAGTGATACTGAGCTAGCACCTTCAGATGAACCAGAGACCACGATCTGGGGAATGGCAATGTTACTAGACATTTCCCGTCAAGATAAATATGTGTGTGTGTGTGTGTGTGTGTGTGTGAAGGATTTTGGTCTGCAGCAGCTTCAAGAAGGCTCGAAAGAGGGCACATTCAGGTCCTTCCTGTGCAACATGTTGCTGCTGTGTTATCACACCTTCATGAGCTTTATACTAGGTAAGAATACACACCACCACAAAAGTATCATAACCCTGCGGCGGGACAGGACACACACAAACACAGACACACACAGAAACCTCTTGCGCAGAAACCTCTTGCGGAGCTCTTTCCGCTGCTCTTGCAGGGACTGGAGAAGGAGATGTCCACGACGCTGAGAAACTGCTGCAGCCTTATCTCCAGAAGTACCCTAAGGTTTGACAGATTCACGCATGGGGGCTCATTAGAAAAGGAGTGTGTTTCCAATACAAACTGTGTTCTCAGGGATCCATCTTTTTGTTCTTTGCGGGTCGAATCGAGGAGATGAAGGGCAACCTGGATGCTGTGAGTGTGCTTTGTCTCCGCACGTTGCTGCAGTATTGGCAGCTTGTTAAACAGAAATCTAGGTTTAAAACCTTTCTGTGGTTTTCAGGCTATCACGAGGTTTCAGGAGTGCTGTGAAGCTCAACAGCAGTGGAAGGAGTTCCATCATATGTGCTACTGGGAACTGATGTGGTGCTTTACATACAAGAAACACTTCAAGATGGCCTACTTCTATGCTGACCTGCTCAGCAAAGAGAATTGCTGGTCCAAGGTGGGCCGCTCTTAGCATTTGTTTTTAAATATTTTAAGTATTAAAGAAGCTCCGGCAGCTGCTTTCTCAATAACGAGCGCTTTAATAAGCATGAAGACATGTGAGGATTTGGCCACACGTGAAAAAGAAGAACTACCTAATTTAATTCTATGTTGCGTAATGCTTCATTCACCCCTTGTAACAGATCGAGTTACTCGTGCTGTGTTTTTAGAGCAGAGTGTAAAAACACAAAACGACCTTTTCAGAGGAGTATTAGCACTGCAAATAATTTTATGAAGTAAAGAGATATTTCAGTGTTGCTGTTATCAGGTTTTCAAGGTTAAAAACATCTCATTTTTTACAGTACATGACAACAATGGTAATGCTGTGGCTTTTTGACATGGATCTCAAGGCTACTTTTAGCCTTTTTCATTTACAATGATTCTAGTGCTTTTTATAACAGTTTTACATGCTTGAGACCAAGGTGTGATGCAGTACATTCTACATTTTGCCCATTTACTGCAATAGGGAATATTTTTAAAGAGATCATAAAATTTATGGTTTATGTACCAGCACCTCATTTTTCACTATGTGGAGGACCTTGCGTGAATCAAGGAAGACCGCTGCCACCACTCCACACTGATCTGGGCTAGATTCATTTTCCTCCAGGAAGTAGCGCCAGGCTGATTCAGTAGGATTCTTCATTCTGAAACCAAAATAAATTAATTAGGAAACAGGATTTGAAACGCAGATGTTCCATTTCTTGTTCTGCTACGACCTTTTCAATGACCTTTACGGTGGCGGGGAGCATGCTGATAGGTCGATAGTTGCTGTCCTGTTTGGAGAGACAGTGTGTGAGCAGCAGCCTGTAAGATGTAAACTGTTGTGCAGTCTAATTGGGCATGGTGAGCCTCCCAGCCCCGGTGTCTCTCCAAGCTCTGAGCAGTTCTGTTGAGGAGGATGACACTGCACTTCTAACCAGATGTCTCCTTTCCTCAGGCCACCTACATGTACATGAAAGCAGCTTACCTCAGCATGCTGACTGCAGATGACTGTCTAACGTTCGGGGAAACGGCGTTCACTCTGTTCAGGTACAAACTGCTCGCTGCCCCCACAGAGAAAGTACCGGTATGAATGGAAGGCATATAAAAGATGGGGTGACTGAGTTTGAATTGATTTTTGTCACATGGCATCTCTTTTGCAGCTTTGTAGGCATGTGTATTGGTGGTATTACTGAAGACAAATGTTTCGGTTTGTCTTGACACTGCAGGCAGGTTCCTGGGCTAAAGCAGAAAATAGCAGGAAAGTCTTTACCCACGGAGAAGTTTGCCATCAGGAAAGCCCGTCGCTACCTGGCGGAAAACCCCATTCCTCTTCCCGCTCCCCCACTGGTCAATATTATCAGCATGTCACTCTTGCTTTACAGCCTCTGAATGTCTTTGAGCATTAAATTAAGTGTGGAACAAAAATGTGTGTATTGTCTAGGAAATGATGTACATCTGGAATGGTTACACTGTCATCGGCAAACACAAAGACCTGACTGAAGGAATGCTGAAAACACTGGATGAGGCCCAGAAGAAACTTGACAGTTGCCCAAGTATGCAAAATCATTGACAAAATCCTAGAAAGTTGTGTTGATTTCTCTCAACAGTAATCCCAAAGGCGAGCAAACAATGCAAGGCACCGTGTGTAACATATGCTCCCTCATCTTCCTGACCAGACGTGCTCTTCCTGTTTTGTCTGTTGTGTATCTGTGTGTGTGCCAGGAACCGATCTCTCTATAGATGATCAGTGTCTGCTGAGTCTTCTGAAGGGACTGTGCCTCAAACACCTGGGGCACCAGGAGGAGGCGGAACACTACTTTACCCTCGTGCTCTGCAAGTAAGCTGCTGAACCGCAGAATGTGATCTCATAACCACCCAACCACAAATGTGTCATGACACACACACGCACACACACGCACACACGCACACACACACACACACACACACACACGCAAAAACAGCATCTTCTCTTGTGATTCACAGTGAGACTCAGATCAAGTATGACCACTACCTGGTTCCCAATGCTCTGCTGGAACACGGGCTGCTGTGTCTGGAGCAAGGCAGGCGAGATGAAGCTATCAAGCTCTTAGAAGCAGCAAAGTAAGTTTTCAAACACCAGAACTGTAGTTTTATAGATAATAAATACATCAAGGTCGAGTTTAGAGTAAGTCTACCGCTAGCTGTTGCGTCACCAAAATCCAACCATATTTATTTGATTATGGATTTATGGGATACACAAGTTCAATGTTTTGCTTTGTTTCAGGCAAAATTACAAAAACTACTCGATGGAATCCAGGACACACTTTCGCATTCAGGCCGCCCTGCATAAAGCCAGAGGTACAAGGGAGAATGGCACCCATGTTCCAGCCAGCCCATAACAGAAAGGACATGAGAGCTTTCAGAATTTATCAGGTTCTGCAGCCCAATATTGCAAAATCAGTGGTCTCAGGAGGTTTGGGGACGATGTATAGGTTTGTTTTTCAGGTGTGTTCTGCTCGTAGGGAACTGCAGCCCCATGTGGTCCTCACTGTTGTACAGAATTCTCTCCTCTGACTGGAAGAACATAATTGAGGATTGTGATTGAGAGATTTAAGTACATGGAAAACAAGCACGGTAGAAAGTGATATAAGGTCTCTGCTACTGCTCCAAGACTGCAGCATTTCAGGAGAACAGGTTCTGATGGGGATGGTTCTCATTCCTCCTCTCTTTCTTAAAGCTTCTATTTATTTTCATAGAATGAGAGCTGCTTCATCATGACTTGAATGATGGTTCAGACAAATCACACATATTCCATATTATTCAAATGACCTATTAGTCCATGAAGAAGATGAGACACTTTGACACGTGTCCCAAGTTTAGGATCAAATCAAATATAATTAGATGAAATCTAATTTGAATCTATTTGATTCATCCCATTGTGCCAAAGATCATTGAAATGATGACAAATTTATTCATATTTTCCATTTAATAATGGTCAGAGCAGCAATTCTGTTGTAGTTACAGGTTATGCTGCTTGGGTTGAATCAGGTATTCATGTAATCTCTACAAAAACCTGCTCTACCTGCAGTGATGGACTGTAAACTGTTCTTTTACACATATTGTCCCGTTTTAAGGGGACAGATAAATGTGTCTTTTAGAAAGGCAGACCCCCTCCTTTTCTCCTCCTGGTGCGTAGGACGGACTCCAACGGTACTTGAGATGGAACAAATAGGTCTTTCATGCAGAGCACTTTCATGCAGGGACTATGTGCTCATCCGCCTGTTGCATCTTTAATGAGCAAAGCTCTGACTAGGAACCACCACATTCCCTCTGTGTTGTGACCTTTACAGCTCCTGCATCAGAAATCACTGGCAAGAACCACCTGTTGAAAGACTTGCTCATCTCTCAAACATCTACCTGCATATGAACAAATACTTATATTAACTGATTAGGCAAAACAAAGAAATATATATATCATCTTGTACTGTTTTGGAGCTGAGAATAAAGTATCCTAGCATCTGTGTCCAAAGCCTGGAAACCTGGACAATGTCAAATGTTGTAGTTAAAACACCGCTTATTTATGTTTAATATAAGGTTTGGGACTCAAGATGATGGTGTTTCATGTCTCTTTTAAAGGTGGAGGAAATGTTTGAGCATTGCTCAAACAGCATTCACAAACTAGAATATTCTACTTTTTTTTACTAATTATATTTTTTTTCTTAATCTATTAGTTTTGTTTTTCAAATAGACCTAAAAGGAACTAATTGTTTTAAGTGGCATTGCGATGGTGACATTCCTGTATATAGCAAGTATTTCTATGTAAATTAAGATGAACTAATGATAAAAACACCTTTAGTTGTCTTGTCGTTATTGGCCAGTAGGACAAAGTGCTCCTACTTGAACCGATGCGAGTTAATAAAATGATATACTGAAATAACACAAGTCTATATTTATTCAAAAATTTTACTTTGTAGTGATTTTAAAAGAAAATGATTCAGGCATTTAGTGAAAAATAAAAGGGAAATGTCTTGGCATGCACTGTGTTTACATTTTCTTTTGGATAATGTTGCAGAGTGGCCAGCGAAAGAGAGGAGGAAAGCAAAGAGTTTGGGGTGTCCAGTGACAGAAAAGGCAAAAGAACCTCAAATACATCACATCAGTCCCACAGTGCCCTTGCCAGTCATTCAACCCTGACTACTTCCTGATGCTACAGTGGACATCTCCTTAATAGTAAAAAGGGAATAAAGAAGCCTTGTTCTCAGTTCACAAATGGTTCAAGCACATATTGATAGTTATTATAGTTATATCCAGATATATGCAGACGCATCAAACACATCACAAAATAAGACAGGAGTAGGTCTGTTTGTGTAGGTCTATCACAGTTTAGTGTTTAGATGGGGAAGAGAATTGATGACAATTTGTCAGTTTTCAGAGGACAAATGGTTGCATTATAGTTGGCTATACCGTGGGTGGAAGAGCTAAGACCAATGAGGTTAGTTATATGTTCAGATTCAAGCTCAGCTCTTGCAGGTTTACACAACGATGATTCAGTAATTAGAAATAGAGCAGACACTGCAGAATTCAGTTGATGGGTACAAGAGTCATTTTTATATGGGTTCCAAGGCACATTGGGGTGACGGGAAATGAAATGGCGGACAGAATTGCAGAAGAGCTACAAAAACGATAGTATAGATTTAAGAGTTATTTTTAGCAGAAAGGAAGTCAAATGTATTATTAAGCACAAATTAATGGAGAACTTGCAAAAACAGTGGGAGGAAGAAAGGAAAGGAATGTGGTATTATAAAAGCCAGAGGAAGGTGGGGGAATGAGGTGTGCAGCAAGAGACAGGATGGAGGAGGTGGTGTTCACAGGACTCAGATTTGGACATACAGGATTAAATAACACATTGTATAAAATAGGGAAACACAGCATGGGTGGGTGTGACTACTGTGGTGAGGAAGAGCACGGAGCATGTCCGAGTACAATGTAGAAAATATGAATTACAAAGAGGGAAAATGATGAACACAGCTGGATGTGAGTGATATTCTGTGGAGAGTGAGAAAATATAGTTTGGCTTTTTCAAACCGGGATCTTGTTCAGAGCTCTATCTATCCTGGGTGGCAATCCTAACCAGTCGGTGGCGGTATTGCTCCCAAACGTTGCCAGCAGCCATTAAACAGGAAGTAGTAGAAGAAGAAGAAAGGGTGGGCGGTGCTTACGGAGTACGTCACCTCCGCTGGTCGTTAGTCGGCAGCTAGTAACAGGAAAGTCCCTGACAACCAGGTAAAATAAGGTTAGGTTTGTCCTATTGAATAAATGGAATAATCGTTTTGACAGCCTTGCAGTTGCATACTGTTAGATCATATTGACTGGTTGTTGGTGTTTACATTTAGACAGCCGAGTAGATGGTCTAATCCGAGTGGTATTTGCTGTTAGCAGGCTAGCTCTTTGTGTGGCTAACTGCTAAGTGAGGGATGTTTTGTTGTTGAATCGAGCAGCCCTTCCATAGTGAAGGAGAGGAAATCCTCTGTGGGTGGGAAAGTCTTCAGCGACGAGCCCCGTTACACTGACAGTATCTGCGAAAGTGGCCTGTGACATTTCTCTTGAAAGGTGATACCCAGACAGAGAGGAAGAAGTCTGACCCGAAGAGGAGTGAGATGGGAAACTGTCTGAAATCTCCGACTTCGGATGACATTTCTTTGCTACACGAATCTCAGTCAGATCGGGCCAGCTACGGAGACGGTACTGACCCGGACCAGGAGCCACCGCCCCCCTATGAGGTAACTTTCACCAAGTGCACCCGTTAAAATATGAACTGCCAGCCATTGCGTTATTATCAGATTTATAACAAAGTTACCTGAAGTTGAGCTGGTCTTTCGTGATATTGTGCTTGTGTTAGAGAAGTAAATAATTAAGATTAAGATGTACTTTATTCATTCCCGTGGGGAAATTGAATTATAGTAGCAACCTATGCAAAGTATAGAAACATAAATAAATAAATAAATACAGATAAGATTAGAACGTTATACAGTCATGGCCAAAAGTTTTGAGAATGACTTCACAAAGTCTGTTCCTTCAGGGTTTCTATGGTATAATGACATACAATTAGAAGTATCAAAAGCTTTTATTGACTGTTTGATTTATCACCAAATTGCCCCTGGATGGTTGGGAGAAGTTGCTCTCGGAGGACGTTCTGGTACCATTCTTTGTTCATCGCTGTGTTTTTAGGCAAGATTGTGAGAGAGCCCACTCCCTTGACCGAAAAGCAACCCCACACATGAATGGTCTCAGGATGCTTCACTGTTGGCATGAGACAAGACCGATGGTAGCGCTCACCTCGTCTTCTCCGAACAAGCCTTCTTCCAGATGCCCCAAACAATCGGAAAGGGGATTCATCAGAGAAAATGACTTTACCCCAGTCCTCAGCAGTCCAGTCCTTGTAACTTCTGCTGAATATCAGTCTGTCCCTGATGTTTTTGCTGGAGAGAAGTGACTTCTTTGCTGCCCTCCTTGACACCAGGCCTTCCTCCAAAAGTCTTCGCCTTACTGTGCGTGCAGATGCACTCACACCTGCCTGCTGCCATTTCTGAGCAAGCTCTGTACTGGTGGTGGCCCGATCCCGTAGCTGAAACAACTTCAGGAGACGGTCCTGCCGCTTGCTGGACTTTCTTGGGCGCCCTGGAGCCTGTTTGGCATCAATTGAACCTCTCTCCTTGAAGTTCTTGATAATCCTATAGACGGTTGACTGAGGTGCAATCTTACTCGCTGCAATAAACTTCCCCGTTAGGCCCTTTTTGTGCAATGCAATGATGGCTGCACGTGTTTCCTTGCTGGTAACCATGACTAACAGATGAGGAACAAGTGTCAAGTCACTCAATCCTGAGAGATTGATCTCCAGCCTTGTCCTCATGAACACCCACACCTGTGTTAATGTGTGTGACACCTGTGTTTCATTGAAATTATGTTAGCTGGTCCTTTTGTGGCAGGGCTGAAATGCAGTGGAAATGTGGTTTTAGTGATAAAGTTCATTTTCAAGGCAAATAGGGACTATGCAAATAATTGCAGTTGAGTGGATCACTCCTCATAACATTCTGGAGTATATACAAATTTCCATTATAAAAATTTTCATTCTCAAAACTTTTGGCCATGACTGTAAGCATATATACAGCATATATTATAAGCATATATATACAGTGATCCCTCGTTCATCGCGGGAGTTGCGTTCCAAAAATAACACGCGAAAAGTGAAATCCGTGAAGTAGTCAGCTTCATTTTTTAAAATTATTTTACAATGCAATACTGAACTATAGAATGAAACCAAAAATCAAAATCTGTTTTAAAGCCCAAAATTTGTTTAAAACAATAATTTTAATATAGTAATACAAGGTTGGAAACATTGTCACTGGCGTATTTCCCAGTCCCAGCTGTGCCTCTTCGTCCTGACTCCGCTCCGCTGGAGCGTCTGTTTCTACTGAAGGTGCAGGAGTCTTTCTCCGAGAGAAGAACATTGTTTTGGGTAGTTGTTGGCGCTGTTTCTTTTTCTGAGCAAGAAGATTTTTATAAACGGATATGCCACCTTCGATTATATTTGAGAACTGCAATGAACGACTCGCAAAAAAAATCCGTGAAGCAGCGAAGCCGTGAAAGATGAAACGCGATATAGCGAGGGATCACTGTATACAGTGAGAGTAAAAAGTATTTGATCCCTTGCTGATTTTGTTGGTTTGTCCACTAATAAAGACATGATCATTCTATACTTTTAATGGTAGATGTATTCTAATATGGAGAGACAGAATATCAAAAAGAAAATCCAGAAAATAACTTTAAAGAATTTATTTTAATTTATTTGTTTTTCATTGAGGGTAATAAGTATTTGATCCCTCTATCCAAAAGCACTTAATATTTGGTGGCAAAGCCATTGTTTGCAAGCACAGCGGTCAAACGTTTGTTGTAGTTAACCACAAGGTTAGCACACATATCAGGGGGAATTTTGGCCCACTCTTCTTTGCAGATCCTCTCTAAATCATTAAGGTTGGTGGGCTGTCGCTTGGCAACTCGGACCTTCAGCTCTCTCCATAGATTTTCAATTGGATTGAGGTCCGGAGACTGGCTGGGCCACTCCATGACCTTAATATGGTTCTTCTTGAGCCACTCCTTTGTTGCCTTTGCTGTATGCTTTGGGTCATTGTCATGTTGGAAGACCCAGCCACGGCCCATTTTCAGCTTCCTAGCAGAGGGGAGGAGGTTGTCCCTCAGCACTGCACGGTACATGGCTCCGTCCATCTTCCCAGCGATGCGGTGAAGTAGCCCTGTGCCCTTGGCAGAGAAACACCCCCAAAACATAATGTTTCCACCTCCATGCTTGACGGTGGGCACAGTGTTCCTGGGATCATAGGCAGCATTTTTCTTCCTCCACACATGACGAGTAGAGTTTAGGCCAAATAGTTCAATTTTGGTCTCGTCTGACCACAGAACCTTCTCCCAATCACTTTGTGCATCTTTGAGGTGATCATTGGCATACTTTAGGCGAGCCTCCACATGTGCCTTCTTAAGCAGGGGTACCTTTCGGGCACTGCAGGATTTTAATCCATTGCGGCGCAAAGTGTTGCCAATTGTTTTCCTGGTGACTTTGGTCCCAGCTGCCTGGAGGTCATTCACTAACTCCTGCTGTGTGGTTGCAGGCCGATTTCTCACTGTTCTCATGATCATTGCCACCCCATGAGGTGAAATCTTCTGTGGAGCACCAGACCGAGGTCTATTGATGGTCATGTTATACTTCTTAAATTTTCTCACAATTGCACCAATAGTTGTTACTTTAATACCCAGCAATTTGCTAATGTTTTTGTAGCCCATTCCCGATTTATGCAGGTCGACAATCCTGTCTCTGAGGTCCTGAGAGAGTTCTTTGGTCTTACCCATGGTGGAGAGTTTGGAATCTGTCTGATTGTCTGATTCTGTGAACAGTTGTCTTACATACAGGTGATTAGTTAGACCTGGTGTCTTCAATTCAGGTAACAAGTTGTTTGGGAGCGTCTAACTGGTCTGTGAAAGCCAGAACTCCTAATGCATACTAGGGGATCAAATACTTATTACCCTCAATGAAAAACAAATAAATTAAAATAAATTCTTTAAAGTTATTTTCTGGATTTTCTTTTTGATATTCTGTCTCTCCATATTAGAATACATCTACCATTAAAAGTATAGAATGATCATGTCTTTATTAGTGGACAAACCAACAAAATCAGCAAGGGATCAAATACTTTTTACTCTCACTGTATATAATATACATATTATAAGCATTCTAAGCATATTTACATGAACATTACACAGTTATTGTTATTGGCTGGGTTAGGATGAGCTATACAGTCTGATAGCGGACGGCAGGAATGACTTCCTGTACCGTTCCTTAGAGCAGCGAGGCTGCAGGAGTCTGCTGCTGAAGCTGCTTCTCAGTTTGTCCACTGTGTTATGGAGGGGGTGGGAGGGACTGTCCATGACTGTCCATAATCTACTACGGGATTAATAAAGTCATCTTAAATGGGGACTAATAAAACCAGAAACACCTTTCATCAGTCTTAATCCTCGTCCTTAATTATATCTGACAATCCTGTCTATCTGCCATGTATCTACCTTTGTGTACAACTGTATTACACTATATTCATGTAATGTGGAAATAACAGGAGTTTACAATCACACCTGCTCCACTTTAACTACAATTTAGCACAGCATACGCCACCTTTCACCTTTATGATGGCTGTCATGACACCGCGGGTGCTTAGGTCACATCTGCCCGGGACAAAAGTTCAGTTTAATGACATTTTTATTTCCTTAATTATCGATGATTCATGCTGTTAACTTATTTGTGCTTTAAAAGGTGACTGGTTGTGTTTACATAAGGCCTTGGCTCAGGGTTTGCATATCTAACACGGCCTTATCTGTAGACTTAATATATCTGTAAACATGCGCCTGAAGGTGCTCTCAGGTCAATGTATCATAAAAATCCTAGATAATGGTACAAAATTGAAATGGGAAGTAATATTTGTGTTATCAGCAACAGTGTAATGCTGTCAGAGTATCTAACAACAATAGATAGTCCCACATTACAAGGCAAACACTAAATTGATGGGGGAATCTATTAGATCATGTATATATGTACAGTATTTCAAGCCAGATATGCATCCAGTAATCTAGTATCCTGTAATTCTGCTCAGAATGTCACCATTAATCAATCAATCTTTATTTATATAGCGTCTGTTACAATCAAAATTGTTTCTAGGCGCTTTCCAGAATCCCAGGGCCTGACCCCCAAACAAGCAGCAGTGGCAAGGAAAAACTCCCCTTTAACAGGAAGAAACCTTGAGCAGGACCAGGCTCATGTAGGGGGACCCTCCTGCTGATGGAAGGCTGGGTAGAGAGAGAGGAGAAGGGGGGAGGACAGGTAGAGGAGAGACTAGGTAGAACATAGAAATACATTGTATTAATTAAAATAAGCTGCCGGTAGAGTCGAGTTGAGTAGGTCAGCGGGGTCGGAGGTCAGTAGGTCAGCATGCAGCTCTGAAGGCGGCGATACCTGTAGATGAATACGGAAGGGGGGGGGGCAGAAAAACTACACAGGAAATAACAACGCTGGTCTACTTGGTGGCGAGGAGAGGAAACCATGACCTAGTGGGGGGGTGACAGAGGCCTGTCAAGTGATCATGTTTCTGGACCCCGGCAGCCTTGGCCTATAACAGCATAGCTAAGATGTGACCTAATGATTAGACGACCCCCTAAGTATGATAATTTGTCTGTCTATGATAGTAACTGGAACTACTGAATTAGTGACAATAAGCTTTTTCAAAGAGGTAGGTTTTAAGCCTAATTTTAAAAGTAGCGATGGAGTCAGCCTCCCGTACCTGGACAGGGAGCTGGTTCCATAGCAGGGGGGCCTGGTAGCTAAATGCTCGGCCCCCCATTCTACTCCTAGGAACTCTGGGAACCACAAGTAGACCAGCATTCTGAGAGCGGAGCGGTCTATTGGGATGATAAGGTGTCACTAGCTCCTCCAGGTAGGATGGAGCTAGGCCTCTGAGGACCTTGTAGGTCAAAAGAAGGGTTTTAAAAATTATTCTAAATTTAACGGGCAGCCAATGAAGAGACGCCATTACAGGAGTAATGTGATCTCTTTTGTCAATACCTGTCAGAACTCTGGCTGCAGCATTTTGGATCAGCTGGAGGCTTCTTAAAGAGTTGTTTGGACACCCTGATAATAAAGAATTACAGTAGTCCAGCCTGGAAGTAACACAAGCATGAATTAACCTTTCAGCATCAGGCCGCGTCAGCAGTTTCCAGATCTTTGTGATGTTCCTCAGGTGAAAATAGACACTTCTAGAGACTAATTTAATGTGTGAGTTGAAGCAGAGATTTTGATCAAAAGTTACTCAGAGATTCCTCACAGAGAGACTAGATGCTAATGAGATACCATCTAGAGTGATCATGTGATCTAATCTATCCCTGAGAGGTTCAGGACCAAACACCATGACCTCAGTTTTTCCTGACACGAGGAACATGATAATTAAGATGGGTAGGAGGAGTAGATTCATTTAAGCTCACATACTCCTCCTCCTGAAGCCAGGTCTCAGTAAGACAAAATAAATCAATGTGATGATCCGCTATCAGGTCGTGCACTAACAGGGATTTACACAAAAGAGATCTAATATTTAACAGTCCACACTTAATTGTGATGTTAGGTTCTCCAATTTGTGCTTTGGTATTAATTTTAATAAGATTTTGGTGATTGACCGCTCCCCTGCTCTGTGCTTGGTGAACTTTTAACCGTGGAACAGAGACTACCTCTATAGTGTTAAATATGTTATTGTTGGTGGATGAGGGTTCTATGGAAGCAGCAGAGAGGTGTGTAAGACTACAACTCTGCATCCTGGTCTGGACTGTAAAAGATGTAATGCTGGTAAAGCTGGTGTTTTGTGTCTGAAATGTAGAATTATCACACCGGTGCCACACAGAGTTGAGAATAAGTTGTCGGGTCATCAGACAGTCCTGAGAACTCTTTTGGCTTCAGTAAGCTTCATTGATATGAAGTCATGGGAGTCTCTTGGGACTCTTTGTTCTATCTGTTTGTATTACATTTCGAGGTATTTGTGCAAGTGAGGTAATAAGTTAACCAGGATATTAGTCATCGTTATGTATCGAGACCAGAATTTTCATATCTGGCACACAGTGCACTTTGGTTCATTTTCTGTTCTGATTGATATTAGTGTTCATTTTAAACAGAACAGCAACACTGGAAGGGTCTGGGCTGGCAAGAGGGTTGGAAAGTACAAGGGGAGGTGCCGGGACATTTCTTTGCCCTTCAGGTGTCCTTGAGCAATGTGCCATACCCCTCATGATCAGAGTGCCTGTCCAGGGAATCTTACATTTCACTGGTTATTGTACTGTTTATGACTGTGCATGTGGCCAATAAAAGTGATCCTAGTTGATCTGATTTTAATACATTTTCAGGTGAGGTGGGCGTAGAACCTTGAGACACACACATTACAATATTATTATTTTTTACCAAGCTAAAAATTTCCTGGCTATAAAAGTTGCTGGAAATGTTGGATTCCTCCCATGGTCCAAACACATTCTTGGGGTGATTTGTGGGTTTTTCATTCTTTCTTTTAGGGTATAATTACCCTGCGATGGGCCGGCAACCTCGGGGTGTATCTTGCCTTTTGCTCAAACCATAAATGTGCATGTATGACACAAAAGAAAAAGTATCCCCCATACAACCTCAGTCATCTTGTTACCCTGTGCCTTCTGAAGATGGCTGTCAGCAGATTACTCCCCATCTTTCTTGTTCAGTGTGCAGCTAGATTATACAGCAATGTCTGCATATATAATATTAGCTTACATCCTGTCACGCCAACATCAAGAGGCAATTGATTTCCTCTTTGTTACCAGGTACTGTTTATCTCACTCACAATTTTTAACGGGTCTGTTGTCAGTTTCAGTATGTGGACGTGAGTCATTTATAATCACTGCTGAGCACAAACATACACGTGCATTTGCACTTTTACCTTCGTTAGGAGATATTATACATTCCCCAGCCACTTACCCTTATGCTAACCATCCCGACTAATCCCCGAACTTTAATCCTGACGTAACCTTCATCTAAACCCAGGTCTAACCTTAAAACCACATCATAACCACGGAGTTGACATAAAAATGTCCTCTCTTCCCTCAAAAAGTCCTCACTTTGTTTGTAGAATGTGTATTTCAATACTCAATATGTAGCAAGTTACAAAAATACATATACACACTCACACCCGTTACAGAGCAGGCTGGACATATTCACAATATGTCATCTATCAGAAACTGCACATTTGAATGTTTTGGAACTGCATTTCAGGAAGTGCAGTTGGGGGTGGGGAAAATTCTTAGTCATATAGCCTGTGAACCAAAATCAGTGCGTAGTAAACCAAACAATAGTATAGAAACCTTAATTCCTGCTTCAGATATGCATTGACAATAAGAGAAAAGAATGAAGCTAAACAGATTTGTGAAAAAAAAGATGCTGGCTATGTAAAAAAAAAAACATGACACTTAAGTGTCTGGGGAATGTATTATATCTGTCCTCACAAAGATAGAAGTACAAGGATATGTTTGTGTCTTTTGATAAGAGGTTACCCATTTGTTGCCTGTGTAGCACATAGGAAGTGGCTAGGGTGGTGTCTGATGTTTGAGAAGGGTGACCTGACACAGAACCATCTACCCACCAGAACTGGTAGCTGCTGTTAGTGCTCAGTTGCAGATACTCAGGAATTATCTTCTTTACTCCTCATATACTTATAAAATTGAATTATTTTCCTCAAATAATTTTGCCAGTTTCATATTTGTTTAATTGCCATTTAAATTATTTTCGGCGCTCCTGCAACATCTGTAGAATTGTGAACAAGGGGCCAATTTAATGTCAACACAATGAATTTAGTTTAATCCTTGACCTGCCTGTTGGTTATGTTTAGCATTCACCCTGCAAGGATTAGTAATCTGGGAGAAAAAGTTAAATTCATGCCAAAACAATGCAAAATAGATACAAAACAATACAAAACACCACTCGCCACATAATAAATTAAGAAATAAAAATAAATGCGCAACAAAAATCATGAAGCCAAAATAAAAATCTACAAGTACGAAACGAACGGCGTTGGTGGGGCAGAATGAGCTTTTCCCGCAGTTGTCTTGTAGTTTAGCCACCACAAAAGCAGGAACAGGAGCAAACGCTGCAGAAACAAACCAAGAACCCGTGGACGTGTGAACCCAAATGAGCGGGTGAGTGGTTTTGTTACATCCTGCAAATGTATTGAGTTGGCTTCACGGTGCATCCTTCACCACTAACAACCACGCAGGAATATTGGTGCCAAAGTCGTTATTTTCGTACCTGTAAATGTTTGTTTCACGTTTATTTAAAAAAAAACAAAAAAAAAAAACCACTCGTTCCGGGGTACATACAGTATGTGTGAAGCACAAGAGGTTTCGTTGATACTGCACCCACAGAAAACTGACTAATGGCACTCACAACAACCGTTTGGAGGTTGGATGAGCAAGAAAAAGAAAGTCACCCGAAACCGCACGTCTGGCTGTTACGAGTGTCTTTATTGCCTTTGTGTGTTTTGTATTTGCGAAACACTTTCCGTTTCTGGGGCGGTGGTAGCCGAGTCTGTTGGGGACTAGGCTGGGAAGCGGAGGGGCCTCGGTCCGAGCCCCAGTGCCCCAAAACATGCAAGGTGATCTGGTAGTAGGGGAAGGTGCCAGAGCACTGCCGCGTAACCCTTGAGCAAGGTACCAAACTCACAAACGCTCACATAGGGCCCTGCGATGAACTGGCAACCCATCCAGGGGTGGACCTGCCATCGCCTACATGTGCACAATCTCCGTGACCACAAACGGCAGAGGGTCCAGCAGGACATGGTGCACGGCATAGTGACAGTGGTCAGTGTCCTAAAGCGAGTAGGAAGAAATAAACTTCACACAGACCAATCCATGTGTCTCCGAGTCAATATACTCGCTGGCGCCTGCACACAAAAATAAAGATTAGATAAACATTTAAAAGTTTTCAGCATTTCAGATATCTACAGATTACAACTACACAATACACTAGAAGGAGTAGACAACAGCTGAGGAGCAGATCATTGTCGACTGGCGCAGAGGAACGCGCGTCTGGGCTGAACCGGAGGGCCGCGGATCGAGCGCGACTTCCGTTGCACGGCGCTTCCGCATCCAGCGCGAGCCCGGCGTAATTCCGGAGCAGTTTGGGTGTCTCTGGTCTGTTTTTAAAACTCCGCCTGCTTTTCTGTTGCGGCAGGAGCAGATTCACATGCCCGTCTATCACCCAACACCCAGTCAAGCGCGATTGGCCACCCAGCTCACAGAGGAGGAGCAGGTCCGCATTGCCCAGCGAATCGGACTGATCCAGCACCTCCCCAAAGGCGTGTATGATCCGGGAAGAGATGGCTCAGAAAAGAAAATAAGAGAGTGAGTAGAAAAGTAATGTGCTTCCTCCTCTGGAAGCACATAAACAAAGTGTCTTGCTGCATCCATATTTCAAAGTGTATAACTGGAATTAAAGTATGTGTTTCCCTGCACAGATGTGTTATTTGTATGATGGACTTTGTTTACGGAGACCCCATCCGGTTCCTGCCCTGCATGCACATCTACCACATGGACTGTATAGACGACTGGCTGATGAGATCCTTTACCTGCCCCTCCTGCATGGAGCCCGTGGACGCTGCGCTGCTCTCCTCCTACGAGACCAACTGACACCCACAGACACAATCATGTGCCCAGTCTGCCCACGCACAAGGGGTTCACCGGGTTCACCTGTATCCTTGATTAGTAATGTGTTGATATAACCCAGTGGAGATAAACATGGAAGTGAGGGTGTACATGTGTGCTCCTCAGTCAGCCTGCTGGACAGGATTGGAGGAATGAAAGGGGAGGGAGGATACACATTCAAGGACCGGTTTGATAGTTGGATATTTGTTCTGCTTTTTTGTACATCCTCCTGAGGTGTCATATGACAGGGCTCCCACACACCCTCATGCTATCTGCTGTCCTGTCCTGTCTCACACCGGCACCCATTGTAAGACTGTCACAGACATTTGACTAAAACTGTAAACATCACTTGTATTTATTCTTCTGTGCTGATTGTGACTGGGGGAAACACATCTGGTGAATGGACAGATGTAGCTGTTTGACAGGACTTGCTTGAGAAGGGCTCTGCTGACCCCAGCGTTTATCGATGCACACTTGGCAGATTACGCCACCGGTGTGCGGTGGTACCCTGTTTAATGATGAGGACTGGGTTAAAGCACACCAGATAATCTTAATCAAAGGATTTGGGATTTGCATATAATCCTTGTAACATCTGACTGTCAGTAAATCATTTGTGAGGGTGACCACTCCATCACCCCCCCCCCCCCCCCCCCCCCCCCCCAAATCATTTAAAACCAGGGCCATTAACCACACTACAGCCAAACTACTGAATTAATCTCAAGTTTGGTGTGGGGATGCTATAATTATAAACTTTAGTCCAGGAGAGTAATAAAATATTGCACAAAACTTGGCTTATTTAACTGTGTTGCCATATGTAAAGTATGTTTTATGGCAGAACAGTCCTGGAGAAACTGTTACAGGGCAACTGTATCTGTTGAATATGATTATGTATTTATTAGTTTGAAAGTTTTAACATTATCGCTTTCAGTTTTATTAATGTCTTGTTTACTGTCAGATGTTACTGTTGCTATGACAACCCAGTTCTGTGACGCTCCCCACATGTGTGACCCCACTGCACCTGTCGCTGTGTGGAATCAGAGAGGGAATTGGGAAATTTTCCAGTTTAGGAAAGATGCCTTCTGTATTCTGTGTATGCGTTTGCACACGTGCTGTGTTTGATGTAGACCTAATTGCCTCCAGGTGTGTGCAAGGGCGGCCGAGTGGGTGCGGAGGGTTCCGTCTCCTTAGTTGTTACACAGGGCGTTATTCTTTGTAAGTCTTTAGTTTTTCCATCATGGAGAAGATTCCCAGGTAATAATAGTGGGCACACTGTTTGGGAATCTTATCAAATCATTAAAGAAAATACAACAATGTGTCACGAATGTCTGAGTCACAAAACTAATAAATAAATGGCCTGTGCTGCTGTAGTTTGGTCTGACTGTATTCCCCTGGCAGTGTTCATTCCTTGGACCTGACGAGGTTTTAAGAATTTTCAAGCTTTTCAATTCCTTCAAAACGAAGCCACAGCGCAGGAAGCATGAGTAACATTGTTCTGCTGAAGGAAGGATCGCCATCGCCCAAAACAAGCAGCTGCTCTTTACCTAACTGGCAACAGTCATAACACAAGATCAGAATGAAGGTGAATTACAATAAGTGCAAGCATGAGGCTTTCAAACAGCCGAATGGGCATTTCTTTCCACAACTGTACCACACAGCAGCTACTGTTTTATAAAAATGAGAGCAGTTAATAAATGGGTTTATGCACGGTTAAATATGGATGGGATGTTGACACTTTATGAAAACAAAAGGAAGGGGAATAATGTCCAATAGTGTCAGTTTACTTAAAGCATGTTAGCAGTGCCCTTTTCATAGTGACATGCATGAAGACAGGAAAATGGATCTTGTGGATTATTCTGACAGTTTATTTAATGAGCTATATAAATGGGTAAAATGTTAGAATCAGTAAAAAGTCGAAGATTTCATCTTCATCCTGTTCTCCCTTCACATCACTGTGGAAACAAGCAAAATAATTGGGTTATAAAGCTTTTTTCAACATCAGTGCTAACAACAGTTATACAGGGATGTGTTTTGTAAGTACAAGCAGATTCATCTCATCATTCTTCACAAGACAAACATAACATGCCTACTGAAGATTTAGTGTAGGTGTATTTACAGTTTCCTTTGACCATTTATTTGTGCTTTAGAGTAATCAATATATTTTAACAGCACATACATTTGGTAAATCCCTACATCCTCTATTGTTGACTGGTTTTACCATATTAAATTACTGTGCTGAAGCCTGGGACAATACATAAATCTGCATACTGCAACCATTAACAATTCTGCAAAAAAGAGCAATTAAGTTATTTCGTCATTGGTAAATGGTTACGAAGACCATACAACTTTCTAAACTCTATTCAATCTTAAATGAGGTGGTTCATCACGTCTAAAACATTACATTACAGGAAGTCTGATGAAGTGTTAGGAAGGGGTCGGTTTCAGTGCCTGTGCTTCTCCCTTCTACTGCTTTTGGGCGTGTTGTTATCATTTTGTTTCACTTATTTTAACCTTTTTTGTTTCGTTTTTTTTTTTTTTTAATTCTATCTACAGAGTAAAATTAAACGCTTTCCGTATCAAACCTTCGTATATTTGAATATGCTTTTCTGAGGGAGTCGTTTTCACGACATTCAGAAGCCCCCGAAAAAAGACAAATTCCTGCACTTAAAATAAAGAAATGGAGACCAACATTATACATATAAATCTGGCTCTTATATCTGTAATAAAGTATCTATCTAGCTATCTATCATTTGTTAATAAGATAATGAAACGAAAGCACGACCACAATCACCGTATCATTCTCTGTGGAAGAGAAATTGACAGTGCGAGTCAGAAAAGGTCTCCTTCGGTCTGGGACCGAGTCATTTCGTCTAGATTTTACAAGTTGTTTTGTTTTTTTTAATCTAAAATATATTTGCATAATTTTAATGGAACTGTTCAATGAGGGCCCGTCTTCAGCCCCCACCTCCAGGTGGCGCTCCTCGGTCAGCTTGCGTTTATTTGAAAATAAAACATAATTGGATGAACCTCGCGGGTTTGACGCCGATGGCTTTTATCCTTCGACGCCTTGATTAAAACCAAATTATATTAAACTCCTGGCAGCTTTGTGGGGGGGTTCTTTAATGGTTTCGTCATCGCTGGGCTAAATTTTAGGCCAAAACTTGGCAAAAAACAAAACCAAAAAACCAAAGCTATAGGTCGCGCGCAGAAAGCAGATCACTCACGCGCTTTCAAATACTCTGCAGGTATTGGACCGTGTCCGTCTTCTACAAACCCTCGTTGTTGTCTTGGTCGGGGTTCGCGGTTTTCCCGATTAGCAGCTGCACCACCTTCAGGTGACCCTCCCGGGCGGCCACGTGCAGGGGCAGGTTCCCTTTGACGTCGACCCTATTCGCGTCCGCCCCGTGCTCCAGCAACACCCGCACGGAATCGTCGAATCCCTCTCGCGAGGTGTCGTGCAGCAGGGTGAGTCCGCAGGCCGGGTCAGCGACGTCGGGGTTCGCTCCAGCCTGGAGGAGCTGCAGGATCAGGGCGGCGTCGCTCGTCTTTGCCACCTGGACCCAGACATGGACACGAACAGGACAAGTGCGCCCGAGACCGGAAGACAGGAAGGATTCACAGGTTGACCCAAGGTCAACTAACAGATACTTTATCACTGCCGATAAAGGAAAGGTGCCGTAAATGTTAGAATTGGCATACGGGCCAAAAAAAGACTCAAGTCGCGGTGAAAATATTAATGAGTAAATAAAAAATACACTATTTTCTCGGGGGTGAAACGGGGACCTTTAAAATCGCTTGTATATAGCCTGTAAGCGAGAAAAGGCCCTATACCGGGATTTAGCAACCCTCTTCGTTACGATACCTTTAAATCGTTCCCAAATGAATTCCCAAACGTAGGTCGGGCATCCAAATATTTTAGAAATGTTGTATTTTATTTTATTTAGATATTACGTTTTGCAAGACCAGAGTTCAAGGGTTGGATTCGTTTATGATCTATGTGAGTAATTTACAGCGATGCGGAATTATGCGTGGGTTCAGTCACGGCGTGTTTGAGCGACTGCGAAAAGTGCGTGACTATGTCTAGAAACCTAAACATCTGTCACAACAGCTTAGCATGGTGTGCATTTTATAGGAATGATTTTATAATTCATTGTTGTTCATTTTAATGTATTAGTTTTATTGTAGCATTTAGTTTAAAATGATTGAAAATTATTAATCAGTGGTAAATGGAAAAATTCAAACTGATCTAAATTCATATATATATATGAATTTATATATAGATATATATATATCTATATATATATATATATATCTATATATATATATATAGATATATATATCTAGATATATATCTAGATATATATATATATATATAGAGTCATTTCGTCTAGATTTTACAAGTTGTTTTGTTTTTTTTTTAATCTAAAATATATTTGCATATCTATTTCATACATCTATATCTCTTTCTTTGTTTTCAGGCCTCCTGCCATCATTTGGTTTATAACAGCCATTTTGTAATTCAGCTGCAATGATTCTGACCTTTTGCTAGTTGCTATTTGCTATTGTTGTCCCCTTTAACCTCTTATTTAAACATCTTTCACTTTTTGCTTTTATTTGTTACTAAACAGAGTAAATTGCTTGAAATCATAACATATTTTCATTGCAAGATGTGATATAGTAGATGCTGCATTCAATTCTTAAACATTTAGCCATGAAAATGCAGCATATGGCCTAATAAACATTTGGTAATGTGACATGGGTGAATCAGCTAAAATCAAAACTGGATTTGTTTTCGGTTTTATGGCGTTCATTTTATAAAGATTTTGCATATTCTAGCTCTTCTGCACACATTCACACACATTCGGAAGGTTCACTTGAAATCTGTAACGTTTTAGATTATTATTTTGTATGTATTATGACTCCAAAGATTTCCTCAAAGACAAAAGATGAGGAAGTGAACAGCATGTGGCTAACAGCATTCTGACACACACACACACACACAAATACATATCCACGTTTTCAAATATGTCACTTACCTGCAGTGCTGTTCTGTTAAACTGGTTAAATCCATTAACATCAGCTCCCTTTTGCAACAACCTTGTCACCTCGTTTCGATTTCCACTGGCAGAGGCATTACAGAGCAGATCTTCTAAGCTAGCACTCATGGCTGCACAATGTACAGTGAGAGAATGAGGCCGAGAAGGGAAGGCTCTAACTACTAGAATGGGGGGGAGAAACAGCATTTTTATCCTCTTTCTGCCCATCCCACTGACAGCGGAACCACTGAATTAAGGGGCGTCTTAAAATAAAAAAAAGGTTTTGTATGTGGACATCTGCTGTGACATCAGTTCAAATAAAAACAAACATGTCGTGAAAGTGAAGTGAAAGATGAATGTTGTTAAATTATTTACATCAAATCTTCATCTCACCTGAAGGCAACTAGACTCCAGAGCCACTGTAACCCTACAAGGACAAGTGACTAAAAAGACGAATGTAGATCAGACGTTTCATACCAAATACTTTGTATATTTGTGAGATGCTAAACACCTTTTCAAAACACTGACAACCTAATGAAATTGAATCGTGTTTACCCTAAAAGGATCAGTCCCAGATAATACACATAACAGATTTACAAGGTTATGAAGCAAATTTTCAAGAGCAGTTGTGCACAGCCATCCTGATTGAGTACAAAATCCACCCTAAAACCCCTTCACCTGTAGCTTCTGAGCAAATTCATAAAAATCTGCTTTTAAAAAATGAGTAACAAAGAGTAACATGCTTGTGGCATCAGGAGATAATTATAAATGGATGGACTAGATTCTAGAGATCAGGCGTTTGTTTGGTTTTTTCTTTTAACTAAAAGACCATTTTAGGCAAAGCCTGAATTTAGCAAAGTGCGCCATCAACAGAGCGGCCTTTGTCACCTAAAAAGGGGGGGGATGACTTGACAGGTTTTTGTCATCCAGTGTCCGCTAGGTGAGCTATGCGCTGCCTTGAACCTATGTTCTAATAATAATAATAATAATAATAGCCTACTGCTTCTAATAAAGCAATAATAAAACTTACTTTGCTCCTGAACTGTTCCCCATTTCTTGATAGAGCTTACCGGGAAGTGAGGTTAGAAAAGGCGACAAATAGCACTAAATAAATAAAAATAAAACAGACGCGTCTAGAGACACGCGTCTTAGTCTCTTCCGTCCCGAAGAAAAACGGGACCAAAACGAAAAAGAAAGGCTGGACGTGCATTTAGTTACGGAGAAGCGATCGTCGTGGAGCCTATTTGAGTCAAAAGTAAACCTGTCACCGCATGAAAGGCCTTTGTGACGAATTCTAAGTGCTTTCAATATCTCATATAGAAATGAACGAAATATGACTCGAGAGCGGAACAGCCGTCGCCACGCAGCACCCAGGCCGCGAACAATAACAGGACTCGCCGTTATTCGTTTAGGAAAAACATTTTGAAATTGTTGCCAAAATGAGCTGATTGGACGCAGCCTGGATTCGGCGTCACTGCCGTTTTGCACAAGGGAATATATTATTTAAAAAAATAAATAAATAAAAAAGTATGCCGGAGAATAAACCAAAACCCGAACATCGTTGAAAGTAAAACATATATATTTTATTTTATTCGTCGAAAAGCGTTTTTATCGGCTGATGTCATAATGAAAATGACGCGTCACCTTTCTATTTCTGTACCCAGGGCGCCCCCTAGTGTCAGCAATAGTCCCAGGTTATCCTGCTAAACTGAAGGACAAAAGAGATGGTCAAATGGGTGGCCGAATATTATCTACGGCATTAAACTGCTTACAGTGTACGCTGTGAAAGCCTCTACTTTAGATAATAAAACAAAATTTGCACTTTGGCTTTCATGTTACACATTTTCTCTGACCAGAAACTCGCATTAAAATCTTATATATGACATTACACATGTGTTCTGTACTGTTCAATAAAATAGAGAAAACATATTTTCCAACAAACATGGGAACCTCATAGTGGATTATTTTGTCCTCACCTGATAGATTGAGATTTTGCCTGAGTTTATTTTCAGGAGGATAAGTAATGAAATGAGGCAGCAGACAAGAACATTTTGTCTGTTGGTGACTTCTACTCTCAGACCAAACTTGTTTGGCCTCAAATTACCAGTAACACGTACAAGATTATTTAAACGATTAAATCTACACTAAAACATCTACAGAATAATATACATAGTGTCCAAAATACTATAAATAGTATTCATATTCTTTTACTAGAACCTATTAAGGTACTTTCCATATTTCTATCAATGCATTCAATGTGCTATAAATAATGAGTGAAAGCCTTATAGACTTTTGGACAGAAAAGCAACGAATGAAGGTAAGGTTTGTTAGCAACAGATCAATTCTCTTTTGTTAAGGACGCCACAGCGGCCACACTGCGAAGTGTGTTTAAAAGAAACACCTCATGTTTACACACAGACTGGCGACATCTCGCGTTGAATTTTTACGACATCGGAGCCGCTTTACGGTAAAACGCTTTACAGCCCTAAAAGCAATGGGTGAGGATAACGATATGAGATAGTAAAAGACTGCAACAGTTTTTGACATCATTTCTGTATATTTACATTCTTACAAAGTTTTCTTATCTTGAAGTTTCCCACTTTTAGATTGTTGGCCCCCCCGACTAGTTAAATTATAAATAATTTGTGTCGCTCTTTGAGGCGAGAAGCGGCAAGAACCAGAGGAAGAGGAATTGCTTTTCGCCAGTCATCGCCATGGCCTCCGAAAGCGGCGATAACAACATGGATAGAGAAATGATTCTGGCCGACTTTCAGGTGTGTCTCAAATGTACCAAGCACATGTATGAAGAAGCATTTTGTTATTTCTCTGTGGAGCATCTTCTGACTACTGTCAGCAACGTAATACACTGACTGACTGGCAGTTAAGCTAAGCTAAGCTCTTGTTTCTTGTTGCTAACAACGTAAGCTAACACACCGAAAGCTCTCTGACTCTTAAAAACAAGACATTGTTCTGATGGCATTAAACAACAAACTAATAGCTAACAGTCTAAACACCGGGACAATCCATGGTGTGTACTAGTTTTGAGTTTGCGTTCTTGAAAAATGATGCTTTAGATCGCGAAAGGGCTCCTCAAAGCTGTCAGCGTCTCTAGCTTTAATTGTTGTCCTCAGCTCTTTTATGTCTTCTATTCCGCTGAGACATGAAACATGAGGACTGATTTGCCGGTAGCAGAGTATGTTTTCCATATGCTTTTGTTATAAAAGCATATGGATTCTCGTACAAACAGCACATATATAACAGTAATGTAGTTCACCCTCTCAATAAGGTCTACCCTTTGGCGTTCTTCCAAGTATTCAGTAATCCAAAATGTATTCAATAATCTCACAATGATACCAATGTAATTTTCCCTCTCCATTCTTGGATTTTCAGACTTTTCTTTACTGTTAATAAGTCTCATGCAGTTGAGGCAATCACAAAGTCAAATAATATGTTTTGTGATTATTGGGGCTTTTTTTTTTGCTAGTTTTAAATTATTCTGAAGGGATATTGTCCGTAGAATAAGAATTATTGAAAAGATAATGGTTATTGTAAAATTATTTTGTCTGTCCTGATCTGTTTCTGGTCTGATGTCATGAGTTAACAGTACTCTCACCTTTACATTGCTGCTGTTTTCCTTCCCTTTAATATTATTAAATATCTTGGCCAACTACCTGTCAACCTTCTGCAAAGGTGTCACTGCATCCTGATCTTTTGTGGTGTTGAAGTCCATTTATGCTATAACTTGTTTGGGTTGGCTCGGTTTAGCTACTGCCATCATGAGTCGTTATAAGTCAGCTTTATTTCCCTATTAGAGCTCTATTTTTGCTCTGACGTTTTGTGCAGTTCATAATGAGAACTCAGAAGGACCTGCAGGATTATGTATTACAAATCTGTTCTCTAATCTGTGTTTTTCCCTCTCGTAGGCTTGCACTGGAATTGACAACATCGCAGAGGCAATCACTCTCTTAGAGCTTAACAACTGGGATTTAGTGGTAAGTTCGTTATCTGTGGGCTGTGCTCTTTGACAGGCAGGTTTTCGTCACCCTGAGTACAAGTTCAGGAGGTCAGGAGTTCATGTGCCATCCAATAAGACACATTGTGGAGAAAGTAATCTCTCCCTTTTTACTAGAATGTTTCTTTGGGATCAGGGCATTCACAGTCATCCAGGTGACTGTGAGAACTGTGCAGAGTTTAGAGTCCCAAACAATTCTTAACTCATGATGAGCCATCACAGCAAGAAGAGAGGCTCTTTTCCTCGCACTATAGCATAATGGTGGGCGTGAGCGTGTGTTCAGCACAGGCAGAGACAATGGAGCTGGTACTCGCTGCACCTGGAAATCTGATGACTTGCAGAAGCTGGAGGGTTTTTGGAAACACTCACAACAGAACATTCGTTTACAGGCATGTTTGTTGTGATGGAGTGAGGAATGAAAGGGTTAAAAAGATTTGGAATAATGAAACAGGTCTTCTGTGATAATAATATATAATTATAATAATAGTAATATATTATCTCTTATAGGTGAATTTGACAGGTTTAATGGAAAAGGTCCCACATTAAGTCAGGAATGTTCACATCACAGGGTGATAAAGGATTCCTGTGATCGTAACCAACATGTGGCTTTATACTGAAATAGTGGCATCACATTGACCTTTAAGGTCAAAGATCAAGGTCTCCTCTGTGCTGTACTGTTTGTTCTGTGAGTGGCTAGCTGCTTCTTTTTCAACAATAGCTGTTAGTAACCGTCTCCCTCAGGTAAAGTTCCACTTCTGCATGAACTCCAAACCCCAGAACATTGTAAATGAGGCGAGTAGTTACCAAAGAACAGCAGAGATACAAAGGCTGGAGTTCAGTGTAGGATTTGGACCACCTCTCTAGTAACTCTATTCAAATCAGAGTCATCTATTTCTTTGCTCTCCCTTCAACTGCATTCATTTCTTTAATGCATCCAACTACTAACTGAATTATAACTGAATTTCTGGATGAAGTCATCTGGCCACAGGTGTACTCTGATAGTGAGAGGTTCGATCTGTTATCTCGTGCTTTGGTCTGTTTGCTCTTTCCTCTACTCAGCCTAGTTTCTAATGTTTAAATAGTTGGTGCATCAGATCACTGTCAGTTAAGTTGTGGTAGCTTCGTGTAGCTTCAAGTTCAATAGATTCTGGCAGCACCTTTTTGATGTATATTTAAATAATCTTATTAAAATGCTGCCAATTGGACATTGCTGAGTTTTTTTATATTGCATCACAATTCTCTTTTGTACTGCTCACAGTTTATTGCGTATACAGTTAAGAGTTAATTCTGGTAATATCACAAAAGGAAAAATGGCATCACATTTGAATAACCTACCTCTGCTTCCATCACAGGCAGCAATCAATGGTGTGATACCACAGGAGAACGGCATCCTTCAGAGGTAACCAATAACTTATTCATACTCGTTATTAGAAATCTCAGGAAATGCATCATTCAGTCCATCATCATAGATGGTCATTTCTAAGAGTTCAGCACCACTTTTCCATCTGCAACACTGTAAATTCTATGATAAGACAGACAATGGTGAAAAGCGAGGGGGGGGGGGGTCATACGTGTTAAACAAAAGCAGAAATCAAAGTATCATAAATGCAAGAAGTCCATATTAATCAGCAGGGTATCGTTGTGAGTCCTTCAGCACCATCACCTGCATGTGCACATGCCCTCCCTCCCTCACTAACATTGACACCCTCATCATGCCGCTGAGGTGGAGACTACAGCCAGCGCGACACTTGCTTTTCAGTTGCACTCTTCAGAAACAGATAAAAGCAACTGTGGCGGTGAGGCAGCAGCCTGCCAGAGAGCACTTGAATACACTTTCTAAATAAAAAAAGGGTTCTTTTAGAAGCATTAAGCTCCTCTCAGTCCCTTAAAAGTCAGATTGCACCCATGAATGGGTGATGTGACCTGGACCCGCTCTGCCTCGACATGCTTTGAAAACACAGTGTATCTGGGAATCCCGTGTGCACGATGAACGCCCGTGTGCTTTGGGACCCGGTGCCGTGAGAATCTTCCAGGCCTTTTCTCAAGGACACATTGAATGGTAGCCGTTGGCTGTGTAACGTGTTTAGTGTGTGTCAGGCTGGCACGGTCATGAGTACACTGGCACAGCCCAGTAAACAGACTGATGACGTGACCTGAGCCAGAGCCAGGTGGACAGCGCGCCGCTCTGCCGCTTCCTGCCTCACATGCAATCAGAAAAACCAGAAGAGGCATTCTTGTGATGGAGAAGCTAGGTATACGCAGCAGAAAGGCTCAGCCAGACAGTGAAAACTGGTGGTTTAACGGCCTTTACTGTTGCTGTGCCAATTCTAATCTAACATTTCCTCACGCACTTATTGCACTTCTAAGAATCCTTTGCTCAGAACCTCTTATTTTACACCCCTTACCTATGATAATGACATGTCAAATATTACACTGCATTTAGTAATATTTTTTAAGAGAGTTTGACAACATCAAATTTAGACAACAGTTCTTTTAGTAAACTGAGGAGAAAAGTTCTAACATTTGAGTTAACCTCTCTTGGCTCAGTCTGTTTTGGAGCGTTATTTTTTTCTCTTGCATCACTGTTGACCTTGCACCTTAAGTAACTTTGCCTCTCTGAGCCAAGAAAAACACAGTCTTTGTTCAAATATTCTGGTGCTCTGCTCTCATAAGGCAGTTCCTGTTTGCACCAGACAAATGCCACAATACTGCATTTGATCCTGCAGCATGTTCTTTTTCCAAACGCTTCTGTTACAGGATACAGATAAGACAATTCAGGTCACAAATATCCACTAATGTTAGCATTTTATGGCATTCCCTCATGATTTCTTTGCTCCAGTTTTGTCTCCTAAATTTGATTATTTTACCTTATGCACCGTCCTGACCTTGTCACTTCTATCCCAGTGAAGCCAGCCAGGCCGGCATTTACGGACCTCTAGGCCAAACAGAAGCAGCCGATGCAGCAGCGGGAAGTGCGGCCCCTCCACCCTCCACCTCTTCCTCTTCCTCCTCACCCCTGTCGTCATCGACTCCAGCTTTTTGCCCCGCCAGCATCTCCTCCAGACAAATTGTGGAACGTCAGCCCCGGATGCTTAACTTCAGGGTGGAGTACAGACAACGTTCTGTAGATCTGGTAATGGAGGAAGGCAGCACAGTTGGTGAGTTTGTGTCTCAGTACGTAAGGACCGAGCCAACATGCCCCTCTGCAGACCCTCTACATTCCTACATCTCATTTGCAGGAGGAATCAAACAAATCCTTGAGACAGAGCTCGGGGTTCCAGTATCCAAAATGCAGCTGAAAGGCTGGAAGACTGGAGACATATCTGATAGTGTAAGTTAGCTTATTAAATAAGTGTCACAGAAATCCAGGAGAGCGTTTTTCTTTTGCATGGTCTTTATGATAATTGATAATCCCAGCATCTTTAAATCCCCTGGAAGTGGAACTGTTCTCACAAACCTCTTTGTGATTGTGTGTTTAGACGGTCCTCAGAAGTTTACATCTGCCCAAGAACAACAGCTTGTACGTCCTGACCCCAGAGATTGCCCCATGTGCCAGCACAAGCAAAGACAGGTACGCAGCTCAGCAGCCATGGGTCTCACTCCTTCAGAGTCCTTGAGTGTCAACTTAACATCCTGGTGCGCAGTGAGTTTGTGCGCGTAGTAGCAGCCAGGGAACAGCAGGTGGCAGCATCTCCTCAGACATGAAAGCTGAATCCACCCAGCAAACGCTCTCATTGATATATTAAACTGACATTTGATCCGCCTGTGCACATTCATTTTCTCTCGTCTATTGTGACATTTTGAGAGGGAGGAATAACTGCTGCCTTTTGAGGGAAACCTCACTATTACCTTCTCTCAGCGTAAATAATTGCTTTTTAGAGTTTTTTTAAAATTTTCTTTTACATTCTAGACAGGCAGATAATGTCCACATATCAAATTAAGGAATGTTTTTAATACTCGGCACCCAGTGACAATAGAAAGTTGCTTTGTTAGGTTTATTTAGATATTTCTTTCACTTTTTCTGGGCACGGTGTATTTATGGTAGGACATTTCCAGCAGTGTTGGCATCCTTTTGATCGGAAATGTCAGGCTGTGAAAAATAATGAAAAATGATAGTAGTCGAATGTGCTATAGTCTTTTTTATTATTGTTTGACAAATTTCCATAAAAGTCATATTTCGCCTATCATTTCAACATATATGTAGGATATTGTGTGTGCGGGGGGACATTTTTGCTTCAGAAAAATGTTTTCAGAATGCTTTAGAGATGGCAGTGGGTTTCCACCTGTTCATATTGGATCATGCTCCATTCAATGTGTAAATTATACACATCATTTAATGAAGTAATAAATAGAAAATAATTCAGTCTGACCTTTACATGACTATGCTTTATTGGCAGGAGTCATCACAGCCTCTCTTTTTAATGGCTTGAGCTTGTTTACAGTGGATTGTGAATTAAATTATATTGTAACTCTCCTCACACGTTAGCAGCCAAGCAAGCATCCACATGTCACGAGAACACTTGTTAAAGAAGTCACTTGGCAGTTTGCCGCATTGCCTGTTAGTTAGACTAAGTGGTAGTTATATTGTGTTGGCAGCTAATGGCCCTCATCTCCCCATGTTCCCTCCGCTGCACCCTCTCTCTTCTCTGCCTCATTTCATCTTCTCACCCCCCCCACCAACCTACCAACTGCTGTGTCTTTTTAGCAGCACCGTTGCCATTTTTCCAAGTGTTATCGATATCATTTTGGGTGTCAGGAGCTCATTAATCTGCGTCAGCTATTTTGGTGGAGGGCAGTGAGGGAGGTGGGTGGCCCTCTCTCTCTCTGGCTCTGTGAGACGATCCTGTTGGCATTGTGCAGAGCAGAGGTGATGGATCACTCAGAGATAACATCAACAGACGAGCTGTTCTCTTTATTAATGCCAGTGATCAATAGAAATATTCTTCTCTTTATTTTACAGATACAGTTGGGGTGTTTTGTGCTATGACAGTCTGGCTCTTGTCCAGCTTATGCTATCCTCCAGTTCATAAAAGCCAAACTGTTCTCATATGCTCCCATTTACTTCAGTGGATCCCATCTGGATTTTGGGCTCAGCCCTCCTGCACTCCAAATTTTGTGTTTTGCCTTCTCAGTTCATTTAACTTGTCTTCAGAGGGAAAACCGCTTAGAGCTTAAATAGCTTTTTTCACCAACCAACCGTGGGTTCTCCCACAAAACCTGCCTCTTCAGTCTTCTTTGGTTAGCATTGTCTGTCAGCACAGTTGAGTAATTTCCCACCAATCAGAATTAAACTGCTTATATTTAATTTATGTGTTGATCTGGACAGTGTGAAACTACCTTTTCATCTTAAATTATACTTCTCACTTTGTTGTCTGAGCAGACATTTATCAGGCCAAATTTAATTTCACAATATTTATTTGCCACAAATTGTTGCCGAGTGAAAATGCAAATGTCCCATAACCGATAATATCCCTGGCAATTACTTTGTAGAGCTTGGCTCATACAGCAAACACCAAACTGTCTGATTAAATAGTGCTGCTCTGTCATTATAAGCCTGCTGAATAAATTCCTTCTCGTTCTCTTGTTTGATTAAAAATAAATCTTGAGCCATTTGAAGCTTTTCCCTCGAGCACCAGTCCATTCCAGGTAGTTATTTAGTTAGCGATGTGATGTGCAGTCCGTTCTGCGCTCTTAAAGCCTGCTTTGGAGAAGGATTTTGTTTTTCCTGTGGATATGAGAGGGTGTTGAGGAGGAGCTAATCTCTTGCATAAATGATGAAGTCCTGATGAATATTTCAATGGAGCCTGTTTCCTTCCTCGTCAATTCTCCACTCGGCTCTGAGGAAACCTGTTTGCCGAGGAAAGGTTATTTTAATTTGAACCCTCCGAGAAATTTGAATTTGCAAATATGATTCATTAGGTTCAGTGTTTTTTTTTTTGTTTTTTTTTTGGCCCAAGTCGCTTTTTGTTCCTACCCCTTTCACCCTTGATCTCTCCTGTCTTTTTATTTCTATAGCAGCTGGACAGCTAGCTAGCCAGTTAAATAAAGATGGTCTTATGGTAGGTTCTAACAGCTAACCTGGTCATTCTAAGGCGTGATGGCAGACCAACACTGGGCAGCTCTTGAATGTTTTCACATGCTTCTGCTCTGTTGTGGGTGCAAAATGTGGAGGAGGTAAGAAGACCTGTGTGCTGTGACTGTACATATTTAGGACAAGGTGGACTGCTGGGATACACTCTCTCAATTGTGTTTTTGTGTGACAACACTGGAAACACATAAATTATGCAGAGAAAATAGTGTGTTTATGTCTATATATTTATATTGTGGGCACGTGTGCGTCTGGCAGTGCTCGTTTAATAATGTTTAGAATCTGCTCTGTGCCGCGGGGACTTGTAGCTTAAGCAATGGTCTTTCCTCTGAATGAAACCAATCTGTTTAGCCTGCAAAACACTCCATTTCCCCTGCTCATAAAGTTAAATGACATTTCCCTCCCTGCAAACTGTACACCGCATCAAGCAGCTCCAGAGATGCGAACCGACCTTTATGTCAGAAATGGGCGTGTGTGTCGAGTGAGGAAGAGACCTCTGGAAGCAGAAGCAAACAGTGAGACATGCACATTTAGACCCAATACTGCTTGAGGGACCTGCTGCTAGCAGAAGAAGCCAAAGGGATATTAGACTTGAAACATGGGTGTTTTGGTTCTCTGTGCCAGCGGGCCTCCACAGACAGATGGCAAATCACTGCCGAGGAAATTTCTCATTACGAATCACCCCCACCCCACCACCGCCACACGTTTGATATTTTGAGGAGCTATATTTGTACTATAGCGTCCAATGAGTGTTTTTTTTCCCCAAAGTAAATCTGGAGCAGAACTCCACCCACAGCCTCACCAAATGGCTCGTCAGGCTGCCATAACTGACGGATAAGATGTTCCTTCTTTGCTCGGAAGGACAGAGTAACACTTCCGCTCAGTTTACCCTCTATCTCTTGTCTACTTAGGACTCCCGCTGTCTGCCAGAATGAGCTCGGCACTGTGTTCAAACATAATCATGATATTAGTTAGATCCTTATTTATATGTCTTACCCCTTTAGTCTCCCTTCCTCACTTCTTCTCACTCCCTCACAGGCATCCTATTACATATGCATCTGTCCTTCCCCCTCCGCGCATTTCCAATCTTCCTCAGTTAGCTACAACAAACATTACATTTACATATTGATTTCGTAGTTTTAGTCAATGTAAATATGCTGTCATTACAGTAAATTTGAGCTTCTGTTAACATAAGCTCGTCCAGATCTGCGCAGATTAAGGATGTGATTGCATAATTAATGTGTGCGCTACATATTAATTCCCTCATCCCCGTGATTCTCTCTGCACTCTTCCCCGTATCCTCGGGTTCTGAGCCCTGATTAAGTGCCTGCTTCGGGCCATAAGCCTCCCATTGATATTCAGCCTCACAGACCCAGCCGCTGCTTAAAAAGCTACTTAACCTCACAGCTTATTGTAAACGAAGCTTCCAAAAGTTGATTTCCCCCACCTCGGGCCACAAAGTTGTCCACGTTTGCATCCGTTATCACATATCAATCACGTGTTCAGCATCTCAGACCTGTAGTAGTATATAGAGAGTGTTACTGTAGGCTATCAGATGTAGCAGATCTCAGCTCCTAATGATTTCCAGGTTTGTTGGATGCAAATGTGCTTCTGGGCTGTGGTAGCCTGCTGTGCTGATTACAGCTCTGGTCAGGCTTGTTAAGACACAGCCAGTAAAGTAGGTGAGCAGCCTCCAGAGAAGGCACCCCTCTCTCACCCAGCAGGCTACCGCTAGTTGACAAGTTCCAACTTGCCCTTCACTTGACTGATTGGTGATCTCTAATATTGAAATTTACGTTGTTTTTTTTTAATTGGTTCATCGTTTATGCGGTTCTTTATCTTTTCACAGTAGAATTTTTGCATGTGTTTCATGTTTATTTTATATTAACTCTGCTGACACGTGCTCATTATTCTTTCTTCTTTTCACTCAGTGCTCTCCAAGAGTCATTAAGCCAGAACTTCCTGCTCATCATCAGCCACCGTGAGACAAAGAAAGACTACAATCTAAACTTTCCCGGCTCCAGAACCATTCAGGAGGTAAGCCATAAATGTGCTTGAACATTCAGAACATAAAGCCCATCAGAAACCTCTCCATGACCCACTTACCTGCAGTCACACACCAAAAAGCTGTCAGTCACTCGGTCTCAGGCGTGCATAATATTATTATACCACATTCTGGTTTCCCCCAACAGCTTTCATTCCATTGGCCAAACACCGCTAGTCTATCTCAGCCATCGATTCATTATTCATTACAAATGATCACATTTCCAAGCACATAATTACTCTCGCAGCTGCGGCCTGGTACAACCCCGTCTTTCTCTCCCACTCCACTGCGCCTTCCACCGCCTTTCACTCGGCAGTCCAGGAGCCAGTTTAAATACAGAACATTGTTTGAGCTAGGTATACAGGAGGGTGGAGACAGAGTCCGGTCTTTTTCCTCTGGAAATAACTGTAGATTTGGTAGCCTATGAAATATTTACACTGCCCAACAGCTTTCACTGTCTCTGTTTCAAATTTAAATAGCTGAAACTGAGTAAAAATACATAGAGACTCACTCACCTATGTCGATACGTCAGGGTGTGTGCCTTTGTCAGTGTCAGGCCCCATGTGAGTTTGAATTAACACTTCTCTAAATAGTTCCCTCAAGTCCTGTTTCTACCCAAGTGCTTTTAGTCAAGTATCCGTGGAAACCTAATATCGATGCATTCACCCCAGGTTCTGTTTGATGTTTCGCTGGAGATGTGAGATACGGTGGATGTGTTGAGGCACAATGCAGTTTCCTTTTCTTGGGTTTAATATCTTGGTTTCAAGAATTTACACACTGGATAAAATGTATGAGTGAACCTGCAGGTGATGCCTTCTTCAGATGCCTCTTTTCACTGTTGTTCTGACATGATGTCAAAGGGTTAGTGCTCGTGTGGCTTTGATTTTTAATATCCTGTCCTTTTTTCATCGTCGTGCTCATCCGTTGCAACGAGAGCCTGGCTCCTCAATGCAAATGATGACTCCGCTCATGATAATCGGGCTAGTCGCAGGGCTTGTAATGGTGCTAATTGAACAGATTAGTGGGACCGATGTCTGAACTGGAGGAGGCAGCTCCCCTCCATGTTTTTCTCCCTCTACTCCCTTGCTCATTGCTTTTTCCCTCCTCCCTTAATCATCTCCTTCTCATCTTCTTCTCGGGCAGATGGTTTTGATGAGCGCCCACTGTGAACCTTAAGTGTTTCTGCTGGGATTACAAACACTGGGGAGGGGTCCCTGCGGTGTGGGAGGCGGGGGAGCCGTGGACACAGAAAGGAGGCAAAGGCCTGTTGGCTCGGTGGGGGTGCTGTAAGAGGCCATAGGGGATAGGGAAGGGACAATGTGGGCTTAAACAGGCCTCCATGTTGGGGTTTTTCCCTCATGTATGCTTGTCTTTAGGCATCTCATGGCCCTCCTGTGGTGAAAATGAGGCCCACGACTTTAACCTGCATAGACCCAGGCACAGTTTGTTCTGCGTTCAACTATTTACTCTTTAGTGAGTGAACACTTAGGAATCATTCTAAACCTGACCGCAGTAAATATCAGTCTGGAACAGTGTCTGTTAGAGTAAAAATGTAAGAATTTTTGCCTAGATAAAGCAGGCAAACAAACAGGGTTGTACATCATAAGAAGCATTCAGAAGAATTACAAAGAAGTAACAGCACAGTGAGCCAGGCGGCTTCTCAGCTCTGCTTCTGTTCATACTGTGTCCACTCACAGACACATATGGACTCCACTACAGAGCATCTTTTTCTCCCCACTTTCCCTTTTGTTTTAGCAGAAGACTAGACGATGGTCCCTGCTTGTGCATATCAATGGGGATAGAGTCCTGTCTTCTTGTTTGTCTTTTCCAAAGACTCTGGCTTTGCCTTGTGGCTCAGGGATCTGCCCTTGCCCCCTCCTTTCTATTCCTTCAGCATCTCTCATTCCCTGTGTCTCCCTTCCCTACCCTCTTTCTTCTCTTTCTCGAGAGCGCAGGGCTGTGAAGACCGTGATTGGCATTACCAGACAAGAGTGTGGGGGTACGTTTCTGGCTAGCTTCTGAGCTAAGCTGGAGAGCAAATGTTTGCTTGGGATGTAGAGGGTAGAATAGGGATGGTTGCTGGTTTGTGCAGTGTCCGTGACCAGACCAGTTGTCCCGAGGATTTTGCTCCTGTCCTGCTCCTCAGGGCTGGGCCTGGGCCCCATCGCTGTGCTCTGCAGCTGGGAGTAACACACAGGGACCAAATGCAGACGGGGCTTCAGAGAGGAGAAAGGGAAGGTTGGATCAAAAAAAAAAGCAATGAAAGAAAAGCATCTGGTGTTTGGAGATGAAGGAAAAAGAGTGAGAGACAGAGTGACTGTTTAATGGAAACCTTTCCTTCTCTTTGATTGGCTTCCAGGCAGGGATTTTGAGCAGTTTACAGTGATCGGGTCATTAATTTTGCTGCATTGCCTCAGAGCTTAGAATCACAGCACAGCAAATGTTGCTCACAGTGAATCTCCTGTTGCATTGTGCAGTCAAATCAGCAGTGTGGTATTAATACATAGAATTAAAAAATCTCTCTCTGATTTTCTGTCTCTGCTTGTGTATATATATAGATAGATCCTATTCTGTGCAGCTGCATTAATTCATCACATTCTCTGGTCACAAAATAGCCAATTGACGTCATCACATGCCAGTATTTAGAATTATAGCTTCAATAGTTTTAGGAGTAATTGCATAGAAAATTGGTTGTTACTTGACTATTTGAGAATTGTTAGAATAGTTTAAATCTCTCTCTCTCAGTATTATCAGTCAGATGCCCCCTGTGGCAGACAGGGGGCAGTATTACACAGTATTGCTGCCTGTATGGCGGCTGCCGTCAAACAAAACTGGTTACCTGGTTAAGGTTGGATATCACTAATGTTTATGTAGCCTTCTTTTTAGTAACATTTTTGTCCGTATTGTATATGATTGTTTTGATAGCACCCTTCTTATATAAGGGTCTCACTAGTTTTCTGTTTTCTGTTGTTGTATTTGCTTAATTAAAGTGAAAACATTGTGTTTAAAAGCCATTAGGTATTGATAGTGGGTCTTTCACAGGGGTGTGTATTCTTGTTGTTGGGAGTCTTTCCCAGTCCGTCCCCACTCTCTCCTCACCTTCTTTCGGTCTCTGTGGTGAGCATTAGTTTGTCGTTTCTCTGACACTTCTTTAACCTTTGACAGCAGCCTCTTCATTACCAGTGTTTATGCCTCTCCCTTCCTCCCTGCCCCCCCACCATACGGCCAGTCAAATCCCTGTAGTCCGGCTGGTCAAACATAGATATTACACTCTGTAATAACTCTGGCCACCCGCTCTGACCCCAGTCTGCTGTCCTGGCCGTAACGCGTCCTCATAAGGTGCTGAGCTGTGTGATGTGGGATATGATGGAGAGTCCTGCCACTCATTTATTATTGTTCTTTTCTCTTTTTTTCCCCCCTTCTTGTTTGTAGTCTGAATTGTTTTCCTGTTCTGTGCCTAGCTCAAATAGAATAACATATTTGAAATATGGGAAAATCTGACCATACTGTTGCATTATAAGAGATAAATACTCTCATATACTTTTTGGCTGCCTATTGCATGCAAGGAATGCTGATATTCTTTAAAAAAAAAAAAATTCAACAGGCCTGAGACCGCTCCAGGAGACTTCTGCATTTTTACCTTCTTTCTTCATAGTGGCTTTTACTTTGTGTTTGTAGCGTTCTTTACGCTTCCACCTTTATGACCAGCAGCCCTGCATATGCGTAAGGATCCATCTCTCTTCAGTGGTTTTTACAAAAACAGGATTTGACCCATGCGTGGAGGGGTCTTTGCTCTACAATTGACAGTTTTCTCAGCATCAGTATCCTGCCCTGCGAGCCCTAGGGGCAGGATTCTGCTGAACAAATGCCCCAGAATCTACGGCTGCGAGCACTCAGACGCCGGCGGAGCTTTGATCAGGCTGGGCCTGCGAACATCAGCCTGGCGTTGGGGCTTTAAAACAACAACCCAGTGGACGGTGTAACTGGGCGCTCGCTGGGGCAGACGCTGCAGGCTGCTAACTGTTTAAAACCGTGGAATGTTATTAAGTGATGCGGATACAGCGTCTGCGCATGAATGGGAAAAGAGAAATACTGTTCATTTCAGAGCGTGGGGCTGTTGTTGCTGGGCATTAGCTGTGGCATCTGAAGAATGCTGATAACAACTCTCTCCTTTTTTCTTCTCCTTTTGACTCATCTCCTTTATTCTCCTCCTCTGCTCTGTCTCAATGGGATGAACAGTTTTTCCTAATAAAATCTATGACAATATATTCAAATATTTTAATTTTAAGCTGCGTTACAAGGAGACAGATTTGTAAGGGGAGGCTTTATGGTCCTTCTTTTGTTTTATGAGATTAAAAAATATTTAACCACCGCTTTTCTTCTTTTTTGCAGGTAAAGAGAAACATTTCAGATTTGATCAACATCCCAGTCCGGCATCAACAGTGGGAAGGATGGCCAGTGTCAGCATCTGACGACTCTGTAAGAGACGCACTCAGACCGTTAAATTATTTCTGACACCTAAATTGAAACACTTGCACCATTCATTCATATTATTTTTAGTAATTCATTCAAAACTGTTGCAAGCAGTGTTTTGCATTGGGATGGCTTCTGTAAAAATAGTCACAAAGAAGTTGGGCTTTTTATTAACATTCTTAGGTTTGACTTTTATAAACAGTCAAGTATAATTGCTGTTAGTTTTTTCCCAACAATGCATTAGAAATCTGGACTTTTTCAAAAAAGTTCTTGAGCACACCTCACCAAACCCATGCGTAAGAAAGTAAGACGTTAAACGTAATTAAGATGTCAGAGACTGTTCCCGTCCTGTGTCCTCAATCTGTGGACATAAAATCTCACATCATTGAGTCCCGCTGACCTCGTCCGTCCCTGGGTCACTCTCCCCGACCATTCACCCTGCACACAGTCAAACTGATCAGAAGCGATCCTCATACAGAAACTTGAGGAACCTCTGACCCCTTTTGTCTGGTCCCGTCTTTGATGGCATATGTGTTCCCATGCTAATTGTATGGGTGGTTTATCATGCTACATAGAGGAGCGGTTGTGCACACATTCATGTGTTAACCTCGAGCAGAGGTTTCCCCTTTAGAGCTGTGTGACTGATATTTGATTTCTAGTATTGACTTTGTTTCACTTTCTTTCCTAACTAATTTGAGTTGTCAGAAGTAAAGATTTTATTTTCCTTTTTTCCATAGTATTATGTATTTAACTGTATTGGTACTTATTTTATTTTTTTTTCACAAAAAACTGCATTAATAACTACACCTACTCCACAATGGAGCCTTGAATTTTAACAGATCAGATAAGGTTTGTTTTGTTGTGTTGATCATTGCTGATTTTAAATGAGATAAAGCTTACAGTATAATAATGACTAAACTTTGATCAATTGAATGTTGACTTACAAAAACGTGGCATAGAAATATTTGATATTAAATCGGTTTGGGCAAGTGGGGTGCGTTTAATTGAACTTTTAATTGGATTTTTTTTAAAAATTGAAACCTTACAACCAGGAGAATCTCTAAGGTTTCATGGGAGTCCTTGCAAAACACAGTTGCTAAATTACACTTTTTTTTTTTTACACACAATTAAAAATAAAATACATTTTTAATTTACAAGGTTATTAAAAAATAACTCCATGTTGTGGACTCTCAGTTTGGTTTTAAAAAAAACTCAAGGAAATTAATTTAGTTACAAAACAGGTCAAAAGATTTAAAACAACTTCTCCTCATTTTGCCTTTCTTAATGATAAGAGATGATGCTTATATCTGTCAGCATCCTCCTGGTAGCCGTGGCTAAGGTAGTGTGGGATCCTCAATTGGATTTCCGCTCATTGGAGGATCATAAGCCCAGTTGCCACTTGGGTGACACACAGCTGCAGCGTCTGTGTTTCCCGGGTGAGCAGATATTAAAAAGCAGAACAGACAGAAGTGTAATAAAGGCCTCTGCCCCAGCCACAGTCCTCTTATTGAAACGTCTGAGGTATTAACAGAGAAAGCCCTGGGTTTGGCGGGCCTAGCAGGTGGGTAGGAAGCCAGTGCTAGTGTTAGCTCATTAGCCCAGTCTCATCTCCCGGGGTTTGGGCCAATAAATATGGCAGCCAAAGGCCCCAGATTACATTTAGCTCTGTACACTAGACCGCTTGCATTGGAATCAGCTAATACTTAACTCTGCTTGGCCTTAAAGTGTGGTAAACTGTCTTTGCCTGCCTGCATTTACATTTGTGTCTGCATATATACATTAGTGTGTCTGTAAATGGCATGCTATTCTTATATGTATTTTATTTATGGCTGTACATTTGACAGCTAGACCTCTTCACATATTTCATATTAACAAATTATAGTTAATATGTTGTTTAGGTGAATTTTATCAGTTTAATATGTTCTCAATACGAAGCTAATATGGAGGCTTCAGATGGTGTTAAACAAATGAAGGTGAACGTAACCTTTTACACCTCACATCAGCAGTGATCCTGATCCTGTTTCAGATTTCCTCTCCTTGAATAATTCAGAACACAATAAACAGTGAAACACCCAGAGTGGACAGTATCAGGGATGGGGACTATTGGCTTCCCCGGACAGTGTAGAATATGATTTTATATAATCGGGTTTACGAACAGCTTATACTAACTCAGTTTCTCACGATTTCCAATATTTAAGTCAACAATGCTGCTAGCTAAGTAAATGTTCTTTGCCACAATATAAACAAACAATCATTTTTCTGTGATGCATGGCCTTTTCTCTTCTATTTGAATCAAACCAAAAGTTTATTAGTGTGGAAGAGAGGGTTTCCTTGGCGACATCCTTTAATTGTTAGTCTTCAAGTGGTGGCGTTGTCTGCTCTTTTTCCATTTTGATGCTCATTTAACAGAAATTGGTTTAAAATATTTACTTTTGAAATGTGAAGGAAGCGATGTTTCCAGCATACATTGCTTTGGGATTCAAAGCCTCTAGTACTGTAAATGTATGTGTGTAAATGTATGTGCCCACCGATATATATTTTACAGGGAATTCCACAGGTGTTCTGGTGGAGTCTCTTTTCTCTTTAACCTCTTGCCTTCATCCTATTAAGTGCCCATCTTTGTGTCTCCTTTGTGTTTACTGTCTCTTCACTTGTGTAGGTGTTGTTCCTTTGCTCCATCAAAGGGAACATGCTTTAAAGTGGAACTGTGGTTCCTGTCAGTGCAGATGTCAGTAGTAATTATCTCACCCTCACAGGCAGACAACTAATCCAAACACGGCCGATACTAAGCAGGAACGAAGGGAGAGTAGGGAAGAGAAGAAGTGTAGTGAAGGAAAGAAAGGAATAGTGAGGGAGGGGGGGCAGGAGGGAGGGAGAAAGAGAGAGAATTCTTTTCGCTGTGAATGCTCAAGAGCCTCAATGCAAGTGTTAATTAAAAGAATCCAAAAAAAGAGGAGCCAGTTCCTTTTGTGTGGATATGTGGGAGAGGGTCATCTGGGGGGGTTAACCTCACCCCCTCATCTCCCCGTGCCCTGCGGCGCTTCAGGCTTGTTTCCTCGTTTTGCCACTGAGCCGCCAAGCTGCACTTGTGTACCTCAACATCAGGAGAAGCCGTCGGGTCAAAGTGACGGAAGAGGATTGAGAGGCACTCAGCTCATTTTTTTTCACCTCCCCTCCTCACATCCATGTCAGGCCAAACTCTCCAGGCCGTCTTTGAGAAGGGAAATGATCAGCGTTATTTATACACTTAGGCTCTGAAACCAAAGCCTCTCATTGTGAGCAGTAGGTGTAAGGGGTTTACGGGGATCCTCTTGACAGCCGTTGTTAAGATTCTTTCATTTGATTGCCACTTGATTGAGGAAAAGACAGAAAAGACTTGGGGCCGTGCCTCACCATCCCTGAGGCTCACAACTTGTGGTTTCTGTCTGATTTAAGAGCAACAACAAAGTTGACAATTCTGTGTGTGTTTCTTTTGTTGTTTATGCATTTATATTCCCTGAAAAAATTAAATAACTAGAATCAATGCCTTTGATATTTTAGAAGACTTGCAGACATTTCATTTGGCATTTAGTCCTCTTACCTTTGAGAACAGATGGGCTACTAAGTTGTCATTCACAATAATCTGTTTCTTCTGTTCTTTGCATGTAGCCTCGCTGATGCTGTGCCTGATATCCTTCACCTGGCCCAGCATCCATTATGTCCCCCTTTGTTTAGATAGTCGCTATAGTGCACAGCAGTGTGGCTACTTTGAGCTGTTCCATTTTGCTGAGGCTAACATGGGGGAGGAATACTGATCATGACTTTTCCCCTTCCTGACCTGTCAGGGAAGGTTTTTTGTTGTCCAATATTTTCTCTTAAGTTGCTGAGCTTCTGGGAATTTGAGATACATCAGTCAATGTTGGAATCATTACGTCTTTTGTCAGCTTTTCGTTTCATCAGATTTTCAGATTTAAAATGGCCATTTCTGTTGAAATAGAGCTGGTTAGTGTGGGGAAATATTTGTTAAAGAGTGAGTAAGAATAAACATTACATCTTATCAAGTCAGGTCATATCAGAAAGGAACGGCTTGTAAAAGTTACACGGTGGTTCAAAGGATAAGATAATCAAACAACTGTAATATAAATGTAAAGCTCAGAATTGGAAAGACGGATCAATTTACACCATGTGATAAAGTATGATACAACTGCAGTCACAGCGCATCAACCATGCAGCTCCGCTATGACTGTACCCAATGACTGCTGTTATTCTACATCCTATAAAAGATACCACAGCGTGACAAGAGCAAAGTAACAAACAGTAGATATTTGAGGTCTTATCGGTTCCAGGTACACAGCAGTACTCGCTAGCAAGTCTATGTTGCTGACAAGGTCTAGTGGTTACACTGTTCTCTTGGCTATAGAAGCTGAGGCCAGCATTAGGAACCGCTCTGCTTTAAAGAGACACAAGAGAGAGAAACTCCCTGCAGTCTGTGTAGCCCCTTTCAGGCTCAATTGGCGTTGCATGTAATCGTCTCCTGATTCAACCATGTCCAGCTGCTCTTTGTGTGTCTTTGTACCTGACAATGGGGCAGATCATAGGACCTCTGCAGGAGACAAGCAGCTTCTCTGCTTCTTATCACACCAAGCCCGCCTGCCTTGCCCCCATCACTGCTGTTCGTGAGTTCACTCTCCCAGAAAAATTCTCACATCTCTGGATGCCACTTTCCTCTAAATAATAAGTTCTCCGTTTTAAAAATTACTGTGATAGACACCAGTGTGTACAGGCTTTGTTGCACACCACTTATTAACAGCAAGGTGTCTTTAGTTTCCCAGTACAAGGCGCAGCTTCTCTGCCTGTATTGTTGATGTCCCTGGGGATCTAAGCCAGCAGACACCAGCTGTAATGAGTCCCTGCTGAATGCTGACATTTTCAGTCATGACTTTGGCAGCTCATTAATCAGGTGCTCGGTTAAAAAATCACCAGAACAGTTGTGGCTAGTATCTACAGAAACACCATCAACCTTGACTCCATCGAGTCATTTTTAATATACATGTTGTACTGATTTAATGATCAAATCTGATCTGTATTGTCATTGATTAAAAACACACCTCTTGATGAATCCCGTGTAACTGGGCAATATACTCAGGAAACACCAGTTCTGGAAACCCTCTTTTACTGTTTTCTTTTCTTTGTAGATGACGCTAGCAGGCTCTGGTATCAGCTATCCTTGCCATCACCTCAGTGTATGTCGAAAGTCTCCACCGAACTCCCAGGAGCCCACAGAGGAGGTATATACAGCCAAACCGCTTCTCTACAGATCAATGCTGCTGATTAATTTCTCCTCGTAGTTGTGTATGCCAGCCTTTTGTTAATTATTTTTCCTTGGATTAAGACTGATGACTATGTATGTTTACAGTGTGCAGATGTCCATATGGTCAGTGACAGTGAAGGGGATGATTTCGAGGATGCGTCAGAGTTCGGCGTGGATGACTCGGAGATGTTTGGAATGGGTTCATCTACTTGTCGAAAAGCACCTATGAGTATGTATAACTGGAGGAGGTTTTCTATTGGTTCTTTAAGTCCCACTTAAAAGTTCCTACGTTTCACCTCAAGTAACATTTTTTGTTCATTTTCAGTGCCAGAAAATAGTGAGAATGAAGCTGATGCCTTACTGCACTTTACTGCTGAATTTTCTTCAAGGTGAGTTGATTATTAGGACATTCCTGAAGTAAAGACTGTTGGAATGATGCACAACTGCCTTTTCTATTTGTTATAGGTATGGAGAGAACCATCCAATGTTCTACATTGGGACTTTGGAAGCCGCATCTCAAGAAGCCTTTTATGGAAAAGCCAGAGATGTGAGTAAGCTGCTGCATGAAAGTAAATTGTAAATTTGAATGTCTTTTTTTGTCCCTTCTATTATGATTAGGGGGAAATAAATAAAGGGGATAATAAAGTGTGCATAATGTTGGTTTATCCTTGAGCACTGATGTCATTCCCACTTGGTCTGCTCATTAAATCTGTTTTCTTTGCCTTAAGACAACACAGGAGGCGAGAAACAGACTCGGCAGGATATTATTCATATTCCGTCGAGGGAGAAACTAAATTTCTCCTAACTTGTCCATTATTGTTGAGCTGGTGGGAATTCGAGGCATAAACTTGTTATCATAATCACTACATGTCTGAGTTACTGTTCTGCCACAAAGCAGAAAACTGCCTGATGACCCCGTTTTCATCAGCATTGGCGGTTAAGAACACACTCTTAATTCCATTTTGGCAGTAGGAAACTGAGACAACCTCATCTGTGATATCAACTTTTATAATTTCCAACAAAATTATGCTGATATATAATGGAGATAATCAACAATTATTCTCCGGAAAGGTCTTGTGTGAAAAATCAATATAATTTAATCACTGTCCTCAAGTATTCACCCTGACAGCTGAGACTTTATTTTTAGTGGATGACTCTCCCCTCTGGTTTTTTGTCCTTTTAAGGATGCTTGTATCAACTGACAGCTTGTGTGGATTACAGCCATATTAGATTGAGCGGACACATCAAGATGTTAGGGGGAGGTTTAGATCACCAGGCGCTCAGATAGGGAGTGAGTGTGGAAGAAAGGGTGGGAAATAATAGAGAGCATGGCCTGAAAGGAGAGGAGGGTGTAGAAAATGACAATCATGGGAATAAACTAGGGAAAACAGAGGAAAGGACTCGAGAGGTAGCAGGATAACTCTAACTTTTGAGATGGTGTGAAATAAACGGAGAAGATGGGAGGCTCAGTGAAGCTTGGCATTTCGCCTGCTTCCCAGCATATCTCCTCTCCTAAGCCAACACAATATGGCCGATGTCTCCCTGGTGTTCATCAACTCTCTACTTCACACTTTACACAGCACAGGGCCGAAATAGTATTCTTTTTAACTTCTTTTTGCCAACTGCAGCATGTTTGCAATAGTTTTAGAGAAACTGTGTGCATTTGCATGAAAACAAAAGCTGTTTTATATGTTCTGATGGGCCAAACTCTTCCGATTCTATGGTTTCATTAGACAACAACACAGCTACCACCCCCCCCCCCCCCGTTTCTATATCTATACTGTCATCTTGCTTTTTGTGTCTGTTTGCTAAAGAATCCAGTTTTGGTGTGCTCAACATGGAAAAGGCCTACTTCATTAAGTGGATATTAGAAGCCAGATTTGACTGGGGGGTGCGGGGGGGCGCTGGGTTTATAAACACAGGAATCAGTCGCAGTCTCTCAGAGCTGGAGAGAAACTAATCACTAAGCAAAACACTACATTTGATGAAGTGTTTCTGAAGGTGTGTGTTGGGGACTGTTGAGATCGACTCAATCCATCCTTAATGAAAGTGCTTTGGGCTGCTGAGCTGAGCTGAACTCTCATGGGGATCAGTGGTTAGTCAGAGCGTACAGAGAGATAGGCCACCCATCACTAACCACGATCCTCACTAAATCCCCATCAACGCAGTGGTTAATCACTCTAACCCCGCTCTCCTCTGCTCTCCACTCCTATCTCTTGTCTGCCACACACAAAGACACATCAAAATTCATAGCCTCGCTGAAGAGGGGAGTTTGGGGATTTATCACTGCCAAGTACTTACTTTAAAGCCCAGCAATAGCCTTGCAAAGTCAAGAGGAAAGAGCAGCAGTGAATCATATGGCATATGGTATATTGATGTATGTATTCTGTCAGGCTGAAGTCTGTAAGTCAGAAGCATCACAGTAGTTTCTGATTGCTTAAATGCTTTAAGGACTGAATACATGCTCTATGTCCCATTCTGGATTTATCTTTCTTATCAAGAATATAATTACCCTAATTCGTACTTGGGCCGACAAGTGATTTATACTCAAAGTAATTCCTAGATATCCTAATTAGCAGGTTTCTGATTCATTCTTTCTTTTTAAAACCATAAGCACTTAACAGAACATAATAAAAACAGCTCCTACCTGACTTGGTCGTTTATGCTGCTGGGTCATCAACCTGCATTTTCTTAAGTATTGTGTGTTTGGGTTGTGTAGTGTATTTCCCTATTTGAAAGACAGAAATCGCTACATCCTTCAAAATAAGCAGCAATTATTTCAGATAAAAAGGGAAATCTGTATATATATATCTATATCTATATATATATAGATATATATATAGATATAGATATATTAGGTTGAACTGTTTGTTAAAAATGTAACTTAATGCCAGGGAGTCATTTGATTAATCCAGTCTTGAAAAGAGTTTAACATTTGATGCTGTTTCTGTTTTAAAGATGTGAGGTGTCTAAAGTAGAGTGATCTTCCTGTGTGGTTGGTCATCAGTATGAATGTCTTTTCCTACTGCCTGTTCATGGTCATTAGTTCAGTTATTTGAGCTCTTCATTTTGATGTGTTTGCTTTTCCAGACTTAACCTGCCATCTGTAGTACGTTCTCTGTCCAGATTTGCTTTCTTCTAAATTCCTCTGCACGTCTGCATCACTTGTCTCTCGCGGCCTTGTCAAACGTAGTATAAATGAACTAAAGTTATGTCTTGAAGCTTCCAAGAGGTTTGACCTTGGTTCAAGTTTTCAGGTAAGCGGAGTTGGTATTAAAAGGGGATGTTAAGACCTGTTGGAGCTACTTAATGTGTGTGTGATTAACCAAAGCAGAGTAGCTGATAATGGCAGGCAGAATGCAGAAAGGCTGCACCAAATTTGTCACGTCAGCACTTAGTGTTTTACTTTCCAACGCTTGGAAATCTGACGGATACACGTTGAAGTTAAAAACCATCTAACAAACCAATGATACATGTTAAAGTATTTGAACACCACGTCGGCTTAAATCAGTTTAAAGTTGGCCGACACGTTTTACAGCCCTTTCAAACGTGGACGGTAACAGGATTTTGTCTGGGATAACCATAAATGTCTGCATGTTTTGGCCCTGAATTCCACCTTGATGGCTTCCCAGTGCAACTCCTGTGTTAGCCTCAATAGTGTTTGACTCCAGCAGGGGAATCCCCAGAGCAGCACACGGAGCTGTGAGGGGGTGTATTGATGACTGACTCTTAACTGAAAAATTCTAAATCACTGAAGGTAAAGGGGCAGCTGTTTACACAATGGCAGCAACAGGATCTGTTCAAATGGACGTTTGAGGCAATCACACACTCTGTGGGTATGCCACCGAGGGACCAGGCATTCATTGAGTCATTTATAGGCACCTTCTCATGCTTGTAGTCTCATTTTTTTGGCCTCATCATACATTTTCTGAACAATTGTAGAAACTGAGAAATGAGCCACTGACTCGTATTTACATGTTTTTCAATGAGCATGAATTATTTAATGCAAAATTCTATTTATTAGTCTTGATTGGTCCAGAATGCAGTTACTGGAAAATGGCTAAAATAACAGATCAAATGCTTCGTTTAGTCCTCATTTGGGAGAATGAGCCAACATGATTAAATATGCACAATATATGGAGCAATGAGATAACATTTTGCTAGAAATGTAACAGCATTTGAAATGAAAATGTAGTCATTTTAATGTAATGTGTAGCTGTTTTCTGTCAGTCCTCCTACTCCTGAGTTGGATTTTTATTTAGTGTTTGGCTCTGCTACCGTTCCACCACATCATGAGTCTCTGTCACACACACAAAGCCAGCTTAGATTCAGGTGAACAGGTGTGTGAGGAGCTATGTGGTCACTGTCTAGCCCAGGTTGGACCCAGTAATTTAGCTAAACGGAGGGGTTTGCTCCTCCCTGTTGGTACAGACAAAAGCTCTGACTTGAAAGCAGAGAGGGAACACAGGGCTACGGATAGTTTAGCTAAGATGAAGGAGTTCAGTTTGCCCAAATACCCACTTTGATTAGTCTCTTTACACTTACTCTAATTGAGCATGCATGTTTGTCAGTCCTTCCTTCGGAGGTGTCACGCTGTTAAGTTTGCAACTGCACATGCGTGTCAGGATGTTTGTGTGTGTGTATCAGGTTGTGGGTGCGCTTTTTTTTTTTTTTTTGGTTGTAAAACTCCCTCCCCTCACACTCATTCCTCTCTTCAGACTGAATTTGCTTGTCTTCTCAGCATGAGTGTTTAATCTTTTCAGGCAGTTGAATCGGCCCAGTGAATGAGTCCCCAGCTCCTTCTCTCTCGGAGCCCTGGAGATTATTCTAAAGCACTAATCGTTGAGCAAACACAGCAGTGCTCTCCCGTTCCCATTCTACATAGGCCACATTATAGCAGAACTACTTCTTTCACTTCCCCTCACATTTTACTCCCTGCTTAGATTTTTTGCTTTTTGCTGTGTGTAGCCTAGATTACTGCTCCTGAGAAACAGACCTCTTGACTCCCCGCTATGGTTAAAAATGCACAGAGACCAAGAGAGGGTTTTTTTTTTTTATAGCAGAGAAGTGACATGTAATTTAGAGAGCATTATTTCCAACATTGTCCCCTGGAACCTTTTGTGTTTGTGGGCGTGTTTGTTTTTTAATTAGATTGTCAGTTGGGAGAATCTGCCAAGCTTATATGATGGTGTCAATATCCTTGGATTTGGAGCTTCGTCAATATTGTCTGGCCCTGCAGCTACTAACCTGAACAGGCTGCTGGCATTTGGTGTAAAATAAATAGAGTGATTTGTCTGTTTTGCTTTCTCCATATCAGTGTCCCCTCCCAGCAAAGTTTTATTTACACCTCTACCCATTTGATTTAGCTTGGTATTTGCTTTTTTACCTGTCGTGGCCTTGCAGAGGTCTGCTGGGGTCATTCTGTTTCTGCACCCTCTGACGTACCATTAGCTGTGTAATGAGGAATTATCCAGTGATTAAACACTGCCTGTGGTTAGTAGAAACCACAGCAATTTGTTGTATTTTGGTGTTTTAAACGATCTTTAATGATTTTGACCGCAGTTTTTTCTCTTCAGTGACTGTTCAGCGATACATTTTTCCTGCACTTTATTTTTGATTTTACCAAACTGACTCTGTTGCTTTGTGCTCCTCGCAGAGAAAGCTGTTAGCCATCTACCTCCACAACGATGACAGCGTACTGAGCAATGTCTTCTGCTCTCAAATGATGTGTGCCGACTCCATCGTCTCCTACCTGAGTCAGAACTTCATAATGTGGGCCTGGGACGTCACTAAAGAAGCTAACAAAGCCAGGTACAGTAGAGTCGCAGTTGTTCACATTGTTCCTCACCGATTCTAAAATCCACATTTATTTTAAATACTATGCAGATCTTAAGTCTTGGGTTTTCGTTCACCTCATCATGTCTGCTAGTTTGCACTGGTCTGTAAAAACTTCCTAAAGTGTTTATATCGTGGCTATAGTGACTATAACCTATTGGCTAACAGTATCAGCAAGTATAGAAAATCAACTGGGGGGGTTTGCAGATTGAACAATAACACAAACCAAACCCGACTGCATTATAAATAAATTAATAATTGTCTGGGTCACACATTTCCGGGGCCCATTCAGACTATTTTCAGGAAAATATTACCTGTAAAGATAAGTAGACCAATAACTGCACCGCTAAGCCCTGACTCCATGCTTAATCCTAATGTTTTATTTATATGTGAGTGACGGCATGCAGGAATGGACTGTTTGCCTAGCGAGTTGTATCCAATAAAAAGAATATTGACTGTATTTCAGTCGAGGAGCTGCTTGATAGTGCACAGTGGGCTTGGCATTCCTCAAGAGTGCCCCGTGTGAGGAAAGCTGTTACCATCCTCTTCAACTTTAACTTTTGATTTTGAGATTCACAATGTGAAATCAGGGCTTATTGCACTCTTTTGTCTGCTCTGTCCTTGTACCGTTTATGGATATTTGTGTTTGGTCATTTGTACAATATGTAAACCAGAACTGCTGAAAAGCTAAAACTGAGGATTACTAAGGTGTAACTACATGGCGGGACCCTCAGTTGGGCAGCCTCCTAAGCAGTCTGGATACATGTTGGCCAAGGGGAGAGAAGAATGAGTATTTTGGTATGTGTGGTACCAAAATAAGCTTTTTACCTAATTTGCAGATTATTACCTCTTCTTCAAATTCAGGAACTCTGTTCTTGGAGGTCGATGTTTTGTCATTTTAGTCGTGTGCTTGGGAAAGCCTCATTTACCTCAGAATTTTCCTTATCTGCCCTCTATATCTTTTCTCCTGCTCTCACTCCCCTCCCCATTCTTTCCAGTTTCTATTCTCTTTGCTTCTCAACACTCTCCTTTCGCCCAGAACTTTTAGTGTTGAACTTGCCCTCTTCTAGCAGCCATTTAAGACAGACTCACACCCTGATCTCACCCTCCATTATTTCTCTTCAGAAAATTCTCTTTTTCTTTCCTTTCACTCTCCTTTCTCTCCCATCAGCCACCTTTGCTTTTTGCCCCAGCTGAGCCTCTTTATTGCACATTAAATGGCAGGCAACATCTGGAGCTTTTCATCACACACAGCGAGTCACAGCTTTGCTGCTAACGCATGCATGCACATGTGCGCTCTCACTCACACCACCTCTCTGTATTCTCACGCTCTCCACTCGATCTGAAGTGACTGTTGATTGGCATCCGTCACACAGTCCATTGGAAAGGTATCCCAGTTCAGGGTGTGTGAGTGTGTATGTCCGTGTGTTTGTGTGATGAATCTGCTGATGTTGGAATGTGCCTGTTGCTTTTCACACTATTTTGGCATCTTTCCCAGCAAAATGATTATTAATAAATGCAGTTTTCCTGACTGAATGCCAGTTTAACTGTCACCCACGTAATATTTATCTCATGTAGCAGACAGGGACTGCACTGTCAGAATATATGTTCAATTTTAAAGTGATTGAAAACCAACCACTTCTTTCTGGTTCTTTCATTAACATGGCAGCAGATTGTTAACATAATCAATGAGTGCAAATGAGTCCAAAATCCAAACACGGCAGTGAAATTGGCACTGCCATGAAAGTATAAAGTGTCTCTAAGATGATAATGTCATTTTCAAATCAAAACACCTCCATATTTGCACAGCAGTTCCCCGGTCATAGCCTCTTTAACCTACTGCCCTCGAGCAGAAGGTACAAGGTTGGGAGGCAACCCACAAACAGCTCAGATACCCTTGAGCCATTAGGCTCCTAAACAATATGTGCAATACAGGAATGGCATGTGAGTGAAGGACAGTTTACAGTTTTTATTAGGCTGTATTCATTTTTGTATATATTGTTACTTTCTCCTTTTATGTTGTTGCACTGTGGTGGAGGTATCGTGAACCAACTTTGTTGTAACACTGTACAGTGACAACAATGTCTGTTCTCATTCTCCCAAACTATGTGCATGACACAGTGAGTGATGGCAGTAACCGGTTCTCACACATGCAGCCACAGAGAAATATTCCCTGCAGCACTACATCACTGTGCTGACATGTCCACGGCGCGATGATGCAAATGTCAGGTCAAACCAGTCAGCTTGCATCTTCACGCAACCCTGGGATTTGATGAGACCTGATGAGACAGACCATGGAAACATTTACTGTTTTAGACATCTTGCGTGCACAGTGAGAGGTGAAGCATTCGAATCTGTCAGTCGTATTAACCAATGGAGCAAGCCTTAGCTGTACATTCTGTGCAGGTGTTTCCTCAACATGTAGTTGCCCCTGAAGGAGTTTCAAATGCCACAGAGGCTAGGCTACATTCTCCACCCTGTTAGGCTATGGGTGAACGGCCCTGTGTTCAACTGTTCCACTCAGTTTCTGCAGTAGTTTGATTTCTTCTTCACTGATTTCTTCCTGTACTGGTAGACCTAAATGTGTGCCAGAGGCTGGTTAAAGTGCCGCTTCAACTGAGCTGTGATATATACTGCAGAGGAGTGACTTTCTTAGGTTTGAGATAGAAACTAAAGTAAGTTGGGTTGCTTTTGATGGGAGCTTTAAGATTGGGTTACCCTTTAAATTAGTCAGCTTTGTTCCCGACTCTTTCATTACAGGTTAGAGTTTCCCTCTGGGCTATTGTTATGGCCTGCTTGGTTCAGGGTCTGAACAGGGACAAAATGATCAATGGAATGGTGAATACCAGATTTCTTCATTGCAAGGTTCAGGTCACTCAAAGTTTAACAATGTTAAAAGTTTTTCTCGGTTTCACCCAAACTTCTGCTCCATCATCTATACTATTCTGAGTATTCATGATTTGCCTCAGGAACCACTGAATGAACCGAAGCACTCAATTTCATAGTTTTATATGTCTGCAAGTTGCTCAGCTTCAGCTTATGTTTTAATGAGCTACACCCCCCTCTCAGACAGCATACTTCCATCTATCTTATTCCTCTGACCTACTGTCCCTCCATCTATTCCATTACTTCTCCATTTTACCAGCCAGTTATTAAAGTAGATCTTATTAAAAGGCAGGAGAAAAGCTAATCTATATTTGCATTCAGTCTATAGCAATTCATTAATATTATGACATTTACCGGGAGCTTGGCGGGGCCCCGGCTGCCTGCTACCCTTTTCCCTCTCTGAAATGTTAATTTAAAAAGTTCTGTCTTTGTAATGGAATAAAATATCCTCTCCTGCCCTATCAAATCTGGGTGCCTGGTGAGGAATACTAATTCATCTCTGGCTCCAACTGAGTATCGCATCCCTGATGGAATAGGAAAATAGCGTTGGTTTCAAAGTCCTCAAACCTCTGAGTTGCATATATGTCTCTTGGCTGCAACTGGAGTAAAAACATCCTTTTACACATGTAAAATGTTCATCTCTGTGTATATTATTGGCTGATTTATGTATATTTTCTTTCATTTTAGTCTGAAATCCATCTTAAAGGATACTTTAAATACATTATAAAAAATCACTGACCACTGGATTTGATTATTTTCTTTCAGGCTACTCACCATGTGTACGAGACACTTTGGCAGCGTGGTCACGCAGACCATACGGACGTACAAGACAGACCAGTTTCCCCTGCTCCTTATAGTCATGGGGAAACGCACATCTAACGAAGTTCTAAATGTTATTCAAGGTAAAGACAGCTGTTTCATTGGGATGTGTGACGGAATAAATGCACGCTGTGCAATAATTAATTGGTTGGTTGGTTTTTTCAGGTAATACAACAGTGGATGAGTTGATGATGAGGTTAATGGGAGCAATGGAGATTTTCACAGCACAACAGCAAGAGGACATCAAAGATGAGGTAAGATAAAGTGGGATACAGAAATCCAGCATATTATATCCCACATAACTCCCGGCAGCTCATCTTTGGTGGTAGCTGTGGCTTTTTAGCATTGTGTTCTTTCACAGAAGTACAACACAGAATACGTCACAGCTATCTGATTCAATTCACTCCTATATCAAACATTTTTCTAGTTTCACAAGTAACTTTAACTTTTTTGTTTTTGTTTGAATGTGCGGAAGCACTGAATTTGCAGAAGTAACATGCACTTTAGGCTCATGACGAGCAACGGATCATAGCAACAATAAGCTAACGAGCAGAGAATTTCATCTACACATTCCTCTTTATTTCCACTAAAACTACAGTGGGTTTTGAAATAGTTGTGGGACTAGTCAGTATGTCTGTACCACTTTTCTGTGTTTGTCTTGGCATTGTCTTCTTTAGTGGACATTCACCATTGAGGGACACGGTCCATACCACAGCCCTAAGAAAAGGTGTTTTTCATGCAGTAGACTGGAATCTGGGACAGTAGACCACAGTGGGTCTTTCGCTTTCAAAGGCTTTTACTTGACCTTCTTAACCACTTACTGATGTTTGTTCAGAGGCTTCAAACAGGAGAATAAAGACCGACAGTGGTTTTGTCTAGACAGCTTGTCAGGCAGCTGAGCATTTGAGTAGAGGGTTCTCAAACTTTAGTTCTGTTTATTTGGTTGAAATGTGGGAATTTAAAAACACATCAGCTTTGTTTTAATTTTTTTAGTACAGTGATACGACTTGTATGTAAGCCAGTCTTCATCTTTGACAGAGATGGTCTTAGTGATAGAATCTAATTTCTTTCTCTGGTTCCCACGCTGCTTTCCTAAGGTTGTGCCTCTGAGTTGACTACTGTATCCACAGATGACACATGTCACATCTTATTAAAGGCAACAGTTAGAGTCTCTTAACCACAGAACGTCCTCATCGTAACTTGAATAGGCTAGTTTTTACAGTTGTGGGAACCAGTTCAGGAATGAGTTTTGTCAGACACACCCTGAGGGATAGACTTTGGGTGGGTCACTGAGTTTTGATTGGCAGCTGGTCTCCTGGCATTTTTAATTGCAATTTTGCTTTTACTTCATTGCGGATGTGTCTTTCCTGTCACTCATCAATTATACACTTGTATCATTAAGTGACAGCAGATAGACAGAGCATGTGAGTTATGTGCTCTAGGTATGATCTTAGCAAAAGCTCTGTTACCGTTTTGTTACCAACATATAGGAAAAAATAGGCTTAATATCAACTTGAATAGGAGCATACTAAGGACTGGGGGAGTTCCCATTTTTACAGGTTTTCCAGCTAGATTTGGCTCATCTGTCTAAGTGTGGTGTCGGTTGCTATTTTACAAGCCGTGGCCTGTATTTTATTCGATCAAACACCATAGTAAGTGCAAAAATCAACTAATGCAGTTATGTAGTGCACACAAAAAATAGGCTTTTTTGTGTATGTTTTCACATCTCGACATGATTAAGTAAGTAGGTGCATATATTAATAGGTGCTGTGTAACCAGGCCAGGTTCGATCCTGGCGTTGCGCAATCTTATAAAATCATAAGCGGTTTTAAACACATTGTTCCTGTTTGATTATTCACAGCGAAATTTATCTGGACATCTTTTGAGAAGACAAAATGTTTTTTTTTTTCCCTGCTGTCCCTTTTCCCCAAACACAATCATAGATATGGCCAAATCCAGCTGCTCAACCCAGACATTCCTTTAACTTCTGTTAGCAGCCCCAATGTGCATTCAACCAACCGTACTGAGTCGCCAGTCATCCTTACATCCTTACAGCCGTCTGTGTTTTAAATTTGTAGTGACTCAGTGTTTTCTCAGTGTTTTTGTCATCGGCATTCTCTTGTTAGATCATTTCCCGTAAATTAAGACCTTCTGTCCGTCCACAGTAATATCTTTCATTTCAATGCATAGAGTTGACGGTTACTGACGCACAACTGTTGGTGACGACTGTCCTCACACCTTGTAGCAGACTGATAAATCAAGTCATAAGCATTTTGAGTTCATAGTAATAGGAGTAACGTAGTAACTGACTGCTCATATCTAATGACGCTCCTGTCCTGGCCACATCATGACATTGTTGAGCATTTCAGGTCTTTCAGCATCATCCACATCGTCCCCCAGGCGACCCAGCTGGGGGTGGTCAAGCCTCCAACATGTGACCAGACGGCTATTTTGCTACTCTGCTCCCCATGGCTCTCCTCTCTTCAGCCCCAGCCATCATGAGGCTCTGTCTGCTGCTTGAGTAACATGGTGGATGTCTGTATACTTCTTCCCTCCTTCAGTGCCCCAGTTGCTGAAGGCTCTAGGTAGAAATCTGGCTGCAAAGCCCCTGCAGGCAGCCTCAGTTGGGAGACACTTAGCCCTCCACTTATTGACAGTTGCTCACAAGCCTCTCATACTTGGCGAGCTTCCTTTCAAAGGCCTCTTCCAAACAATCTTCCCAAGGAATGGCAAGTTCTGACACAAGCACTTGCTTGGTTAACTCGGAATGAAGGACTATGTATCTGGTCTCAGGGTCGTGTTAACAACTTGCCGAGGGAATTTGAGGTGGCACTCTAGGTCCATCTGCAATTGCCAGCCCTTTGCCAGCCCAAGATGCCTGCCTAGTGGCAGTTTTGGGCTTCTTTCAGGCCTTGACAAAGTTGGTGGATATCTGGGTGGTTTTTAAGTATCTGACCATCTCCACTCATGCAGGAATAGCCAGGCTTCTCAGGATCTGGTCATGCTGGCATCTATATCGACCGGAGTTGGAAAATATTGAAGACCAGTTCTGCCTCAAGTCACAACTCCCATCGCACTGTTGTGGTGCAATCTGGACTCAACCAGCAGCAACTGCAGCTTGTTGCGCCATCTATAGAGCGCTATATTGCTTAGACTCTTGGGATTCAAGCCAAATTCTTAAATGGCTACTAGTTTTCCTCTCCAAGATTTCTACTGTCAAGTTAGACTTCATAGATCAGACGTGGCCAGACCGATCCACTGCTCTCAACCATCTTATAATGGAAGAGGTCGATAGGATGGAAGCTGTGTTTCTCAGCGTGGTGTTAAACACCTTTCCTAAGCTTTTGGCAGCCCCCCTCTATCAGGACACACTTGCTGGAATGTAAGTTCTAACATTAGTGCTTGATTGATTCAGAATGGGCTATTTCAGGGTCGTGGTAGCAACCTGCTTTTGGAACTAGGGCTGGCACTCCAGGTCCACCTGCTGGTCACTGGCCAAGACCAAAATGCCCACAGATGTTCTAGCGGCAGTTTTTTGGGCTGCTCTTGAGCCATGACAGCATTGATAGGGTCATGTATACCAACTTATAAAATTAAATAAAAATGTCTTTCTTGTTTGACATTAAAGCTTGTTTGTGAGTTGTGGCTATCGGAGCAAAGACACCTTACTAAAAATAACTGATATGGTCGAGAGTCTGACCTTTGTCTGATGTTATAATAATTATAACTTAATTTAGGAAATCTATATCCCTACATCAGGTACGAAACTGCTGATGTCCACATAAAAATGATCTTCTGAAAATAATCTGAATAAGAAACCTCCAAATAAATCAATTTTATCTCAATTGACTCGCAGATTAACACTTTACTACCTTCACCCAAAGCAAAGGTTAATGTTTAAAGCGTTTGCGTGACTTAAAGCTAGTCTTTTGATGGTAGCCACATTTGATGCTTTTGTTCCCCTCAACTATTCTTTTACAGTTTTCTTTCAATATTGCTCTATTATTTGGACCAAAAGCACCAATGTATCCTTTGCATTTTCCAATTGAATACAATAATACACACTGTGCTTTTGCCTAGCTCCACAGTAACCCTCTGATCATTACAATAAGCTTACTTTGTCATATCCGGGCTGGTACACAGCATGGGCCTTCAGGAAAAAAGAAAACTAATGGCTGTGTACTATTAGCACAATGGACATTCGTATTTAGTCTCGGGCTTTACAAAACACTTTGTAGCCACAGCAGGGAGAAAGAGAATGCGGCCTGTCCCCCTTCCCTCTGTACAAACAGGAAGAGAGAGGCAGAGTGAATGGAAGAGAAAGGGATGGTGAAACTGAGATGAGAAAGCATGAAAGAGGCTCGGGGTCTGATAAATGACAGTCCGGTTGCAGCGAATCCCCTTCTAGTGCTACTCTTTCATACCTGCTGTTTGTACATAACCACACTTGACATGCAGCATTTTCTTTCGCTGTGTTCTTTCTTTGGCTCGGTCCTGCTCCCACACCCGACACCTCCGTTTAGATGTTTTGTCCCCGTGTGTCCTTTATCATGTTGGTAGTTAATGGGCCCCCTCTTTCTTTCTTCCCGTCTTTACTCAGGATGAGCGTGAGGCTAGAGAGACCGTGAAGAGAGAACAGGATGAGGCCTACCGCCTGTCTTTAGAGGCTGACCGTAAAAAGGTATGTTAAATATAAAACAAACTTAAACATCTGAATACAGTCATGTGGCAAAGGGGCACTTCTACAGTAGCATCAGAAGTGGACGGACAACTTGTTAATGGACCTAAAACGGTGAATTAACCTCAAACCTGAACATAAGTCGTCATGACTGTTTCACAAATTTCTATCCAAGTCAACGTCACACGTAAATGTTTTAGCATTAAGGCGATGAAGGGATTTGTTTTTGCATACATTGTAATTTTGGTTTCCTACTTTCCTCTCAGAGAGAAGCCCAAGAGAGAGAAGAGGCCGAACAGGTTCGTCTGGAGCGGATGAGAAAGGAGCAGGAAGAGGAGAAGGAGGTAAGAATTGCCACTGCAGGGATGTTTGTGCCCATGGCTCTTTATTTCCTGTTTTTCAAATGTGCAGATCAGTGAGATTAGTTATGTTTATTTTACATTACACACGAGAGCGTTCTCAATTACAGTGAGACCACCCCCATAAATGTCACCTTACATACACAGTTATTGTTCTACTAAACAGTGATCTAGCACACAGCCTCGTATTGAAACCCAACTAAATAAAAGCCTGAGGCCATTCATGTACACAACCACACACGGACAATCTAAGTCAACACACATATTCACCTGAGAACAATTATTGAAGGAGAATGGAGGCAAACAGACATACACAACGGCAGAGACACTGTCACGCATGCAGGGAAAACAATAATTGTGTGTGACGATGGCACCCATGCTGTAATACAGACCATAGTAATAGTTTAGGCCCCCTCCTTGTTGTTTACTCACGAGCAGAGCGCTTGATGCTGCTCAGTGGTATTGGGTGACCCAGCTCATTCAGGTGATTTGTCACTTGAGTCAGACAGACAGCAACAAAAGACTCCCAGAGCGAGCCTTCTTAATTATATCACTGTAGTCCACCAAACAAACTGTACGTGCACGCTTGTGTAGTTCCCAACAGCCACTCTGATCTTGTGTTTCCTACTTCTCCAACTCTGCTCAGCTGGTTTCCATTCTGTCCCCTGTGCTAACATACTGGTGTTGAACTTGTGCTGCTATCAGGATATGAAAGACAAAAGAAAACAGCAGGTGTGCGACCAGAACAATGGTGGCATTTCTGCTTTTGTGTGTGACTTCAGCTTAACTTGAACTTGCTTTATCTGTCATTTAGATTCATTTTTAATTGTACTTAAAGAATTTATTTTTTCTCCTAATTATTTATTTATTACTTTATTTTATTACTTAGAAATCCCTCAAGAGTAGATGGAGAATCAGCATGTGAAAAACCCCAATATGAATTGATATAGTATTAAACGCCTAATACTTGTTTTCAGTTATATTTTAAACGAATAGCTACGAGCATATTTTTAGAAAAGGAGCAGATTGGTGGTAGACAGGTTCCAGAGACCAGATGATGCTGTTGCTTTGTGGGAGCTGTTGAGTTGTGGGGTGGGGTTCGGGGGTGCGGTGTTTGTTTGCTGCCTGCGTTCACCTCCTCCGGGGGGTCTGAACACACATTTGTCAGGCTGCATCAGGTGCGTGCCGTCACCTGTTTTCTGTCCGTGGTGAGCTGATAAATACGCAGGAAGATGCTTGTGTGTGGGTTTGGTGGTGGCCGAGGCCCAACCAGACGCGTGCCCCGTGGGTTCTTCAGGGACGCTACCGCTCACATTTGTTGGTGTAATTGAACATGTAGGGTCGACTCTATGTCTGCTGGTGCACAAACACAGTCCATCCTTTCTGTTAATTGTGTGTGTCTGTGTGTGTGTGTGTGTGTGTGTGTGTGTGTGTGTGTGTGTGTATGTGTGTAACTTGGTCCCTTGGGCCCACTTTAACTCAGTCAGCATCAGCTATTGTACCTGAGGGAGTTGATGGCGGAGCGGCACGCGCGCTACCCTGCCCACCCAACACCAGAAGCTGTTAATGAGCTACTGTTGTACACTCTTATGAAATATAATTGCATTATGGTGTGTAAATAAAGCCGGGGCGTGTTGTCACAGCATATGTTCCCCGGCTGGCCAAACAAGCACGAGGGAGTGGGGGAGGAGGTGAGGAGGCGAAATTTAGAACACACAAGTTTGTGCTGTTTAGCTTTGATGATCAATGGAAACTGGCTAAAGAGTACTGTGTCCTTTATAACCTGTTTTTTGGGGGTTTTTTTTTTTACATTTTACATCCTGAAATCTTGTCTGCTGTAATTATGAGGTGTCCAAGTTTATCACTGTTCTGAGGTGAACTGAACTCTCCACCTTTGTCTTGCAGGCCATCCGTCTGTCACTGGAGCAGACCCTACCACCAGAACCCAGCGAAGATTCGGGAAAGCAAATTAGCAAACTCAGAATTCGCACGCCGAGTGGCGAGTTTGTAGAACGGCGATTCCTGGGAAGCTGCAAGCTTCAGGTCCTCTTTGACTTTGTGGCATCCAAGGGATACCCGTTTGAAGAGTTCAAGCTCCTCACCACCTTCCCTCGTAGAAATGTGAGTTCTCATTCTCCTAAAAAAGGCAAAACACACATATACAGGAATTACCGCTTCTGCTGGAGCTGGTTTATTCTTTGTCACCATTGAACCTCTGCTGTGAAATACCTATTTATCTGACCTGTGTGATTCCTGGAATATTAATTAGCATCAGTCTGTGGTGAATACTGTAGGATACAGTTGTCAGCGCTAACAGTGATATTCTCCACGGCTCTTCTGCTGACAGCCAGCAGCTCTCACTCAGCTACAGGCAGTCATTAGAGGGCCTGGTTGCCTCACTCCTCAGTGGCGAGTTAATGAGCACTGTTTTAACCACCAGTTTAATTAGCCATGCTGCTGGAAACAAAAATGGGATTTCCATTAATCAGGAGTGCAGTGCATGTATGGAGGGAGTGAGTGATTGGTGACTGGTTGTATAGAAGGGTGTGTGTGTGTGTGTGTGTGTGTGTGTGTGTGTGTGTGTGTGTAGGCTTGCCCGGGCAATGTGCCATCATATTCTGTAGAGACCACAAGGGCACAAACACCTCAAACTAACACACACATTAACGCCTCGACGACACTCTCGATCACAATCGCACACTTCAACACATTCACAAATATTTTCAAGCAAACACATGCCCCACTCACAACTTTGTCACTTAAAGGATTCACAGTTGTCTCTTTATAATCAAGAGTAAACATGTGTTTGAGACAGAGATAAAGATGTGTCTGCGTTGCAGATGAAATTCAGGAAAAACAGGATGGGGGGGATTAGAGGGGGGGTGGAGAAGAGAGGAGGATGGTGGCTGCAGAAACGGAGGAGAGGAAAGCCTCGACAAAAAGATTTAATCAGAGAAACAGTCTGAAAGATAGAAGTGGAAATGATATTAAAAAGATGAAGATGGGGGGGGGTAACGCCCTGAAAACAGAAAGGCGGGTGATTGTTGGAGGAGAAGGAGCTCGGTGGTGGTGCCAGTTTGAGGCTGTGAACACAGGCCCCCGTCTAATCCTGCAGCTCTCTGTTGTAATTAAATGGGAGAGGAGCAGAAAGCCTCCATCCATCCAGACGCTCTCACTGTTGCTCTGCCAGGACCAGAGGATGGAGCACTATTGCGTTCGGAATACTGCACAACTGTTGACACCTCCTCCTAGTGCTCCGCTGCTTCGCACTCTTCTTATCCTGCTCCATTTCAGGCTCTGCAGACGTTCAACAGGGGCACAAATCTACCTTTTATTGATAAATCGCATCTTTCGTGGCCAAAATGTGCCCCTGGCTACATTTTATCCCCCCTTTTCCCACCAGCATATCCCCGACTCAACACGCCACACAGGTTTCATGGCTTTTAATTCAACAATCTACGAGTCTCCAGTTTTTGGACGGACTCTCCTCCTCAGCATTTGGTTCCAGTGGCTTATCTCTTCAGCGCTACAGCAGGCCTTACATTGGCATCATTTGTACGAGGCTTAGCCGTGCTCAGGGAACTAACCCTGCCTCCGTTTCCATGTCTGTCAGCGAGTTTGAGGAAGGGGCGGGTGGGGGGGGTGGGGGGGGGGGACTTTTAGTGTTTCAGTTTTCAGCTTTTGATTCACGAGATTCCTCCTTCCGCTTTGATACTTGTTGAGCACCAACTGCTTTACAAGGCCTGCGGTGAACATGTTTAGACTGTCGGTGGGATCGGCCTCTTCCTGCTGGCTGCTCGCGCACCCCCACACATCGGTGACGTGGATCATGGATCATGGGTCGGTGGATCATGGGTCGGTGGATCATGGGTCGGTGGTCCCGCTCCGATACTCTGTTTCACCTCCTCTTAATCCTTCTTCCAGTTCTGTCCGCGAATCGGTCCCAATAATCAGACAAAACCAGAGATGCTAAAAAAATAAACTGGGGGGGGGGGAAGTTTTGTTTCAGTAGATTTTACATCTGTTTTAATCGTCAGTTTGCGTTTCTTATCCTGTGATCTGAACCGAGGCTGCTCACAGGAAGGACTGTAGATGTTTATTTTAAGTTTCGCTCAAAGCCACTTCCTCGGGGGTGTCGGCGAGCGGCGTCGCACACACCGCTCGTGAATGAATTTAGTCAAAGATGGAAAAGTCAGACGATCAGTTGTAAATCCACCTATTTCCCAACAAATGCCATCTCAGCTTACAATAATGTTAACTTTTTGAGAGTTCTCAGCATTTACAAAGTTGTCTGAAAAATCAAATTCTTTTTTTTTTTTTTTTAAAGCGAATTCCAGGAGGGGGAAAATGTTGCCTATTTCTCAACTTCTTTGAAAACAAGTTCATTCCTGATCTTTCCATCCCATGTTCCTCCTCCTCCATCCTCCAGGAGAACTGTCCTGCAAGAGCAAAAGCTTCTGTCTGTATCCCCCTCTCTCTCTCCCTCCCTCTCTCTCCCTCCCTCTCTCTCTCTCCCTCTCTCTCTCCCTCTCTCTCTCCCTCCCTCTCTCTCTCCCTCTCTCCCTCCCCCTCTCCCTTTCTCCCTCCCTCTCTCTCTCCCTCCCTCTCCCCCTCCCTCTCCCCTCTCTCGCGGCTCCCTCCGCCCCTCTTCTCTCCCTCCCTCCTCCCTCTCTTCTCTACCCTCTCTCTCTCTCCCTCCCTCTCTCTCTCTCCCTCCCTATTTCTCCCTCCCTATTTCCCCCTCCCTTTCTTTCTCCCTCTCTCCCTCCCTCTCTCCCTCCCTCTCTCTCTCCCTATCTCTCTCCCTCCCTCTCTCTCTCCCTCCCTCCCTTCTTCCTCCCCCCCGACCTATCGCCTCCATCTCTCTCCCCTATCTCTCCCCTCCTCTCGCTCTCCCTCCTCCCTCTCTCTCTCCCCCTCCTCCTCCCTCCCCTCTCTCTCCTCCCCCTCGTATCTCTCTCGCCCCCTCCCCCCTCATCTCTCTCCCCCTCTCTCTCAGCCCTCCCCCTCCCTCTCCCTCCCCCCTCTCTCTCTCCCTCCCTCTCCCTCTCCCTCCCCCCCCCCCTCTCTCTCCCTCTCCCTCTCTCCCCCCCTCTCCCTCTCCCTCTCCCCCTCCCCCCTCTCTCTCTCCCCCTCTCTCTCTCCCTCCCCCTCCCTCTCCCCCCTCTCTCTCTCCCTCCCTCTCCCTCTCCCCCCTCCCCCCTCTCTCTCTCCCCCTCCCTCCCTCTCCCTCTCTCCCTCCCTCCCTCTCTCTCTCCCTCCCACCCTCCCTCTCCCCCTCCCTCCCTCCCTCCCTCTCCCCCTCCCTCTCCCCCATGTTTTCCCTCCTAGTCTTTGCGGCACATTTCTGCCTTTGAAGCAGCGTATCCTAGCCTGTCCCTTTCTGTTCTCGCCCCGGCGCTCCGTGCTGTCAGCGCTCCTGGCAGCAGATAATGATCTCCCACTGCTTTTGTAATTGGTCAAATAAACACTTGACAACACTAGTCTAAAACGGGCAAGTTATTTGGTTTTAATTAACATAGTGCGGCCTGTAATGGCTTCATTAAAAATGCGTTTTTTCAGCTGCACGTTTGATTATGTTAGAAGCGGACATCTTGGGCGCCCCTGTTTATTTTCCCTTTCTTTTCTTTCCCAGCTGGGCGTTCGTCGGTGTGGCGTCCTCTGTTATTAGTTTGTTTTATTCATTTGAATCAAGTGAAATACGATCGCGGTATTTATTTTCAACTCCGTGTTAAGTGCTAATTAATAATGAGAGCGAACGCGCGGCGTGATAACATCAGATCTGAGCTATTGATAGCGTACATCTGAATTTTTTAGTGGCGAAATAAAGACAAAATATCAAAGAGTGCTGAGAAACACCATCTGTCATTTTAATTGCTTCCAGTTTTAAAATTAGACTTTAAAACTGCTGAGCTCAGAGATCTTTCCTGCATCAGGCAGGAAGCAGTTTAGTCTTTTTAATTCTGTTAATTTGTGTGTTTTTAATTAAGGCCTGGATCACCCTTTGTCATATTCCTCCGTTTATTCGATTGAAATTGGCTGCTGAAAATTATATTGACTCGGGGTTGAAAACAAACTGCAAAGCAGAGAGCTCGATGTCTTATGTATGTACAGTATGTCCGTATGTATGCATGGCGGCAAAGGAGCAGCAGAGAATATGGCTTATGCAGAGCAGAGGAAAAACAACAGCTTTGTTTGTTGACAGATGCCTCCATGCTTATGGTCTGTTAATTGGATAACAATGTAAACAATCACCGATGGCGCCACGTCTCCTGTGTCAGTGTGGCATCTTGTTTCCCTGCTTTCCTCCTCAGACTCAGATGCTGTTCTTCCCCCATCAGGTCTCCCTGGTGCACAGACTCGCTCTCAGAATTCACCCAGAGCCACACACACCCAGCACCGACGCTGTCGTGGGGTCCGCAGATTTACACACGCGCGCACCTGCTCCACCCTAAAGCCTCATTTACTCATACCTGATGCTGTGGGGTCACAACAGCCTGTCGGGTTCATTAGCATGGCAGCCATTTGTGATGCGCTGCCCCCCCCGAGGTGGAAGAAACAAAGCAGCAACAGCCCTGTTGGTCCTTTTATTTTATTATTTTTCCTCCATGTTTGTGACACACACACACACACACACACACACACTTACACCAGCTTACATCCCTTCCTAACATCCTAACACTCCCTGCCGTGCCTGAGACAGCCGGGAAGGTGAGGGGCATAAGGTTGACATAGCAGCCCCTCCCTGTACACAGCGGGCTCCCGGGACCTGTCTGGGAAGTCAAGAGTCTAAATAACACGTCGAAATGAGAACAAGGAGATGAAAGACGCGGAGTCAAAGACCACCTGATGTGCACTTGGTCTGACATTTGGGAGACGGATAGGTCGTCTGATGCTGGTGTATCCTGACTTTTCGCTCATTTACTCACCTTCTGTTCAGAGGGTTCACGCCGTTCTCTCCGAGACCTCGCAGCCTCCCGACTTTAACGCTCAGGCAGCGGGTTGGTTGTTGAGGTTCTCTCCACCAGGGATCAGGTTATTGTTTGTTTTTTAAAGGATTTCAGTTAAGTTGTTTGTGCTAAACTCCTCCGTTTTTCCAGCCTTTCCTCATAATTACTCCGTTTTAAAGGAGCTGTTGAGGACTTCACGTTCCTGTGTTTTTCCAAACGTGTGTTCGAGCGCTGTCACTCTGCGTGTTGTGAGGTCGACCTTTACGATGCCCTCTGACCTTCTGCATCAGGTACGCGGAGCCGGTTAATTATCCCGCTGTGAGGTTAGAATGGGAGTCCTAATCAGAAGGGCCGACACAGCGGTCCTCAGATAAGCTCTGGACACATCGTGGTGTCACAGCACCTCGCCCCTCCAGCCCAGGTGTTAGATTGGCCCAGTGTAACACAAGCCCTCCGGTGATTAGCTCACATAAGCTAAGAGGCTCAGCGTGTTGGTGGGTGTCGGAGAAAGAGCCAGATTGTCCTGTTTTATAAAAACATGGGTCAGAGTCCTTCATGTCGGTTAACTCCATCAGCTCCGTGGTGGGTGGCACTGCTTTATTCCTCCGCTGCTGCTGTTGAAAACAGATACCTCCTCTCTTCTGCACTGCCGTCAACCATTTTTTTCCGCTCCTCATGGCTGAAATGAGTCCTCTACCATTACTCCTTTATGGCAACGCCCCCGTAAAACCTTCATTAGTTGCTTCTGGATTAGAGCCCTTTTAAAATAAACCTGATGCTCCTTTCTACAAAATCAGCTCTCGTTGCTCAGATGACAACTGATATTTTTGAAAGTGTTTGTGTTGATTATATACATTGAACACACGCACACACACACACACACACACACACACAGAGGGGACAGTTATTCTGCTGCTGGGTGACAGACTAAAGAAGTGCTGACATGGCTCCTCACTGATATTACATGCGCATTGTTTTATTTGTGCATTGTTTTATTTGTGCATTGTTTTATTTGTGCATTGTTTTATTTGTCAGCGACAGAGACGATCTGCTCGGCTTGACCAGTGATTTCCTGTGTGTCGTCCTCAGATTACCCAGTTGGACCCCGGGTCAACTCTGCTCGACGCCAAGCTGTTTCCACAGGAGACCCTGTTTCTGGAGGCTAAAGAATAGGAACTGATCACACAGGACTGACTGACTGATCCACGAACTGGCTGGACACACACCTGTCACTAAGCACGGGCCCCATGTGGGCCCAGACACACACACGCACACACACACACACACACACACACACACACACACACAGCATGCACATCCAGTGACACAAGTGCAAGTAAGCTTCAGTGCTCTCCACCAGGTTGTGGCACATGAATTTCTGGTGTACACGTGTTGCACAGAGGAGCAGCATCAGTACCACAAGCACACAGCCGCACTCTAACCCCCCCCCCCCCTTCCCCCCCAGTCCCCCTCACACAGTCCACAACTGGACACACGTCCCCACCACTGACAACACCAACACAGTCTGCTGACTGGAGTAAAGAGGCGGTAGATAGAGGACGTGTCCCTCGGTTGTCCCAAATCCAGACACACTGCTTCTTCTTTTTTTAGCTCATGGTTTTGTGTGCGTGAGACTGTAAAAGTCCGAAACAGTGAAGCCAACAGTGGTGCCGCCTGGCCGTCTCCTTCCCCGCCTGCAGTAGCCACTGTGGATCTGCCCGCCCCCGCCCCCGCCCCACTGCCCCTTCCTTCCTTCCTCCGTCCGCCGCCTGCCCCCGGGAGAGCAGACTGTTCAGCGTCTGCAGCGCCCGTCTCTTCTGTTCCACTCCTGGTTTGAGCCTCATCTGATCCACAACCTGACTGATTGACGAGTTTTCAGGTCTTTTTTTTTTTTTTTTTTTTCTTTTTTGATTTGTTTTAAGTTTGATGCTGTAACAGTTTTAGTTTGATATACATTATATAAATATATGATCATGAACATCTGTTTCTGCTGTCAACATCTGTTTTCATCCACTCTGGTTCTTCTCTCAGCCTCAGTAGGGTTCTGGGTCCTTCCCTCCGTCTCATGGAGACACACTTTGAACCAAACCACCTCATCTCTAATGAACCATTTGATGTGTATTGGTCTGATATCACTATAACCATAATATCGCCTTTGAAAATCCAAATTCACCGTCGTCATAACGTTCCGGAAGTGTCCGAACAAGTTTAATAGGAACTTCTGTTTTGGGTGATTTGAGTTTATTCCCGTTTAGCTCCCAGTTTAATTACTCCCCATTTGACAGGAGCAGCGTGCGCGCGTTGGCCAGGTCGTCCGTCAGATACGCACCTTCACATCTCTGTGGCGGCACCTCTCCCAACAACTGTTCACCCACATGCTCCTGCACGTGCACCACCTGCTGATACCAACCACGCCGCCGCTCATTCTGCGGCTGTGGCGAGGGGAGATCACGCAGGCTTAGACTTCCATCTGCAGCGAGTTCTCCCGACGGCTAAAGACAAAGTTTAAGCACCCCGGAGTCACGGGCGCGCTTGTTTATTGATTAAATCAGCGTCACTTCCACTTCGCCCGCTTTTATTAATTAATGACGAAGAAATCACACCTAAAGAGAAGAGTGGAGCTTTCACGGGTGATAATGTGTCCTGTCTTTAGTGTTCATGAAGCAACTCATTTCCTTTAATTCCATTCGGAGGTGGGTAATAGCTGGTGCACGGTGAGTTGAGTGCACAAGGATTCCTGAGCGTGTTTGTCAGCTGCTCCCTCTCACGCGAGGAGTGAGTGAGTGAGTGGGTGAGTGGGTCTGCTGTGCTCAGCCGGCCGTACTTCCACAGGTTGGGCCCGGCGGGACGTCGCTCCAGGCTCCGGCTGGGACCGGCGGGGGTTTACACGGTGACGTGGACCTGCGGGGGGGCGTATCCTCAGCACCGAGCCCGTTACTGCGCAGACAACTTGGATGAAGAGGAGCGTTTGCTTCAGGTTAGTTGAGATTCAGGGTGAAATGAGGCGTTGGGGCGTGCTGGCCTTGCAGCCGGAGGGAGGAGGAGGAGGCATGTGCACCTCTGCTAATCTGCCCCGTTCCTCCGCCTCCCAGGGCAACGGCGTGCATACAGCCGCTCCTCTGGACTGTGAGATTACAGTTTCCAGCAGTTCCGACGTGGCGGCGCTGCAGAAGTGTCAGACACGCAGGTTTGTCTCCCAAATTTGATTAAGCTCATCTCTTGTTTGTGGGGCAGATTTTGAATCTGATGAGAGCAAAGTGTGTTTAGCACCGTTTTCAACAACTTCATTTTGGCCAATGTTGTAATTTCTCCACATTTGTTAAATTATTCATCTTGATCTTTTGATCAGAGTTTATTCCGGACATGAACAGCTGATGACTGTGGCCTCTCCCCAAACACTGAACAGTTTTTTGTTTACTATTTATTTATTTGACAGTTGAATCTTGCCTTGGACCATATATTTAAATGCCCCCCCCCCATGACACTAGGAGAAAAACTGAAGACAAAAAAAAGTCTAAGTATTTTTTTTTTTACCCCATTTCAGTCCATTTCAAAAGCATTCTCTTAAAACAACTTTTCCTATAAGTCCCACTTGATGTCTTAATCAGGGTTGTCACAGCAGCAGGGGGGCGGGGGGGGGGGGGGTGTCTGGGGTTACTCTGCTGATGTCATCACCGTGGTGGCAACATCGGGTTTGATTCCTGGATAACAAGAAAACGGGAAGGCTGTCCACGATGTTTAAGCAGCTCGGCGGGGTCAAGAATGCAGCCTGCTGGTGAGGGGACAGAATTCCTCACCAGCTCCCCTCCCTCCTTTTGAAGTGGGACCCTCCGAGGTCCCCGAGCCTCCTCTGCTATCCCAGACTGGCCTAACCTGGAGGGTCACCCCGAGTTTACTTTCTCAGAGATGGCCGTCCTGCCAGAAACAGAATCTTTGCAGCTTAAACTGTTGGGTGGGCACGATTGGGGGGGGTCTTCTATGTCTGTGTTCACAGGACTGTTTGTCATTGACACAATAGACGTGGAAAACCTTGTTTTTTAATCAAAACAACACGTTTTGCTGGCAGCCTGGAAATCTGATTAAACGGGGCTTTAGCGTCCCTGTTTGGGGAGAATCTTTGATTTATTTGAGAGCAAATAAAAGCTCTTGTCGTCCTGCTCCACGTATTCTGTGCGAGACAGACCGACCTCAAAAGGAAAATGCATTTAATAGGTTGTCGAAAGGAGTAAAATGATGTAATTCTGCCTCACGACGGCAGCTCGGGGGTCAGAACAGATTAATTCGGTTTTCCTTCATCATCTGCACACACATTCATCAGTAGGATAACAAAATGTTGATTTTTATTGGTCTGTTTACAAAATAAAAATATAGGTATGTCTGAAAAAAATATATATAATTATGCTCTGCATCCATTAATCGGGTTAAATAAGGCCATTAAAATTGTGTCAGTGTATCATAAATTATAATTCGTTTTTATATTTTTAATTGGATTATAGATTTTTTCTAAACATAAAACCAATAATCTTTATTTAAGATTAATCATTTAGAGAAATTGAGAGATTTAATCCTCTTCCAACGACAGTTTATTATTTTTATCTCTACATTTGCGTTAAACTGCATTCGTTTAAATTAATCCAATAATCGCTCTCTTGAAAACACCAACGCGTGAACCAGTAGGCCCGTAAACCCCGCACTGGTTTTACTGGTGCCTTCCCAGAGGGCGCTGGGCAGAGACTGCAGGGCTGCCCGAGTTATGGGACTCCTAACGGTGAAGTCAAATAAGGTTATCTATTTAAAAAAATAAAAATTCTAAACGGAATTAAAGAACCGAATTTTATTTGTCCGTTTCATGTCCCAGAATGTGGAGGGAAAAAAAGAAAAACGGGTGATATCATATATAACGAATTATACATAAATACAAAGCGATTTCGTTAAAGTCTGATCGTAATAATTAAAGTTTAAAGTAACGTTTAAAATATTCAAACCTCCAAGTTGCTCGTTTATGATCGTGGTAGCTGCTCTCTGTCGACTGGCTGCTCCGTTAATTATTGCAGTTTAAGGGGAAAATCTCTGGTATTCGGATTACCAGCCGCATGGGATAAAGCAATAAATGGACCAGTGGGGTCCTGAATGGGTGCAGCGGCGTGAAGGGGAGCAATTACAGCTTCATATTAATTGTGAATTTTTTTTTTTCGTAAGAGCGCTCGCACACACACACACACACACACACACACACACACACACTGCAGAGAGGCGCTGGTGACTAGGAGGGCCAGGTCTTTGTGCCGAACACTTCAAGTTTCAAAAACAAGGCCAATTGAGGCGGCGGAGCTCAAAGCCGGCACCATTGTAGGCGAACACATTGAGTTTTGATTGGGAACAATAGTGTTTCTCAAATTTCTTGCAAAAAGAAAGCCATACTCCATCTGTGATCTCAATGAGCGCCTATTCACGAGCTGCCTTCCTTTCTGCGCCATTCGGCGGTGGAGAAAAGAAGGCAGATGTGGAGGGACAGAGCCGCGGAGAGCGCGTTTTAATTGGCCGAGGCGAGTGTGTGTGAGGCTGCGTGGCTGCGTGCGTGCGTGCGTGTCTCCTACACACACCGGAATTATATTCTGCTGGGACGGTGGACGGGCCCAATAATCCCGGCGTGTTGATGAACACTTGTTGCCCGTTCATTAAACAACGGTAATCCCTGGCAGCCCGGCCCACGGGCACAGACACCGCACTTTATGTGTGCGCGCGCGTGTGCACGGCCAAAATCTTTGGCAGGGATGGAGCCCTGTTCGTGTCCCATTGTCGGCCGTCCTGAAGTGCTGTTGCAGCGGCTGAGGAGCGGCTCGTGAGCCCCTCCAGGTCAAGTGTTCGCGCCTCATGACCCCGCAGCTCCGATTCATGATGCGCAAAGTGGCCGTTCAGTCGAGAGGCTCTTGATCTAATCCAGAGTTAACATTCAGCCCCGTGGAGGCTCCTCCGTCCAACCAAACCAATGGGCCGCGTCGGTCGGGAACACTTTAGATTTGTCTGGTTTCTGGATCGTCTGTTCTTTCATCTCATTTTTCAGTTTTAAATCCACACCTGCGCTCTTTTGTCCGGGCTCCACCCTCGTCGAGCGCCTTTATGTTACTGTTGTGCCTCAGCGTTCCTCGGCGCGCCTTAGCTCCCTCCTGCACATGTCCCCTGACTCTGCCCTTAAAGGAATGCGTGATCCACTTCCCCTGCGCGCTGGAGCGGGTGTGAAGTTGCGGGTTAACAGCCTCTTGTCTGTAATCCCGGGCCCGCTCGGTGCGCCCGTCAAGCGTGTAAATACTGGTGTGAAAAAACCCCCGTGCGCTCCTTTTCTCCTCGGCCCCTTGTCTAACTGCTACTCTAACCTCTGCCTCTGTGTGACAGCGCGGCCCGCTGCTGCGGGAGAGCGCGGGAGGGGATCCGGGCCCAGCCGGGCCGCAGGCGGGGCGGCGGCCGGAGGAGAGGCCGCGAGAAAGCCGCGCCGGGGTGCGGGGGCAGCGGAAACATGCTGCTACATATGTTGGGTCAAGCATGGCCTTTGTTGTCATCTTAAAAGGGTGTTAAAAACCCATTGGTCTGTAGCCTCGCTGAAAGAAATGAAAGCCCGGCATGGTTTTTTTTTTGATGTATGGGCCTAATGAAGTGGGTAAAAAAAAAATTCCCGAGTCCCCACAGTCACTTTTAGTGGCGCGGGGGGCATTTTTAATTGGCCGAGGGGAATAATGGGGCGCGTAATCCCCGTCATAAAGCATTAAAAAAATACTTGTGCGTCAGCTCGACGTGCGCGACGCCTGTGACATCTGATTTCATGATTAATCCGGTTTCAGTCGCGTGTTTGTGTGGATCCTGAGAGATGTCCACTCTTCTTAAACACCCCTCCATCAGGTGGCTCCTCTCCCCTTTAACCGTCCTTTCTCTGGCTGTTTGCAACTATCACGTCAGCACGCACGACGCGCAGTTCGCTGCCGGGCGCGCTCGTCGCCTGCAGATAATTACTTTGAATGTCAGAAAGATGTAGTTTTAATATCGTCTCTATTAGCCTGTTGGCTAGGTAATTAAGGTGCAGATGACAGCGGCGAGGGAAACAGATGGCATTTGCTTACAGTGATTCAGAAAGTAAACAATGAGCCCAGAAAGGGAGGAGAGAGGAGGAGGAGGAGGAGGGGGGGGGCAGGGGGAGGAGGGGGTCCGTTTCTTCTCCATCCAGCTTCAGATTGTTGTTCTCCAAAACTGTTGTTATGATACCTCCGAGAAACTGACAAGCACATCTAGAACTATTTAATCGGATTCCACACTGCTGCCAAATGAAGGTGCGGATAAAGCAGGTGGCGCGTTGCTACTGCACGGCCTCCTCACACACACACACACACACACACACACACACACACACACACACACACACACACACACACACACACACACACACACACGGTAGATCATCTGTCAGGTAATGACTGAAAAGACAGCTCGATTTTAGAGAGTTTAATTAAAAAGACAGCGGGCGAGATGGAAAATCCTGTTTTAATTCGGCCGATAACGCAAAAAGTAGCCAATGGCTAATATTAACATTATATTAACATGTTAAAGGATGCGATTTATTTTATAGCTATCTTATCATAGTATATTGTGTCAATGATAAAAATAAAAAAATACGAGAGGGAAAATTAGCAACATCATAAATGTACGTCATCATAACTTTAGACTTAAATTTGTGAGGTAATAAATTAATAAAAATACAATATACTAAACAAAAAGTACGTATATATTTTTTTAATTTAATTTTAACTCTACTCATCATCAAACGAATATATAATGAAATTAGCTACAAACATTGATTAATTTGCACACGACTAACAAAGTGTCACAAATAAATATAAAGATATTTTATATTTGTTTAATTTAAAAAAAACTAGCGCATGAAAATGGTGAAAAATGCACAATAAGCATGCAAGGCCACGCTCGTACCTACCAAACTGCGTCGATATTCAGAAACTAGTTTTTGTCGAGATCGAACCAATAAAACACGTCATACAAACATGTAGAAGCAGTTTAAGAGTCGGTGGTTGTAAATGAGCCACATTAGCGTCACCAATAAACCTTCAATCACCCGCACAAACATGATCGATCTGTTCTGTCCTCTGCGGTCAATAGAATAAATGTCAGCCCACTTACCTCCACAGCAGACCAGACTAAAGTCACTATATTTTATTTTTTCAGCAATCATCTTCATTTACAATATTCTGCACAGGTCTATACGTTAACAAAATGTACAGAATATCACTGCACTCATTTACTGGAAGCAATTAGAGCGATAATGACGATATTTGAATATTAATCGAGACGACCTATAACACAGACTATTGTTCAAATTCTATGAAATTCGCCTTTTAAAGGTGCGCGGCATCGATTTTAGTTTCCCTAAGAGTCCCTTCAGATTCTTAACACTTGATAATAGGAAGCAGAACTCAGGTGGACACAGTAGAAAAGGCAGCCAGGCCAATCAGAGCTCTCCTTCCCCCTTCGGCCAATGACAGGCGCCACATTGTTGTCAAATTTGTCTAATGAAAACGCAGGAGCAACAATAGAGACGGAGAGGCAGATCTGTATCCAGCGACAGTCTCTGCAGGAAGTTAGTGTCTCAGTAACAAGCTCCGCTCCTCCTGGACACTTTTCCACTCCGGTTCCGGCTGGAATGCTGCTTTCTCTGCGCGCACCCTCTGTCCGGATCTCAGCTTCCATCCCTCGCCTCCTCTCCAGGCGCCTTCGACCTTTCCCACCGCAGATTTTTGCCTGATATATTAATATATATATTTTTTTACAGTAGACAGAACCTGTTGCGCAAAGATGCTGAGAAGCACCGCGCGTGTGTGAGAAGCTCAGCGACAGAACCAAACAGCAGCTCCTCCAGAAAGCAGATCTCTTTCCAAGTGTTTAGCCGTGCGAGTGACCAGGACATGGACCTGCGACCGGAGCTCCCCACAGCTTCCTCCGCGTCACAAGTCCACGCGGGAGCGGCGGCGGCGGCGGCGGCGGCGGCGGCCGCGGCGGCAGCCTCCATCCCGGTGTCCATGGCCGGCAACCTGCTGCGCGGGCCTCCGCTCCTCCTGCGCGCCACCGACAAGTATCCGCGCACCCCGAAGTGCGCCCGCTGCCGGAACCACGGCGTGGTGTCCGCGCTCAAGGGCCACAAGCGCTACTGCCGCTGGAAGGACTGCATGTGCGCCAAGTGCACGCTGATCGCGGAGAGGCAGCGGGTGATGGCGGCGCAGGTGGCGCTGCGGCGGCAGCAGGCGCAGGAGGAGAACGAGGTCCGGGAGCTGCAGCTGCTCTACGGCACCGCCGAGGGGCTCGCGCTGGCCGCCGCCAACGGCATCATCCCGCCGCGCCCCAACTACGAGGTGTTCGGATCAGTCAGCAGCGAGAGTAACTCGGGTGAGTGGGTCCCAAAGTCTCACTAAAACGGGGTTAATGTGAGATTTTCTGACTTATTCTACCATTAAATGTTGGATCCATCCGCCGCCTCAGCACAGTCACGGTCCCGGTGCCGTCTCCTCAATGTTGGCAGTTGTCATTAAGATTTTTCCCGTCAGGATGATCCTTCAGATTTCTACAAACTCCTATTTATTTCTCTAATTTATTTAGATTTTATGCTCAGCTTGTTTATATTTGTTGGAGGCTAAGCCTCAAATGTTTGCCTGTCTTCTGTTCCTCATGTTCTGATTGTGTTCACAGACTCAAGTGTCCAGAAGTTCGAGACTTTTTCGAAGGGCCAGCTGTCCGGCCCCACCACCCCTCAGCAGGCTGCGGGCAAATCTGCATCCGCCGAGAGCGACTCCGCCCCGGGCATGTCCTCCCCGGACGGCCGGCACGGAGGCTCCGGTTCCGAGAACGGAGACAGCGAGTCTTTCATCAACTCGCCTGTCTCGAAGCCTCTGAAAGACGGAGGAGAAACTCCGGGCTCCGTCAGCTCCATCGGATCCGATTCCGGTTCCGAGACCGACAAGGACGAGCAGGAGCCGTCCCCGTCCTCCGCGGCCTCCCGCCACATGAACGCCATCGACATCCTGACCCGGGTGTTCCCCAGCCACAAGCGCAGCGTCCTGGAGCTGGTCCTGCAGGGCTGCGGGAAGGACGTGGTCCAGGCCATCGAGCAGATCCTCAACAACAGCGGTGCTCAGGGCTCCAACAAGGCCGGGCCGGACGAGGGGTGGACGGCCGAGAGGATGCTCCAAGGCGCGCAGCAGCCCCCGCCGCCTCCCGCCGCCTCCACCGCGCCGACGAGGCCCCTGTTACCCGGAGCCATGACGCTGAGCAACCGCTCCGCGTTCTCCCCTCTGCAGCCCAACACCCCGCACTTCGGCGCCGACCCCAGCACCTACCCGCTGGGCACCCACCTGGGACTGAACCCGCTGCGGCTGGCCTACTCGGCCCACGGCCGGGGACTGGCGTTCATGACGCCCTACTCCACCACCGGCCTGATGCCCACCCTGGGCTTCAGACCCCCCATGGACTACGCCTTCAGCGACCTGATCAGGGACAGGACGATGTTGCACAAGGAGCAGGGCTACAGCGGCGGCCTGTACGGGCCTCTGGTCAACAACACGACGGAGAAGCAGTGAGGCCCGCGGGGCCGAGCAGAGACACGCGTCCCGCTGTATTTGTAACCGCAAGTGTTGAAGTCATGTGATGTTTTTGGTTGTAAATAACAGGATTATTGAGAGGAAAAATCTAAAATCCCTTCTGTGTCATTCGAAATCCTTTTCTATGTTTGAGTACGGAAACTTCGCGCATGAACCCGATTATTCTTCAATTAAATAACCTGCAGATGAAAAGATATTTATTATTCCCACCAATAACATGAGTAAAAAAAGCCTACATGATACAAAATTAAAAATACTAAAAAAAAGAAAATGACAGTCGCGACTTTAAAGAAGACAAATTTTCAGCTTCATGTGTGTATAAATTTAAAAATTTAAACTTAAAAATACATTCTTTTCCTCACAGAAAAAAATAAGAATTAAGTTATTGCGAAGCATGTTAACCCCTTTTCCTGATGTGAACTTAAAACTTTGTGTAAATGCCTTTTTCTCTTTCTATAAATGACTTAATTTTCCTCATATTTCCTCTGTTTTGTTTCTAGTATTTTCCCACCTGCCTGTATTATATTATTACATTAGTTCATATATGAATCTCTGCTATGTTTCATTTATCAGCTCGGACATTTAGTGGTGAAGTGCTGGATCAACTCAACTCCTCTTCAAATGTTACAAGCTGTGCTGCCACTGTATGAATATTCTGCAAATAAATGTTATTTTAAACAAACTAACTGGATGGTCATTTCTATCTACACTATAATAATTCGTTATTTTATAATTGATCACAGACACATGAACTGTGCGCAGTTATGAAAATGCTTCATTATTTCTGTTAAGACGAATTAAGACATAATTAAGACCAAAAAATAGTCTGTGAGCCGAGAATCAAC